>NW_022436956.1:467949-770909 GCF_009761245.1 Sapajus apella
GGAAGGAAGGAAGGAAGGAAGGAAGGAAGGAAGGAAGGAAGGAAGGAAGGAAGGAATCTGCCCAGAAGAAACACTAGTAGTCCCCATGGCTGCAGGGGTGGAGACTTAAGATACTATTGCCCCAATTTCAGGGTATTCCAGTCCTGCTCCAGAAGGGAGAATATACACATATCTTCTAGTCATCACCTCCAGACAATACATTTTACTCTAGACACCTGCTTCACTTTATCGCCGACAGAACTAAGGAAAAGACGGTGCCACCAAATCCATGCCTGCTGCAGCCAACACCGTCACAGAGCATGTCCCCCTCAGGGCAGCAGGTGCTCTTCCTGAGCCTTGGGAAGTAATAGGAAGAAGGTGAGAAGCAAATCTTCTCCAGAAGATTTGTCCAGAGAAAATAAAACTTCTATACTTAATTCTAAGGATCTTGGCAAACTCACAAAGCCTAAAATAATTCCAATAGTTCTGACAGTAAGTAAGGACTAGTTTGGAAAGTGTCTTTGAGGGATGGAGGGGAAGAACAGTCAGCATTCCCTGATGAACCGGGGCCCCATGACGTGCCACAGCCCCAGGCCCTTTACGCCCTCCACTCCAGCCCGGGCTTCTCACAGGGCCCCACCTCAGGGGATTGACTTACCCTTCTCCATGCTCAATTCATACTCTGATTTTAATACTGATGGAAAACGGAGGCCAACGAGGGACAGGAGACATTGAAAACTAGAATTGGGCTAGACTGGCAAACTAGAATCATGGGCCAGTAGACTGGAAGAGTCTGGGGGTCATCCCATTCACTCTTGCGATTGTACAGGCAAGGAAACTGGAGTCCAGAGAGGTGGCATAACTGTCCGGGGATGCACAGGGCCCAGGTTAGGCATGTCTAGGATGCCAGATTCACTGGCTCATCCACCTCCCCTACTTCAGTTTCCATGAAGGACCCTTCTGTGCAAAGCTGTCTCATGCTCTTGTACCATGTGGAAACTGGGCCCATTGTGTGTTGAAGAAGATGCTAAAAAAAGCAACTGGGTGCATTTAGTCTTCATTTTGATGTCATTGATTATTGTTGTTCTCTGGCAAATCTACCCCTGATAAACAAAAGTGGCTTGCATAAAAGTGCACAATGCCAAGGATTGGGGCAATAATCTTCCACCCACTTCAAATATAGTATTTTTAGTGGGTAATGCTATTTAGCAAGAATATCTGTTCTTCAGTGTTCCTTAGAATGATCCAGGAAGGCAAGGGAATTTCCTTCCCCAAGATTCATCACTTGGGGCACTCCAGCCTCCCTTGCCACCTCTTCCAGGACAGGTCAGGGTGTTGGAGGTAGAGTGACCAATCTCACAAATTCTGGAGGCCAGAGCCATTCTCTTGACAGACAGAGTTTCCCAACCAAGCCTCCTTGAAACGGGCTCTGCTAGCCCAGCAGGGCCTCTGTAGACAAGAGAGAATGAAGCACACCTCCCCTCTGCTCTCCACCCAGCACCCACCAATCAATCCCTGCTGTCTCCAAGGACTGGTTAATCCCCAATGAGAGCTTTATATTGTAATTGAATCTGCTATCCCTTGGGTCATTTACGTTATTTCTCTGTTCCCTTGTCAGGGGCTTCTAATCATTCTCTCCCTTGCTTTCTCTCCTGGAGTCAGGCCACAAATCTGGGCATGCTCATTAAAGTGTCAGGGAGTTGAGGAGCATGGTACTGAGGGGGATTAACTGATGACATAGCTCTCTGCTGTCTTCCACCTGAGGTGGTGACTTACACCAGCAGAGGAGCAATTTCTCCTGCGCTGACTCAGTCTCCATCCCCAGGGAGCTTTGGCAGTGAGTTGGTCACATCTTGGCCTGGCTCTGCAAGGGGAAAAGAGGAAAGAAGAGAACCAAAAGCAGATGGGGCTATCACCACGGTGTCCTGGGGGCTCGGGGACTCTGCACTGATCATAGCTGGGCTGTAGCTGAAGTTCCAGCTGTCAAGCTCTCAGCCTGTGTTTCCTCCTTGTAGAATTCCTGTCTGGCTCCTGTTGAGTTCACATGGATTTTGAGATTACTTTTCTGGACAAAGGAGAAACATTTCTCTGCCCTATGATTCTGTATTCACAGAGAGGACAGACATTTGGCCAGGGTGGTCATATTTCACCATAGTCTCAGTACATTTCACCTTAGTCAGTGGAACAGTCACTGTTCTCTATTTTCCAAGCTTGATATGAGGAACAAGTGAACTATGTATAAGAAAAGATTTGAAAAATTTACTACTTATTTTTGTTCTCAGCATAACAAACATTATGATAGATTATTTCTGAGGCGATTTTTTATCATTGTCATTTTCATTTTTCTTTGATGTGTTGCACATTGGTGTAGAATGAGTGGGTTCAGAGCAGAAGATCAATGAAGTCAGCGTCAGGCCAAAGGAGGCTGCCGGGAAGCCACAGCGCCATAGCATAGCACTTCTCAGCACCGTGGGCTGGAGTCACCTGGTCAGTCTGGTGAGAGGTCTGATTAGGGAGTTCTGGATGGAGCCCAATCTTCTGAATCTCTAACAAGTTCACAGGAATTGCTGAGGTTGCTGACCCAGGACCCTCACATTGACTCCTGAGGACTGAGAAGGCTGGTTTTGAGAATGTCCTAAATGTACCTCCAGTGGGTAAGAAATATCCCAAAGAAGGAGAAGAAGAAGAGGAGAAGGAAGAGCAGGAAGATGAGCAGGAGGAGAGGCCAAAGAGGAGGAGGAGGACAAAAAAGGGTGAGGAGAAGGAGGAGAAGGGTGAGGAGGAGTCATCATTTATTCAGTGTTTCCTATGCCCCAGACAAGGTTCTAAGTGCTTTCTTTACAACACCTCATTGGATCTTCAAACAAACCCATAAGGTTATTACTATTCCATTTTACAAATGTGATAACTGAATCTTGAAAAAGAAAATGAAGCTGCTTCCATCAGTGGGAATGGGCCTGCCTGCTTAAGCGAGGGCATCTCATCTGCCCTTCTCCTACCCTGGAACTGGGGTTTACAACATTGGCTGCCCTGGCTCCCTGGCCTTCAGACTCAGATCTGAATACATCTCTGGTTTTCCTAAGCGCCCAGCTTACAGATTGCAGATCATGGTATTTTTTGGCTCCACAATTTTGTGACTCAATTTGTCATAATAAAATGTATTTCTGGGTGGGCAGATCACTTGAGGTCAGGAGTTCGAGACCAGCCTGGCCACCATGGTGAAACCCTGTCTCTACTAAAAATGCAAAAATTAGCCAGGTGTGGTGGCGAGTGCTTATAATCCCAGCTGCTTGAGAGGCTGAGGCAGGAGAATCGCTTGAACCTGGGAGGTAGAGGTTGTGGTGAGCCAAGATCACGCCACCGCACTCCAGCCAAGAATATGGTATTGCCCGATTCTAGACTTGCAAATAAAAGCCAATTACATCTTTAAACTAAATTTGTTGTAACTTTGTCTTTTGACAACCCCCAAAATAATTAACAATGTTAAGCAATATCTCCTCTCACCTCCTAGTCCTGGTAATTTCTATTTTACTTTCTATCTCTGTGGATTTCACTACTCTAGGCAACTTACACAAGTGGATTGTACACTTGCTTTGTGCTGACTTATTTGACTTAGCATAACGTTTTCAAGTTTCATCTATGTTGGAGCACTATCAGAACTGCACTGCTTTTAAGGCCCAACAATGTTTCATTAGATGTATAGACTATATTTTATCTATTCATCTGTCGATGGACACTAGGGTTGCTCTTTGTCTATAATAAATAATACTGCAGTGAATATTACTGTACAGGTATCTGTTTCAGATCCTGCTCTCCATTCCTTGGGGTAGATATATAAGATTAGATACTTATAAGATTAGTAACTGTTTAATTTTTTGAAGAATTGCCAGACTTTTCTATAGCAGCTGTGTTAATTTAAATTCCTACCAGAAATACACAAAGGTTCCAATTTCTTCATGTCTCCACCAACATTTATTACTTTCTTTTCTTGCTTTTTTATTTTTATTTTTTAATAGCCATCCAAATGGACGTGAAGTTGTATCTTTTCATGTAGTTTTGATTCACATTTGACTAATAATTAGTCATGTTGAGAGTTTGAGATGATAATAACTTAATTCTCTTCTTCCTCCTTCTCCTCCTCTTCCTCTTCTTTCTCTTCCTCTTCCTTTTCTTCTTTCTCTTCTTCTTTTGATAATAGCAGTAGGTGATATTGGAAAAATCTGTGGGCAGCACGTAATGCTAAATAGATTGCTTCTTGAGGGTGTTCACATTTTTAAATAATGAGTTATGTGGTAAGAATTCCACATTCCTGCATGAATCTTTATAGAGACAGATTTTTTTGGTTGATGTTTTTATGTAGTTATTGTATAAGTACTTTCAATATGGCACCCCAAGGGCTCCTGGCTTCCATGCTTTATAATGAGAAATTAGTTGTTCATCATCTTGAGGATCCCTTGCACATGACAAGTCTTTTCTATCATCTTGGCTCTTGACAGCTTGAGCATAGTTTGCCTAGGTATGGATGTTTTTATGTTTTATTCTGCTTCAAGTTTCTTGATCTCCTTGAGTGTGGGGAATCATGTCCTTCATCCAGTTTTGGGAGTTTCTGACCATGGTTACTTCAAATATTTTTCTGCCCCTTGTTTTTCCTTCTCTTCCTCCCAGACCTACCGTTATGAATGTAATGAGTGTTGCACACGCCCCTTTCACCTCGTTCACTCTTCTTTATTCCTTTGCCTTTTGATCCTCAGCCTTGATAACAACAATTGACCTATCTTTAAGTTTGTTGATGCTACTGCCTGCCTGTTCACATCTGCAATTGAAAACATTGAGTGAATATTTCGTTTCAGTGATTGTAATTTGCAGCTCCAGAGTTTTTTTATTGTATGTATGTATTTTGAGACAGGGTCTGGTTCTGTCGCCCAGGCTGAAGCGTAGTGGTCTGATGATGGCTCTCTGCAGCCTCAACCTCCTAGGGTCAAGCAATCCTCCCACCTCAGCCTCCTGAGTGACTGGGACCACAGGCAGATGCCACCACGCCTGGCTAATTTTATTTTTATATTTTGTAGAGACCAGGTCTCCCTATGTTGCTCAGGCTGATCTTGAACTCCTGGGTTCAAGTGGTCTTCCCACCTCAGCCTCCCAAAGTATTAGAATTACAGGCATAAGCCACTGCACCTAGCCAACTCCAGAATTTCTAATCCCTTTCTAAATTTATTTTAGGTTGTTATGGATACATAATAGTGCATATTTATACAGTGCATGTGATGTTTTGTTACATGCATGGAATGTGTAGTGATCAAGTTAGGGTATTTAGGATATCCATTACTTTGAGTATTCATTATTTCTGGGTTGAGAACATTTCTCCTCCTTTTTCTGGCTACTTTGAAATATACAATACACCATGCTTAGCTATAGTTACCCTACTCTCTCAAAAATTAGAACTTACTCCTTCTATCTAACTGTATGTTTGTACCTATTAACCAATCTCTTTTTACAAGCAGCACCTCCCACTCACTCACACACAAAAACACACACCCTTCCCAGCCTCTGTGGTCGATTATTCCACTCTCTACCTCCATGATATCAGATTTTTAAGGTCCCATATACTAGTGAAAACATGTGATATTTGTCTTTCTGGGTCTGGCTTATTTCACTTAATATAATGGCCTCCAGTTTCATCCGACTTGCTGCAAATGACAGAATTTCATTCCTTCTTATGACCAAATAGTATTCCATTGTGTATATGTGCCACAATTTTTATTCATTCATTTATTAATGAACACTTAGAGTCCATGTCTTCCCTATTGTGAATAACGCTGCAATAAACATGGGGTGCAGGTATCCATTTGATAGGCTGATCATTAGTGATCGTTTTTTCCTTTGGATAAATGCACACTGTAAGATTGCTAGATCATATGGTAGTTCTATTTTTAGTTCTCTGAAAAATCTCTATACTGTCTTCCGTAATGGCTGTACTAACTTACATTCACACTGATGGTGCATAAGAGTTCCCTTTTCTGCACATCCTCATCAGCATCTGTCATTTTTTGTCCTTTTGATAATAACCACTTGAATAGGGATGAGACCATATCTCATAGTGGTTTTAATTTGTAATTCCCTGATGATCAGTGTTATTCACCATTTTGTCACATACTTATTTGCTATTTGTCTACTTTTCATAAATGTAGATGCATTTATGCAGCCATAAAAATGATCTACTTTTCAGATTATGTGCCCACTTTTTTACTGGATTATTTATTTTTGGCTCTAGAGTTGTTGGAGTTCCTTGTAGATTCTGGATGTTAGTCCCATATTGAATAGTTTTCAAATATTTCCTCTCACTCAAAATGTTGTCTCTTTACTCTGTTGATTATCTCCTTTGCTGTGCAGGAGCTTTTCATTTAAAATAGTCCCACTTGTCCATTTTTATTTTCTGTTGACTGTGTTTTAAAGGTCTTGGCCATAAATTCTTTGCCTAGACCAATGTCCTAGAGTGCTTCCTCCATGCTTTTTTCTAGTAATGTTACAGTTAGGGGTCTTACATTTAATCTTTTAATCCATGTTGATTTGATTTTTGTATATGGTGGGAGATAGGAATTTAGCTTTATTCCTCTGCACAGGGATACCCAGTTTTCTCAGCAACGTTTATTGACAAGGACTTTCTTCCTCTAATGTATGTTCTTGGTACCTATGGCAAAAATCAGTTAGCTGTAAATATGTAGACTTACTTCTAGGATATGTATTCCATTTTATTTATTTACATGTACATTATTATGCCAATACCATGCTGCTTTGTAATATATTTTGAACATGTTTTGATGTCTCCAAATTTATTCCCTTTCATCAGTATTGCTTTGGCTATTTGAGGTTTTTTTTATTCCATATAAATTTTAAGATTGTAGTTTTATTGCCTTTGTGAAAAATGTTAAATGTATTTTTATAGGGATTGCAATGAATCTATAGATTTCTTTGGGTAGGTTATTTTAATGATAGTATTTTTTTGCAATCCATTACCCTGGGATATCTTTACATTTTTCTGCATCCTCCAAAACTTCTTTTGACAGGGTTTTGTAGTTTTCCTTGTAGAGATCTTCCCCATAACCATGCTTGGTTACATTTATTCCTAGGTATTTTGTGTGTGTGTGTGTGACAATTGTAAATGGGACTGCACTCTTGATTTCATTCTCAACTAGTTCAATACTGGTATATAGAAATACTACTAATTTTTGTAGCTTGATTTTGTGCCCCGAAAGTATTAATATTTGCTTTATTTATCTGGGTTCTCCACTACGGGGTACATATAGGTTTAGAATTGTTATATCTCACTGCTAAATTTACCCCTTTATCATCATATAATAATCTTTGTCTCTTTTTACAGTATTTGACTTGAAATCTGTTTTATCTGATATAAGTTTAGCTACTCACGCTCTGTTTCGGTTTGAATTTGCAAAGACTATATTTATAAATTCATTTACTTTCAGTCTATGCATGTCTTTATAAGTAAACTCAATGACTTGTGGGCAGCATGTAGCACGTAGCTGGGCTGCTTTTCAATCCCCTCAACCTCCATACATCCTTTAATGGGAGCATTTACAATCCACATCGTTATTGAAAGGTGAGGACCTCAGCTGCCATTTTGTTATTTGTTATTTGTTTATTTTGTAAATCATTTCCTCCTTTTCTTTCTTTCTTACTTAATTCTTTTTTGGAGAAGTGATTTTTCTCTGGTAGTATATTTTAATACCTTGCTTTTATTTTTGGTGTATCTATTATATGTTTTTGTTTTGAGGTTACCATTGGGCATTAGAATAAATCTTACACTTATAACAAATTATTTTGAACTTATCCCCTTAACTTTGATCATAAAACAAAGGAGCAAAGAAACAAAAAACTCTACACTTTGAAGCCATCGCCCTTTTAATATTTTATCATCTCTATTTATAACTTTATATAGTGTTTATCTATTAACAAAATTTTAGATTTATTGTGATTTTCAATAGATTTGTCTTTTAGTTTTCATACTAAAAATATGAGTGGTTTACACACCACAGTTATTGTATTAAGAGTATTTTTAATTTCTCTGTGTACTTAGTTTTACTAGTGAGTTTTATGACTTTAGGTGATTTCTTGTTGCATGTTAGGATCCTTTCATTTCTTTCTTATTTTTTTGAGTTTTATTTACTTTTTTAAATTTTATTTTTTAAAATATATAAATATTTTTCATTGTACTTTAGTTTCTGGGGTACCTGTGCAGAACATGTAGGATTGTTGCATAGGTACATACATGCAAGGTGGTTTGCTGCCTCCATCCCCCCATCACCTATATCTGGCATTTCTCCCCATATTATCTCTCCCCTACCTTCCTACCCGCTGCTGTCCCTCCCCATTCTCCCCAAACAGACCCCAGTGTGTGATGCTCCCCTCCCTGTGTCCATGTGTCCTCATTGTTCAACATCTGCCTATGAGTGAGAACATGAGGTGTTTGGTTTTCTTTTCTTGTTTCAGTTTGCTGAGAATGATGGTTTTGAGATTCATCCATGTCCCTACAAAGGACACAAACTCATTGTTTTTCATGGCTGCATAGTATTCCATGGTGTATACGTGCCACATTTTCCTTGTCCAGTCTATCATCAATGGGCATTTGGGTTGGTTCCAGGTATTTGCTATTGAATACAGTGCTGCAGTAAACATACGTGTCATGTACATTTATAATAGAATGATTTATAATCTTCTGGGTATATACCCAGTAATGGGATTGCTGGGTCAAATAGAATTTCTATTTTTAGATCCTTGAGGAATCACCATACTCTCTTCCACAATGGTTGAACTAATTTATGCTCCCACCAACAGTGTAAAAGTGTTCCTATTTCTCCACATCCTCTCCAGCATCTGTTGTCTCCAGATTTTTTAATGATGGCCATTCTAACTGGTGTGAGGTGGTATCTCAATGTGGTTTTGATTTGCATTCCCTAATGACCAGTGATAATGAGCATTTTTCATATGTTTGTTGACCTCATATATGTCTTCTTTTGAAGAGTATCTGTTCAAGTCCTGTGCCCACTTTTGAATGGGTTCTTTTGTTTTTCTCTTGTAAATCTGTTTTAGTTCTTTGTAGATTCTGGATATTAGTCCTTTGTCAGATGGGTAGATTGCAAAAATATTATCCCATTCTGTTGGTTGCCAGTTCACTCTAATGATTGTTTCTTTTGCTGTACAGAAGCTGTGGAGTTTAATTAGATCCCATTTGTCTATTTTGGCTTTTGTTGCCAATGCTTTTGGCGTTTTAGTCATGAAGTCCTTGCCTATACCTATGTTCTGAATGGTATTGCCTAGGTTTTCTTCTAGGGTTTTTATGGTGTTAGGTCTTATGTTTAAGTCTTTAATCCATCTGGAGTTAATTTTAGTGTAAGGTGTCAGGAAGGGGTCCAGTTTCTGCTTTCTGCACATGGCTAGCCAGTTTTTCCAACACCACTTATTAAACAGGGAATCCTTTCCTCATTGCTTGTTTTTGTCAGGTTTGTCAAAGATCAGATGGTTGTAGATGTTTGGCCTTGCCTCCAGGGCCTCTGTTCTGTTCCATTGGTCTATATCTCTGTTTTGGTACCAGTACCATGCTGTTCTGATTACTGTAGCCTTGTAGTATTGTTTGAAGTCAGGTAGTGTGTTGCCTTCCACTTTGTTCTTTTTGCTTAGGATTGCCTTGGCTATGTGGGCTCTCTTTTGGTTCCATATGAAGTTTAAGGTGGATTTTTCCAGTTCTGTGAAGAGGGTCATAGGTAGCTTGATAGGGATACTGTTGAATCTGCAAATTACTTTGGGCAGTATGACCATTTTCACCATATTGATTCTTCCTAACCATGAGTATGGAATTTTTTCCATCTGTTTGTGTCCTCTTTTATTTCCTTGAGGAGTGGTTTGTGGTTCTCTTTGAAGAGCTCCTTTACATCCTTTGTTAGTTGTATTTCTAGGTATATTATTCTCTTTGTAGCAATTGTGAATGGCAGTTCATTTTTGATTTGGCCCTCTTTAAATCTGTTATTGGTGTCTAGGAATGCTTGTGATTTCTGCACATTGATTTTGTATCCCGAGACTTTGCTGAAGTTGCTTATCCATTTCAGGAGATTTTGGGTTGGTAGGCTATTAATTGCTGCCTCAACTTCAGCCCTTGTTATTGATCTATTGAGGGTTTCAAATTCTTCCTGGTTTAGGCTTGTGAGGGTGCAAGTGTCCAGGAATTTATCCATTTATTCCAGGTTTACTGGTTTATGTGCATAGAGTTGTTTGTAGTAATCTCTGATGGTAGTTTGCATTTCTGTGGAATCAGTGTTGATATCCTCTTTATCATTTTTTGTTGCATCTATTTGATTCTTCTCTCATTTCTTTTTTATTAATCTGGCTAGTGGTCTATTTTGTTGATCTTTTCAAAAACATAGCTCCTGGATTTACTGATTTTGTGAAGTGTTTTTTTTTGTGTGTCTCTATCTCCTTCAGTTCTGCTCTAATCTTAGTTGTTTCTTGTTTTGTGCTAGCTTTTGAGTTTTTTTTATCTTGCTCCTCTAGCTCTTTCCATTTTAATGATAGGGTGTCAATTTTAGATCTTTCCTCACTTCTCATGTGGGCCTTTATTGCTATAAATTTCCCTCTAGACACTGCTTTAAATGTGTCCCAGAGATTCTGGTACGTTGTGGGTTTTTTTGTTTTGTTTTGTTTTTGTTTTTTTTTTTGGTGGTTTTTTTTTCTCCCCATTTGCTTGGTAAATCTTCCTCCATCACTTTATTTTGAGCCTATGTGCATCCTTGCACGTGAGATGGGTTTCCTGGATATAGCAGACTGATGGGTTTTGACTTGTTATCCAGTTTGCCAGTTTGTGTCTTTTGATTGGGGCATTTAGCCCATTTACATTTAAGGTTAATATTGTTATGTGTGAATTGATCCTGCCATTTGATGCTAGCTGGTTATTTTGCCCATTAGTTGATGCAGTTTCTTTATTTTGTCGAAGGTCTTTACCATTTGGTACATTTTTGGAGTGGCTGGTACTGGTTGTTCCTTTCTATGTTTAGTGCTTCTTTCAGAAGCTCTTTTAAGGCAGACCTCATGGTGACAAACTCTCTCAGCAATTGCTTGTTCATAAAGGATTTTATTTCTCCTTCGCTTAGGAAGCTTAGTTTGGCTGGATATGAAATTATAGGTTGAAAATTATTTTCTTTAAGGATGTGGAATATTGTCCACCACTCTCTTCTGGCCTGTAGGGTTTCTGCCAAGAGATCCACTGTGAGTCTGATGGGCTTCCCTTTGTGGGTAACCCAATCTTTGTCTCTGGCTGCCCTTAGCAGTTTTTCCTTCATTTCAACCCTGGTGAATCTGACAATTATGTACCTAGGGAATGCTCTTCTTGACAAATATCTTTGTGGTGTTCTCTGTATTTCCTGATCTTGAATATTGGCCTGTCTTGCTAGGTTGGGGGAGTTCTGGATAATATCCTGAAGAGTGCTTTCCAGCTCGGATTCATTCTCTCCATCACATTAAGGTACACCTATCAAATGTAGATTAGGTCTTTTCACATAATCCCATATTTCTTGGAGGCTTTGCTCATTTCTTTTCCCTCTTTTTTCTCTAATCTTACCTTCTCATTTTATTTCATTGAGTTGATGTTTAATCTCTGATATCCTTTCTTCTGCTTCGTCAATTTGGCTATTGAAACTTCTATATGCTTTGCAAAGTTCTCGTGTTGTGTTTTTCAGCTCCATCAGGTCATTTATATTCTTCTCTATGCTGTTTATTCTCGTTAGCATTTCGTCAAACCTTTTTTCAAGGTTCTTAGTTTTTTTGCATTGGGTTAGAACATGTTCTTTTAGCTTAGAGAAGTTTGTTCTTACCCATGTTCTGAGGTTTGTTTCTGTCAATTCATCAGACTCATTCTCCATCCAGCCTTGTTTCCTAACTGGTGAGGAGTTGTGATCCCTTGCAGGAGGAGAGGCATTCTGGTTTGGGTGTTTTCATCCTTTTTGTGCTGCTTTCTTCCCTTCTTCATGGGTTTATCTACCTGTGGTCTTTGCAGTTGGTGACTTTCAGATAGGGTCTCTGAGTGGACATCCTTTTTGTTGACGTTGAAGCTATTCTTTCTGTTTTTTACTTTTCTTCTAACAGTCAGGACCTTCTGCTGTAAGACTGCTGGAGGTCCACCCCAGACCCTGCTTGCCTGGGGATCACCTGTGGTGGCTGCAGAACAGTAAGGGTTGCTTGCAGCTTCTTCTTCTGTTATCTTTGTCCCAGCAGGATACCCGCCAGATGTCAGCCTGAGCTTTCCTTTATGAGATGTCTCTTTGGATATATGGGGGTTGAGGATCTGCTTGAGGAGACAGTCTGTCCCTTATAGGAGCTCATGTGCTAAGCTGGGAGCTCTCTTGTTCCATTCAGAGCTGCTGGGCAGGTATGTTTAAGTCCGCTATAGCAGAACTCATAACCGCCTTTTTTCCCAGGTGCTCTGTCCTGGGAAGGTGGGGCTTTATTTATAAGTTCCTGAGGTGCTGCTGCCTTTTTTTCCGAGATGTCCTACCTATCAAATAGGTAGACTAGTCACAGTCTGCCTACAGAGGCATTGCTGAGCTGTCGTGGGCTCTGCCCAGCTGCTGTGTGAACTTCCTTTTGGTTTTGTTTACAGAGATATAGTTAGAACTGCCTCAGTAATGGCAGACTGCCTCAGTAGTGGTGGGCTGCCTCGGTAATGGTAGATGCCCATCCCCCCCACAGAGCTGGACCATCCTGGGTCCAGCTGCACTTGCTGCAAAATTCTCAATCCAGGGTGTTTCAGATTGCTGGTCTTTGTGGGGGTGGGACCCTCTAATCAGATCACCTGGCTCCTTGTTTCAGCCCCCTTTTTTTCAGTTGAATGGGAGGCTCTGTCTCCCAGATGTTCCAGGAACCAGTTGAAATGTCTTCCCACATTTATGTGAGTTTTTGTGTGGAGACCCACAGTGCCACCTGAAACAGCCATGCTGGGAACTCAAGGTGTTTGTCAGCCTGGGAATCTCCTGGTCTGTGGGCAGTAAAAACTCATTTGAAAATGCAGTGATCACTCACCCTCTGTGTTGTTCTCACTGGGAACTGCATTCCACTGCTGTTCCTGTTCAGCCATCTTGGATTCAACACACCGCATCCTTTTATTTCAAACCAAAGTATTTCTTTTATCATTTCTAGCATTTCTGGTAAGACAGGTCTGGTGGTGGATCAATCTCTCAGCTTCTGTTTGTCTGGAAAAGTCTCTATTTCTACCTCATGTCTCAAGGATAGCTATGCTAACTATAGTATTCTTGGTTGAAAGTTTTTAAATCCATCATCCTGCTCCCTTCTGGCCTGTAAGGTTTCCACAGAGAGGTCTGCTGTTAAATGGATCAAAGCTTCTTTATGTCATTTGCTTCTTTGTTCCTGTTGCTTTTAGGATCCTATCTTTGTCTTTGACTTTTGAGAGTTTGATTTTTACATACCTTGCAATAGTCTTATTTGAGTTGAGTCTGCTTAGTGTTCTTTAACCTTCTTATTCCTGGATATTCATAGATTTTCCTAGGTTTGAAAAGTTTTCTGTTATTGTTTCTTTTTTTTATTATTTTTTTTTCGAGATGGAGTTTTGCTCTTGTTACTCAGGCTGGAGTGCAGTGGCACAATCTCGGCTCACCACAACCTCTGCCTCCTGGGTTCAAGCAGTTCTCCTGCCTCAGACTCCTGAGTAGCTGGGACTACAGGTGTGCACCACCATGCCCAGCTAATTTTTGTATTTTTTAGTAGAGAGGGGGTTTCACCATGTTGACCAGGATGGGCTTGATCTCTTGACCTTGTGATCCACCAGCCTTGGCCTCCCAAAGTGCTGGGATTATAGGCGTGAGCCACTGCGCCCAGCCATTATTCTTTCTTTAAATAAACTTTCAACCTTGATCTCTTTCTTTACATCATCTTTAAGATAAATAACAGATTTGCCTTTCTGGGACTGTTTGCTAGATTTTGTAAGTGTACTTTATTCTTTCTTATTCTTTTTTCTTTCTTCTCTTGTGCATATTTTCAAATAGTCTGTCTTCAAGCTCACTAATTGTTTCTTCTGCTTGATCAATTCTGCTGTTGAGACACTGTGATGCATTTTTCAGTTAGTCTATTGCATTTTTCAGCTTCAGGATTTCGGTTTGATTTTTTAAATTATTCAATCTTTTTATTACATTTCTTTGATAGAATTCTGGATTTTTTTTCTCTGTGTTATGTTTTAGTTTAATGAGTTTTCTCAAAACAACTGTTTTGAATTATCTATCTAAGAGGTGATATATCTTCATCATTCCAGAATTCCAGATTCACTGATGCCTTATTTAGTCCATTTGGTGAAGTCATATTTACTTGGATGTTTTTGATCAGTGTCTGAGCATTGAAGTTAGGTATTTATTCTGGAATCTGCTCTCTGACCTTGGCTGTACCTGATCTTCTTGAGAAATCTTTATCTTCTATGATTTCATAGAAGATTATGTGTTGTTACCTAAGCCCGTGGTCACTGCAGCCATTTCAGCATGGAAGGGTTCCCTAAACCCAGGTTCATAGCTACTCTTTCAGGCTTCTAGATACATAATCCTGACAGACTTGGGGAAGATAAAGGAACATTCCCTAGGTTCCCAGTCAAAGACTCTTGCTCTCTTCTCTCTTTTTCTCAACTGAAAGGAGTATTTCTCTGTCCTGGGCTGCCTGGAGTTAGGGGAAGGGTGACATGGACACTCTCGTGGCTGCCACAGCTGGCAGCAAGCAGGCTCACACTCAAAGCCCATGGCCTCTTACATCAGTACAATAATGGGCCTTGCCCAAGGCCCACATTTGCTACTGCCTGATTGTTGCTGATGTTTATTCAAGGCCTGAGGCCACTGTAGTCAGCAGGTGGTGAAGCCTGCCTGGACTCAGGTCTGAGTTTGTCCCATCAGGGCAGCAGATTCTCTTCTGGCCCAAGGTGGTTATAGAAATTCTATATGGTAACAACAGCCTGGAATTGGAGGCTTTGGGCTTCTTTCTGATGCTTTATTTACTCTGGCTGAGCTGGTACCTGTTTAGGGGCAAAGTCCCCTATACTCCATTGTCTCCTTTTGCCAAGAAGAAGCAGTTTGTCTCTTAAGCTTCATTGCTTGGAATTAGGGGAGGAGTAATGCAGGCACTTTCATGACTACCACAGCTGGTGTTGCACTGGATTGTACTCCAAGCCCACAGGCTCTGATAGCACAGCACTGGGACTTACCCAAGGACCACAATCTCTATGGCTTGACTGCCACTGAAATCCATTCAGGGCCCCAGGCGTCTTTAGTCAGCCAGTGGGAAAACAGGACAGAACTCAGTTTCTTCCTAACTGGGCAGTGGGTACCTCTCTGGCCTGGGGCTCATCTAAATGCCCCTTCCACAGGCATTAGTGGAGTTTGGCCTGACGTTCTGTTCCACTGTGACAGGGAACACTGAGTTCTAATGCAAAATCCCATCTTCACCTGGCTTTCACTCACCCAAGCACACAGACTTTTTCTCGCTCTCCCTCACCCAGACACACAACCTTTTTTGATGCACTGCCTGGGAAGGATGGTGCTGACAGTGAGAAACTGCCTTCCTACCCCTTTCAATACATCTTTCCCTGTTATGCTAAAACTAGGTTCTGTGATCTCTCCCCTGGTATTATGAAGGTGCTTTCTTGCATGGATAATTGTTCAATTTGGTGTTCCTGCAGAATGGTTGTTGGGAGAGGGCCATTCAGCCACCTTTCTCCATTTTACCTTGTGCCATTTTGCTAATCAATTCATTTTCATTTTCTGTCTCTTTATTGATGTTCACTATTTGTTCATGTGTTATTCTAGTCATGTCCATTAGTTATTTGTCCACAGTTTCCTTCAGTTATTTGAATACACTTGAGACTTTTGACTCAAAAACTATCTAGGAAACCCAGTATCTATGCTTTCTCAGGGATAGTTTGTATTTTGTTTTCTTTTCCTGTAAATTAATCATGTTTTCTTGCTTTTTTGCATGCCTCATCATTATAGTTTTGAAAATTAACATTGTGTATATCATTACATGATGATTTTTCCCTCCATAGTATTTATTATTGCTTGCTTGTTATGATTTGTGGTTGCTTTTTAAATAACTTTTCTAAATTGTTTTTCAGACTGCATTTTTTGTCATGTGTGTTCTTTTGTAGTATCTATTCCTTTAACTTACAGTTAGCTAGTGGTTTAATATAAACTGTCTTAAATGCTGAGCCAAAATAAAACAAAAAGAAAAAAGAACTCTCCTGGTATTTGTAGATTGGCTCTGCATTGGGTCCTTCCATTCATGCTTAACCAGTTTCTTCATTACCTTTTCTTAGCCTTCTTGATGTTTACTTGTGCTAAGGTGAAAATTAATCTGTAGTTAAAAGCTGAGAGTCCTCTCCAGTCTTTTCTGAACATGTGCTCTGCCCTGTGTTCTCCTCCCCTCCCTGGCACAGCAGCAGTCTTGAAGCATGCACACAGCTTTCTAGGTTCTTCATTGCACATCGGAGCATTTTAAGTTCCTTATTTCCTAAAGTAATTATTGCTGTAGCTTTTCCTCCCAAGCTATTGGCATGTTTATTGTATGTCCCTACAGAAATTTTTTGCCCCAGGCATCGGTAGCATGTTCATTTGCCTTTCAATGATTATAAGGAACGCCCTCTGCATACCCACTTTTCTACCATGAGAGAGCTCTGAGTTTGGTAAAACAAAGACAGCACCTGTGTCAGTCCTTTGGAAAACCCCAGGCAAGTAAAACTGACAAACACATGGAACTAAATCCACTTTGCTCCTTTTGCAAGATACAGGTGGTCCCCAACTTATGATGTTTTAACTTACAATTTTTCTACTTAATGATAATGTGAAAACAATACACATTCAATATACACATTCAATAGAAATCATCCCTTTAGTCTTCATAGAACCATTCTGTTTTTAGCTTTCAGTAAAATTCTCAATAAATTACATGAGATATTCAACACTTTATTGTAAAATAGGCCTTGTGTCTTGCGCGACTGTAGACTAATGTTAAGTTTTCTGAGAATGTTTACAGTAGGCTAGGCTAAGCTATGACATTTCGTAGGCTATGTGTAATAAATACATTTTCAACGTATATTTTCCACTTTCTATGTGTTTGTTGGGGTGCAATCCCGTCATAAGTTGAGAAGCACCTGTACTTCCAGCAGGAACGTGGGTTGCTGTCTTCAAAGCCACTGCTCCACCAGGGTTGGGCTGGAGAAAGCAACATTCAAATGCCACATTGCCCTATTGCTTACCAGGTTCTAAGTCACAGTTTCCTTATTTAGCATTTGCTTAGTAGCGGCAAACTTTTGACTGTTTTTCCGAGTTCCAACAAAGTTGGTGCTGACGGCTTTGCTCTTTTGTAAAAGGATTTCTATGGAGGGGTGGGCTCTTGAAATTCCCTATTCTGCTAGTTTTGCTGATGCCAACCCCTTTATTTCTTTCTTAAATCTACTTAGTAGATAGGCAGTTATAACAGTTATACAAACACTGGCATTAAAGGGTTTGGTTTAATTTTTGTTTTTTAAATAATATTTTGCCTCCTTATTCTTAGATTCAATAACATTTTGACTACCGGCGCTGACTTATTGTTATTTATTCAATCAATCATTCAACTATTCAGTCAATGTGTTGGGTGTTTACTGATTGCTTGCCAAGTTCTATATTAATTCTGCATGTGCAAAGATGAATATGCCCATCCATGGACCTTAGCTGCTGACCTTGTTAGCAAGTTAACATTAGTCTACCGTGGTGCAAAACACAAAGCCTATTTTATACTAAAGTGTTGAATATCTCATGTAGTTTATTGAGTTCTGTACCTTGTCGGCAACTGCAATAATATAAGAAGAGAAATTCTGAAGCAACAGATAGATGTAGGAACCAGCTAGCTAAGGAAAAGAGTGATTAAATCTACATAGAAGAGGAAGAAAGATAGAGGAAAACATTATGTAAAAAGTGAAGACCTAGCCAGGCCTTGTAGAATGGGTGATAGAAGAGTTTACTAAAGGAAGTCAGTGCAGGAAGGAGCCTTTCAGCTGAGAGGCAGTGTTTATCCACCTAGAAAAACTTTCCTGTGCCAGGTACAAGGAAACAAATACAATGAAAACATTGTTCCCGCTCTCACGGAGACCAGAATCTATTTTGGAGACAAATAGGTGTAAAAACCATCACAGTAGCCTATGATGGAGAAAAATGTGAATTATTATCAGAGAACCCAGAATGAGCAACACAAACTGGGAGAGTCGGAAAGCCCTCCCTGCAGCAGGGACCTCAGGCTGAGTTCTGGTAGAGACAGAGCGAGCAGGAGAGAAGGAAGCTGCAGGGATCACAGCATTGAGAGCATGGAGGGATGAAGAAGTGTGGCATATGTGTGTCCCCAGTGACGGGAGTGGGGGGTGTGAGGTAGACAGAGAGAAAAATAAAATGCTAAGCCCCCAGCCATGACAGATGGGGGTTGGGTAAACCTCATTATACCGCCATCCTTTTGCAGTTCAGACACAACAACTGAGCAGCATTACTAAGCAGAGATCATAAGACTGATGGAACAGCCTCTGTGGCAATAAGATACTTGTCCCTAACAGATACCAGCTTGTAAACAAGACCTACAGCCGTGCCAGGCAAGGGCTAAGTCACGCATCCCACACATAAAGAATAAACTGTGTTCTAACTGCCACAGGGTTTTCCTTTTGCTCTAGCAGCTAAACAAGCACCACCCTGGAGACATACAATAGTGAAAAAGTGACAGCTCACCCGGGTAACAGATGCTGACTACCTGAGCCCCATTCCACCGCCATGATGGCAGCTTTGACCGGACTAGGTGCTGATATCAGCAACCTACTCCTGATAAGAAGAACGCTGACCATGGCCTGGTTCTGATGGGTTTACAGAGGCTGTGCACCGAGCATCTTGTGTCCCTGATTCACTTTTAATATATGGGCATAAGTGCAATGCATTTAAATGTCAAGTCTCCCCCCCAAAGTGAACATGGGTCGTATGTAACATGCATTTTATTCGGTGCACATGTGTTAGGACCTGATGAATATTCACAGCTCCTACTGTAACCTGCTAAATATATATGTTTAGCCAGCCCATTCTACATAAAGCTCCTGCCCCCTCCTCTTTGATAGTAGGTGTTTCTGGTTTTTAGCCAGAGGCTGTACTTCCCGCCTAGAGGTTGTGAGCCCTTCTTAAGACATAAAGCTCTTCTTTCTACACTTATAAATCATGTGATTTTTAAGTTCACAAGAATAAAAGAAGGATAAGCAAAAAGAAATAAAGGTTTTGTCATAAAGATGGTAGGAAGGCACTGAACAGATGTAAGGAAGAGCATATCACAGAGCGAGTTTTCAAGAACAACTACAATGGCAGCTGCTTAGATATTTTTCTCTCCACAGTGCATAGAATGGTTTGGACCAGGCAAAAACCCAACTCAGGTTGACAGAGAAGGCCAGGTAGAGAAGGACAGTTAAGCAAGTCAGTCAAAGTAACACTGACGCTGGTCTGTTGTGGCTAAAGGGATTCAGACTCAGGGAAGTGCATTTGGAAAAAAAAAACAGGCCTTTCCTCCACTCGGATTTCTTTGTGACCTTGCCCTCACTCGCTCCACCATCCCTAGCCCCTCAGGATGTGCCCCCTCTTCTCTCTG
Source organism: Sapajus apella (assembly GCF_009761245.1). NCBI lineage: Eukaryota > Metazoa > Chordata > Mammalia > Primates > Cebidae > Sapajus > Sapajus apella. The sequence goes on from NW_022436956.1 coordinate 487,621, forward strand.
CTTTGATGGCTCCCACTCTTTAAAACCTCATGCCACTTGCTCTCCCCTTACCACTCCTGAAACACTGTTCCCGTCTTGTGCCATTTATTCAACAAACACTTGTTTAACTTCTTAAATATTTTAGTTATCATTCTGGACCCTAGGGCACACAAGAAATAAGTCATGAGTAGGAGTTTGTCTTGCAGCAAGTCTACGTCTAGATTTGGAGTTCTTCACACTCTGCCAGTTTCCATGAAGTATGAGCAAGTGACGCCGCAGTTCTCAGCCGTTGCTTCATTTTCCAGGAAAAGGAGGGATGTACTGACTGCCTAAATGGTCAAACTAAAGGAAATTGAGTCTGCTAATCTCTGAATGCAGAGGCTGTGGTATACTGGTTTAGTTGTTGTAAAGTTGTTTATAGATGTACGGTTTCTTTCTTCTCTGTGTCCACTGGATGATAAAATCAAGATTGCATTATCTTCCGTCTTTGCTTGGACACCCAGCACAGTGATCTGCAGGACTTTAACACACACTCACTTCACTGGTTTAGTTAAGAGGTAAGAACACGATCCCCAGCAAGTGACTCTGCTGTCTTTTCAGGCAGAGTGTCCACAGAAGCTTCCAGCTTTCAGGTCCTGGCTCAAGTTCAGAACCTGACATCAAGAGAACCCCCTTCCTGAGGTCCGGTCTAGATCATTCTCGGGAAGTTCCCACGTGGAACTGCTGCAGAGATCACAGCCCAGCCCCACCTCAGTCACTCTGTCTATGGTGCCCCTGTGTGGGAAGGACCCTCATTCCAGATTTTTCCACGTGAAATGGAGTGAGGTGGATGGATATTAAAGTCTTCTTCCGCAGCTGCTGTGTTACCCGTGTCCTTATGAGGCAGCTCAGAAGCTACCTGGGGCAGACAGGAGCTCTAGCTTGCTGGAGCTGGTTAAGCCTACACATCACCAAGCACACCCATCCTAAGTCCTTTGTCTTCCCTTCCTCATCTTTTCCTCACTACTCCCTGGTTTCTTATTTCCTTCTTCTCTGTCACCTTTGCACACGCTTCCTCTCAGTGCTAAACAACCACAAATTTAGCAGCTTAAAACAACTGAAATGTATTATGTTACAATTCATGTGGACGGAAGTCTACAGTGGATCTGCAGGACTGTAATTCTGATCTTGACTTTTCTAGCTTCTAGAAGCCTTTCCAACTGGCTTCTTTCATTTAACAACCTGTACCTAAGGTTCCGCCATGTAATTTCATGGCATGATAGCTCATTTCTTTTTATCACTGAGTGATATTCCACTGTCTGGATATAACATTTATTTATTAGTTCACCTACTGAAAGACATCTTGGTTGCATCCAAGTTTTGACAAGTATAAATGAAGTTGCTATAAACATTTGTGTTAGGCTTCCGTGTGGATATAAGTTTTCAACTAATTTGAGCAAATACCAAAGAGCATCACTGCTGGATCACATGGTAAGAGTATGTTTTGTGGTGTAAGAAACAACCAAACTGCCTTCCAAAGTGGCTATGCCATTTTGCACTCCCGGCAGTAATGAACGGATGCCCTTGCTGTTCCCTATCTCACAGCGTTCGGTGTAGTCAGGGCTCTGGACGTTGGTTGTGCTAGCAGGTATGCAGTGGGGTTTCATCGTTGGCTTACTGTGAATTCCTTAACACATGGCAGTGAGCATTGTTTCATGAGTGTATTCGCATTCCACAGGTCTTCTTTGGTACTTTCTGTTCAGATTGTTTGTCCGCTTTTAAAATGGGTTGTTTATTTTCTTATCATTGAGTTCTCAGAGTTCCTTGCGTGTTTTGGATACCAGTCCCTTATCAGCTATGTGTTGTTTACAAAGGTCTTTCTCCCACCGTGTGGCTTACTTCATATGTTCTTTCACCACTAACATATTCTGTTCAAGAAATGTCTATTTAAATATTTTGCCCACTTTTTAGTGGATCGTCTTTTTATTACTGACGTGTAGTTCTTTCAATATTCTGCCTACCAGTTCTTTGTTAGGCTGTGTTTTGTGAATATTTTGTCTTTTTTTTGTCATTTACCTATACATTTTCTGAATGTTCTCTTGATGGGCAACATTTTTAATTTAATCAAGGTAAATTTATGATTTAAACATATATTCTTTTCTGTGTCCTCTTTAAAAAATATTTTCTACCACCAAGTCTCAAAAATATTTTCTAATAGCTTGAAAAAAATCTCTGACAGCTCCATGATTTGGCTCTGACATTTAGGTCAGTGCTCTGTCTTGATTTGGTTTCTGTATACAGAGTGAGGTAGGTGAGCAGAGAAGAAAATCATGAAACACTTGGGTCAATGACTGTCATCCAGGGCTCGGTGAGGGCACAGAGAGGCAAAGACGCAGGAGGACCTCATGAAACTAACTCCCACTGAATCTTCAAGAAAGAAAACTGCAGTCAGCAGCTCACAGGGAAAGGACGCTGTGAGAGGAGAAAACTCCAGATGCCATTGCATGGAGGATTAAAATGCCCGCATGTGGCGGAGGAACTCTCAACAGTGTAGGCAGCCAAAAAGTGTGTGTTTGGTGGGACGAGGAGGAAGAGTCATATTTGAGGCAGCATTTGAAGGACACCGGGACAGCTGGACTCCCAGGGCTGACATCCTCCCCTTAGCTAAGCAGCTGCCTGACATCATGCTAGTCTCTTACCTCTAGCCTCATCCTTCCATGAGGAACTTGCCATTTCAGCTCAGGTTTTGCCGCAACAGGCCAGGCGGGCCCCTTTCCTCCTCTGCTATGATTTTACCCCATCCTCCTCCATTCCTCCTTCAGGATTCCCAGCTCACTTGTTCCCAGAGAGGTTCCAGGCCCCAGGAAGACAACTCCCCACCTGGCCCAAGACCAGCGCTGAAAAAGGCCTGACCCATCCCTCATCTCAGGGACATGGTGGTCGAAAAGCGAAAGAAACTAAATGCATTCAGAGTTAATGCGATGTCTTCACAGATTAATTGGCTGTCTAAAGAAAATTGAGTGTGATCTTCTGTTTCTAGTGAAGCACAGCAGAGGTGGAAAAACTTCACATGTGCAAAAAACAAGATATTCCAATGTCTCTTAATTTGCAAAGCTTTAAAAGATGTACAGGAATAGATAGTAGGCATGCTACGGGATGCCAAGAGATTTCGTTTTCATTTTGAATGATCTGTATGAAATTCAAGGCTTTTCTGTACATTTTTCATAATTTATTTCATTAATAGCTTTTTACTTGCCATAAGTATATTTATATCATTGCAATGAGATCATTGGAGAAGCCAGTCTGTAATATGAGAGATAGATTTCTTTTCTAGAATTCTAATGCCACTTCAAGAAGCAGAGCAGTGAGGGACGGAGAGGGAGGCAGGAAGTGGGCAGGGCGCCAGAGGGAGCAGGACCGCTACTCAGAAGAGGGAAAGGGTGGAAATACGCAGGGACCCTCGTAAGGTTTTCTAAACGGGGGCTTGCATGTTTGTTCTGTGTGTCCTGCAGGGAGCTCTGCACAGAGTCAGGCACACTGTTGCACTTACCTGAATACAGCAGTTGGGGCAGAGGAGAAAAGGAAGTAGAGGCAGAGCTGAAGCCCAGCCCAGGGAGGAGAGGAAGAGCCATGGTGAAGTGGGATGGAGAACAGAGAAGGCACAGAACCGAAGTCGAACAAGCAACAGACTGAAGAGGGCAGGGAAGAATGGAAAAGGGGATGATAAAACAGGTCCCCAGAGACAGGCTGTGGCTAAGCCCCTTGGGTCTTCACAGACCACCTTATTAGGACATGCCAACCTCAGGACCCACTGACGCCTGGGACTCTCATCCCCTCCATGAGCTTGGAGGACCTGTGCTCATGTGAAGCCAGTCCCTGCCCTGTGCAGTTCTGAGTCCACAGGAGATTCTACACCTTGAACCTGCCCAAAGGGAACCTCAGACAAGACCACAGACCTCCCACCTCACAGCAGGTGTTTGTCCCCTGAGCTGTCATGCTCTAGGGAGGCAAGAAGCCAACTCTTGGGGATCACACCCCATCTCCAACTCAATTCAGCACAATAAACACCAGCAGGTCTCCTGGGGGTCAAGGCTTATGCTGGATGCAGCAGGGAGGGGAGAAAGCCTTCTAGAACAGGCTGGTATGTAGTGGGAGGAGAATGCATGTTGCAGGACTTCTGTCATGGACCAAACGCTGCACTAAGTGCTTCCCAACATCACCTAACCTGTAGAGCTACGTGAAACAGGACGCAGTATCCCAATTGTTACAGGCAGGTAAACTAAAGCTCAGAGTTCTATATAACGTGCTTAGGCCGCAAATAACAGAGTATGGATTAAGACAAGTATCTGAATGGATTTAACACAAAGCAAAGCCCCACCCATAACTCATCCTTCTCTGTAGCCCAGTGTCCAGTACAATGTCTGCAAAATTGCAAGACGCTTAGTAAGTCTTTATTGAATGAATGAGTAAAGGGGGTGCCTACAGTATTTAAGATGAAAGGAGATGAGATTTGATCTTGGAGAACAGCGAGGATGTCATGGGATTGGTGATGCTGGGGTGTTCCTTGAAGGATATGAGAACTGTGGTGAACAGGGGTGGTTATGGGGGCAAAGAGGAAAAACTCTCTGTGTGCATGAAAGACTCAAGCTTCTGTCCAGCATAATTCCCCATGCGAATGTTTGTTTTGTCCAGGTCAATCTCATTTGTCTTTTCAAACTGCACGACAGGTGACATTTATCAGCCCTGTTCTGTGCAGCCTATTTTAAATAGATTAAAAACAGGATGAATACAGAGAGTGCACATTTATTTAATTGTGGATGACATAGCCTGTTATGGGTCACTAATAGATTGGATCACAAAATAAAGATTCAAAAATAATTCAGAAAACATAGGCCAAAGTTAATAAAACTGACGTCTACAGGGATAAATGCAGAGTCATTAATTGAATACACATTGTGGAGGGCACCAAGGTTTCAGGACCCATGCTAGTGTCTGGGGCTGAGAGGAGCTGATATTTGAGCTGAGGTGTCAAGAAATAAATAGGGTTTTTTCTGAGACAGAAGAGCACATGGGCGCTCATGGAAGAGACGGCAGAGCCAAGTCCTGGAGGCACAGACAGCAGAGCATCTGGGGGAAGACGGAGCAGTTGATCCGCTCGTATAAATGTGCACTGAATGTCAGCCATGTGTCAGGCAAGGCCTGCATGCTAGGAACACAACCCTGAGCAAGAGGCCCTCACGTTTTGAGAACAGACTGATGTTAATTGCTGTAAAGTAACAGGAGCAGAGTGATTGAACGGCGTGGGCGGGGCTCATAGTAAAGACAGGGCTCAGGAAAGCCACCACCACCCCCGCTCCCAGGCTGCTCAGGGAACCCCCTCGGTCCTGGCAAACCAGGATAGTGAGTCACCCTGGCAGGGAAGGCTTCTCAGAGGAGGTGACAACTGAACAGAGACTCATCCATGGAGCGGGTCAGCCCAGCTTGTCGGAGACCTCGGACAGCCGCCGGCCGGGCGGCGCGTTCCAGCTCGCGCTTTCCTTCCCGCACTTTCTCCGGCCCCAGTCGCAGGGACCTCTGCGGCTTTGGCTCTGGCGCGCCCTCCTTTGTCCCTGCAGTCCCTGGGGGCGTTCTGGGGGCTGTGCTTCCTCCCAAGCCAAGGACAGCGCTCACCCGCCCCCAGCCCCCACCCACCAGCTGTGCAGCCCCAGCCGCCTCTGCCATCTCCTTCCAGTGAGTTCTCTGAACTGCAGAGGGCCAGATCCCAAAGGCCTGGCCTGGAGCGCGCAGAAGCAGGGCGCAGACCCTGGGCTGCCGTCCGCCTCCGCACTGGAAGGACAGCCAGGCCGCAGCACGTTCTCGCCGAGGCTCCTTCCGAAGCTCTCCGCTGCCTTCACCATCCAGCCCCGACCTGGCCCCCGCCTCCCTTTCTGGCCTTTGGTCCACTCCCTGTCCGCGCCTTCCCCAGCCTGGACTCCAGGCTGTTCCGCGTCATTCCACCCCTTCACCCATTCACCCCTTCCCAGGCCGAGTCTGCGCCGCTGGATGCTGGGGGGGCACCCGGTCTCGCTCCCCGGGCACCGCCCACTCCCGCGGGTGCCGCCGCTAGAGGGCGCGTGCCCCCCACCCCCCACCCCCCGACCCTCATCCCCCCACCCCCCAACCTCCATTCCCCCCACCACTCCCCCCCCACCCCATGTACACGGGCCCAGCGCCACGCGCCGCCGCAGGTGGGAGAGGCTCCGAAAACGCGTGCCCGGTGGATGCGGACTGTCTTCCCTGGCTGAGAGGCGCCTTCCCTCGGCACACTTGCCTCCTTCCTCCGCGGCTCGCGTCCTCCCCTCCCTGGGGGATGCCTGGACACGGCTTTCACGCCTCGCCACCGCCGGCTGCCCTGGGCTGCTGCGGCCCTTGTCCCTGTGTGTTTGCAAAGTGCTTGCACTTGTCTCCACGCTGCACCGTGAGCTCCTCCAGGGAGGGGACGCCTTGTTCATCTTTGCTCACTCAGCACTATGCACAGTGCCAGGCGAGCAGCAGGAACTCCGTGTGTCTTCCCTAAATGATTGAATAAGTGGAAAGAATTCCGTGCAAGTAACCAAGCCACGCACTTCAATTATGGAGAGGAAGAACAACCCTTCATTTTCTTCGGAATGAAAATGAACAGACCCAAATGCCTATCGGCATAGCTTTAGGAGCTAGCTAGGGGTCGTCTAAAAAATTAAGGAAATTCATCATCTCATCTTAGACGTTCTTCCACTGCAAAAGCACAATTAGCACATGATAAATATAAATTGAGAGATAGTGCGGCACCAACACAGGATGCTGAGGGGGGAAAATGAACTAAATTTTAGCACAGTCACTTCCTGGCTGGAGGAAAGGAAAGCAGAAAGCATGACCCAAATTAGATTGGAGATTTTTCTATTAAAAAATAGTGCATGTCCTAGAAGAAACAGCTACATATGTCACTGCACTGGCTTGTTCAAGGGGCAAGGAGGGCCCTGTCTCCCAAGTTTGAGAATTTGACCTCTCCCCCTGTCCCTTGCAGGTCACAGTGACTAATGTGACTGAGCCTAGTGGCAGATGGATGAACCACAGGGCTCGGCTTCTGCATTCTGGAGGGAAGAACAAGTCGGCAAAGAGAGCCCTCCGTGACCTCCATCTCCTTCTTTTAGGTGACTTCCCAAAGCTCTAACGTGTAGCTGTAACAGAAAAGCCCTGAGGGTCTCCCTTCTTGACATTCAGCATCATAGCTCCAGGCAGGCACACTCTGGAATTCTGCCCTGCAGCCTGAGAGAACCTCTCACACGGGGCACACAGCACGTATCAGGCACATAGGGGCATACCCAGGCACATAGGGACGCACAGGGATACACCTGGGCACACACAGGGCACACAGGAGCACACAGGACACCGTAGCACACAAAGGCACAAGAGTACACAGGCCAAAATGGACACAGGGGACACAGGGAACATGGGGCACACAGAGGACACAGGGGACACAGGACACACAGGGGACACAGGGGACACAGAGGACACAGGGCACACAGAGGACACAGGACACACAGGGGACACAGGGGACACAGGACACACAGGGGACACAGGGCACACAGAGGACACAGGGGACACAGGGAACACAGGGGACACAGGACACACAGGGGACACGGGGTACACAGAGGACATAGGGGACACAGGGCACACGGGACACAGGGAACACAGGGAACACAGGGGACACAGGGGACACAGGACACACAGGGGACACAGGACACACAGGGGACACAGGGCACACAGGACACAGGGGACACAGGGGACATAGAGGACACAGGGAACACAGGGAACACAGAGGACACAGGACACACAGGGGACACGGGGCACACAGAGGACACGGGACACAGGGTACACAGAGGACACAGGGGACACAGGGCACATGGGACACAGGGAACACAGGACACACAGGGGACACGGGGCACACAGAGGAAACAGGGGACACAGGACACACAGGGGACACAGGCACACAGGGGACACAGGGAACACAGGACACACAGGGGACACAGGGAACACAGTGGACACAGGGGCACACAACGGACATAGGGGACACGGGGAGCACAGGGCACACTGGGCACACAGGGGAGACAGGGCACACAGGGCATATGGGGCACACAGGACACACAGAGCACACAGGAGACACAGGGGCACACAAGTGACACAGGGGACCCAGGGCACACAGGACACACAGGGCACACGGGCACACAAAGGACACAGGGGACACAGGGGCACACAAGAGACACAGAGGACACAGAGGACATGGGGAGCACAGGGCACACAGGACACACAGGGCACACAGGGGAGACAGGGGCACACAAGGGACACAGGGGACCCAGGTCACACAGGCCATACAGGGGACACAAGGGACACAGGGGACATGGGGAGCATAGGGCACACAGGGGACACAAGCACAGAGGGCCACCCTGAGGCAGGCTTCGAGGGATGCGAGGCCAGGCCCTCCTTGGCTCTCACTGTCCTGGCTGTGCCGTGTGGGGAGCTGGCATCCCAAACAGGTGAGGAAGCCTGTGGTGTGGGGACAGTCCCTGATGCTCCCAGGGCTGAAGCTTGCAGACCTCAGCCTGCTCACCTGCAAGCCCCACAGGGTTGCACTCTGTGCTGGCCACTGTCCCTCCCAGCCCTGTGTGTGTCTGCAGCAGGGGTAGAGCTGCAGCAGGGGAAGGCAGGGCCCACAGTGCCAGGGAAGAGTTATTGAGACGTTACCGACTGCCACGCACTGTGCCAAGAGATTCATTTGATTTAATCCTCAGGACAATCCAATAAAGTAGGTGTGATTATCATCCTCATTTTATGTACGTGGAAACCGGATGTTGGAGAAGCTATGCAGCTCACTCAGTCATCCATCTAGTGAGGGTGCTCGAGGGGGACTGAGTTTCAGGTCTGTGGCTCTGAAGCCCTGCCTCGAACCCCCACAGCCGTGGCCTTGCAGAGGACAGGGGTACCGAGAGTCCCTGGCCGTGCTGGGCCCCTTCTGCTCCCACAGCTGGGGAGTGGCCCCAGCCACTCGGACACGTCCGTGGCGGTCTTGGGATGTCTGGGATCCTTCGTATTCCTCCTCACACAACCTTCCCAGCCACAGCTAGCTCGCACCCTGGCATCCTGAGGCCTCCCAAGCTCTGACTTTCCAGAGGAAAAAATTCTCAGAGACTGGTTGGAGACTGAACCAAGTGAAATCTGACCCTTCGAGATCTCTGACTCAGTCATGCATTCACTCAGCAACTACTTATTGATCATCTACTGGGTTCTGGGATGGAGAAGTGCTGATTACTGAAAACCAAAAAGGTTTCCAGGAGTGATGTCTAAGTTACCTGAAACATTAATCCACGCAGAGGAAAGCGGGACACATTAATTATCACATTGCTTCGCCACTGTCAGGCCCTCTTGTCGGGTCAGCTTGACTGTACATCGGGCAGAGGCGAGGGACTCTTAAATGAACTGTCTAGAGTGAGTACCAATTAAAGCATTAGGGAGACTTATGTTGGCAGCTTGCACCTCGACTGTTCCCAGAGAGAGCATTAAGTTACGCATTGCCGTGCTGCCTAAATTCTGTGCCCAGAGCCTGCTGGGCCATGTGTGCCCACCTCAAAGAGCAGAGAACTGGGGCCCACCACTCCATGGAGCCAAGCCAGAAGCAGGTCTGCAAGAGGGGTTGGTCTCATGAGAAGGAAGTGGCTTTACTGTTCTCAGATCTCAATATCCTCAAGTGAGGACTTTATTTCTTAGTCCTTAAGTGTTTTGCTTAGGTTGACTTGACTGTTTTATCAGACAGCTCTGATTGTCAGTGTTTAATACAATGGAAGTTCATTAGTCACTCTCCATATTGCTCCTTAAACAAAGAACTGCAAATGTAGTTGCCTAAAATACAATGTTATTATCAAGTTCTGGAGGCCAGAGGCCTGATATGGCTCTTTCTGGGTTGTGATCAAGGTGTCTGCAAGGCTGGCTCCTGGAAGCTGCAGAAGATTCTGTATCTTTTCCTTTTCCAGCTGTTAGATGCTGCCACAGACCTTGGCTTGCGGCCCCTTTCTTTCCTTCAAGAAGGGAGGGAGGAAGGAGGGAAGGAACAAGGAAGGAAGAAGGGAGGGAGAAAGGAAAGAAGGAGGGAAGCAAGGAAGAAAGAAGAGAGGGAAGGAAGGAAGGAGGGAGGGATAGAGGGAAGGAAGGAGGGAGGGCAGGCAAGAAGGAAAAGAAAGAAACATTATAAATAAAAAATCAGTTTTATAACAGTAAGTATATTTAGTGCAGAGAATCACAACAATTTACTAATTTAAGAAAACTGGCCAAGAAAATTCATAAAACCCAGACAAATAACATTACTTAATCAAATATCTGACATCATTCTATAATTCCTTTTTGCTAATGTTTTTGCTTGTTAGTTTGTTTGCTTGTTTGACTAAATACTCTTTGATTACTTAATCCTACAACAGTGATTTTGTAAAATAATTTTTCGCAACAAGGACAGAAGATAATATAGTCCTTGCTCTAGTGTGGCTAATTTACTTATTTTTTGGAGTTTGATAAATTCATTATTACTAACACAGTGTACATTTTTTAGATCGTCGTGAAATTAGGGGAAACCTCCATCACCTTCCTACCGTGCACGGGCATGAGCTCCGAGCACTGCTGGGTCCTCAGTCGCATTGGAGTCAACGGCAGCCATGGGTCCCTGCTGTGCACGGGCTGAGCTCTGTGCACTGTGGGTCCTCAGTCACACTGGAGTCAATGGCAGCCATGGGTCCCTGCTGTGCAGGGGCTGAGCTCTGTGCACTGTGGGTCCTCAGTCACACTGGAGTCAATGGCACACACTGACCAGTTTCTCATGGGTGCCCCCATTTTGCAATTTATTGTTTTATGTGATCTTTGTGGACAGCAACATTTCTAGTCACGTCAGAAAGATATTTATACTCCTCCCCAAAATGGTTCTTAACTAATGACCTCACAGTCTAAGAGTTTATCATTTGCATTAGACATATATGTCTTCACTATACTGTACACTTGAATGGCTGCAAACCACATAAATAAATATACACCAGCAAGCCCAAACTAAGTAGAGTTTCTACTACTTCGTTTGGGCTTGGTGGTGTATATTTATTCACCACCAAAATCATTCAGATTCTCCAGGATTAATCCCCAAATCCCTGCAGCTACCCCAAACTTTCAGGCCTGGAGGGGAAGTGAAGGAAGGCAGAATGCAATGTCAGGCTCCGGAGGGCCGGATGCTGTCACCACAAATTCTGCAGGCTTTGCTAAGTCTGTAGTCCTGGGCAAGCTACATAAACTGGCTGCACCCAGCGTTCCCCTCTCTGTCACGTGTGTCAGTTCAAGTGTACGCTGTGCAGTGAGAACCAGATGAGCGATGTGTGTGGAAGGCCCTGGGCTGGTTTGTGGGACGTAGTAGGTAATCATTGAATAATGACTTCCACCCACTCCTCTGCAGCTGTCTTTTCTAGTGATTTCATCAGAGCTTCCTAAACGAGCTTATGATTTTTTCTTGGGCTGGCTGCTCTGAGGGCAATGCTCTGCAAACAATGCGGAAATGATGCTTGATGCCTGGCCTTACGTCTCCATAGGCCTCCTGTTGACCAACTCTCTTGGAATCTTGGCTGGAGGACTCTCCAGATGCCACACACAACCTTTAAGTGGAGCACTCTGGTTCCCCGGGGACCTTCTGGGGCCAGGCCTGGGGAAAAGGCCCCTGCTGAACCTGGAGAGCAGACTGCTCGTGCCTGTGCTGTGGATTCAGGATGCTGCCTGGCAGCCACTGGGCACAAAAGAGGCACGTGCTCTCCATCTGTCCCTAGCAAGGGAACAGGGTCAGGGACAGAGAGCAAGCAGACAGAAACCAACAGTGACTTCACTTACAGTCAGGCAAGCATCCCATGATGCTATCTCACAGTAACTCACAAAGCTCAGTGAAATGGCTGGACAGGCGCTACTATTCCTGTCTCCAGGAGGAAGGTGAGGCTCCGGAAGGGAAAGGACCAGGTGGATGCGTGGAACTGGGAAAAGGGGGAAAGGATTGGGACTCAAGGCCCCGTGAGCCTACCCTTCTTGCCTTTTCTCTCTTTCCTTTCACCCCTCCCCTTGCCACAATGATGGACCCTCAGACCTTCACACATGGAAACAGAAAGTTCTCTGCAACTTAGAGGTTCTCAAGGGGGTTCTCAAACCCGTGTCACCATCTCCGGGGAACACTGATGGAAATTCAGGTTCTCAGGCCTTGCTCCGGACTCACGAAGTCAGACGCCTGGTCATGGGCCTTGGCAATGCGTGTTTTAACAAGCCTTCTAGGTAATCCTGATGCGTGTGATGTTTGAGAGGTCCTGCTGGAACTGAAGCAAAACCTCATGTCTTCTAAGGCCCAACATGTGAAGGATTCCAAAAAGACACTGGGCTAAGTTGCAAAACTCAGAGCCACCCCTCTCCAGCCAACCTCCATCACCTCCCTGCTGTGCACGGGCTGAGCTCTGTGCCCTGCTGGGTCCTCAGTCTCATTGGAGTCGATGGCACTCCAGGTCCCTCCATCCAAAAATTCTGTCATGTTGGTTCCTGCGTCCACCAGCTTGCCAGCCCCTGAGAACATGCTGATCATAGGCTATGCCAAGGGCCCAGGTGTCAACAAGCAGCCCTGTCTTTGGTTTTCTGTAGCGCGGTTTTAATGGACCAAGACTTTCAGAAAGATCCTTCCTTAAATGCTTACAGAGTGCAGCAGAAAGTTCTAGATAAATTATAGCCAGCACAGAGACACTGGAAGGCACTCCGTATCCTTCTGCACAGCCCTGGTGTACTCAGTGGCCACCACCAGTGGCCCCGAGCTCTGCCCTGTTCCAGTCCCTTCTCTGCACTCCCCCTTCCAGAGCTGGGGGAGTGTGACAGGAATCAGCCCTCTCAGTACTCCTAGAGACACCAAGGGCAGAGTGGGGCCAATGACACAGCCTTGAGAGGCGAGACCCACTCATCTCTTCAGAGCATGGGAACGCACTGAGTTCCAGAACGCCACCCTTCCTCCAGCTCACAGGAGGGGTCAGGCTGCTTTCTTCACTGAAGGCTGTGTTTCCGATCTCACGCCTTCATGGGGATCCCTTACCAAGGGGGCCTCTGCTCCTGCTCTTGGCTCAGTGCCACCTTCTGACCTCACGTTGTCCAGCACAACCTCACTCTGTCCACTAATGTCAGCTTTTGATATTGGGCATCTGCTGCCCTGTGTGCCTGTGACCCTGCGTGTACCTGCTCTGTCTTCCTCAGTTGGATGCAATTCGTTCTTGTGTCTTATATCTGTTTGTATCCTCTGAAAGTCTAACAGAATGGTTTTCAGCACTGGCTGTGTATTGGGATCAACAGGGTGCACTTTTAAGAAACATTACCCGCTGGGCATGGTGGCTCACGCCTGTAATCCCAGCACTTTGGGAGGCTGAGGCAGGCAGATCATGAGGTCAAGAGATTGAGACCATCCTGGTCAACATGGTGAAACTCTGTCTCTACTAAAAATACAGAAATTAGCTGGGCGTGGTGGTGTGCCCCTGTAGTCCCAGCTGCTCGGGAGGCTGAGGCAGGAGAATTGCTCGAACCCAGGAGGCGGAGGTTGCAATGAGCCGAGATCGTGCCATTGTACTCCAGCCTGGGTAACAAGAGTGAAACTCCATCTAAAAAAAAAAAAAAAAAACAAAAAAACATTACCATCATTCTCAGCAAACTAACACAGGAACAGAAAACCAAACACTGTACATTCTCACTCATAAATGGGAGTTGAGCAATGAGAACACATGGACACAGGGAGGGGAACATCACACACTGGGGCCTGTTGGTGGGGGGGTGGTTAGGAGAGGGATAGCTTTAGGAGAAATACCTAATGTAGATGATGGGTTGATGGGTGCAGCAAATCGCCACGGCATGTGTATACCTATGTAACAAACCTGCACGTTGTGCACATGTAACCCAGAACTTACCGTATAGATTTTTAAAAAGAAATATTACTGTCTGCAACTTAGCCACAGTTATTCTGAGTAATTGGCCAAGCGTATGGCATAAAGATATGTACTTTTAGCCACGTAGGTACAGCAAAGAATCACTGGCCGGCCTCTTGGACGTGTACTAGGGCATTGAAAACTGTTTACAGCAGCTGCTGCTGCTGCCAATGGCGATGACCACCACATATGCAGACCTTAGACCTTAGCGAATGCATACCGTGACTGTGGATGGTGAAGCAGGCTTGGATCCCCCCTCTGGTGGTGGAAGGAACGTGATGCTTTTCATGCTGAGGGGAGTCAGACGGGCCCTTGCTCAGCCAGGACCCTAGAAGGCTCCTCTCCTTGGGATTGCCCTTAGCAACCAGGTTCCTGCACTCAAGCACTTGGGAGGCGGTGCCGTTCAGGGTGACTCTGATTCTGAAGTGAAGATTCTAATTTGGAGAAGGAGTCTGTCAGAGAGCTCTGGGCACTGCAGTAATTTAGCTCATGAGGAGGGAGCTTCAGAAAATGGACTGTTGCTTTCAGCACGGTGCTTTCCGGAGGTAACACTACCAACACCAGCAGAGGTAACGCCGCTGGGTGCTCTGTAATTCCAAACCCTCTCGCAGCCAAGAGCTTGAAGTTGATCTTCCAACATCAAAAGGCAAATTCTTGCCCCACTTTTACAGATGAGAAAGCTGAACTTAAACTGGATATAAGCATGTTGCATAACTAGTAAATCCTTCAGCTTGGCCTCTTTTTCTCCTTTCTCTGCACCACATTGTTACTAGATTGTAGCAGCACACCAGAAACAAAGAATGTGTTACTACAGAGGAAAAATTTGGGTTCTGCTCCATACGCACTTTCATAAAAGAGGAAACTCTCTGCTCTCTGAGAAGGATACAGTAAAATTCTCCCCCTACATAACGAGGGTGGAACACTTGTCTTCCTAGCCTTCCTCTGCCTATGACACTCTAACTACAATGGTCTTAACAATGAGAGCCCCCAAAACTCTGGGTTTGCCCAGTGACCATCAGCAGGGGGTATTGTTGCTGGGGAAGTGGGTCACAGACACCCTGACATGCCATGTGCTGCCTAGAACACTGCTGCCTCGCCTCTCATGGTTTCCTGGTTTCCTTGTGAGATTCTTTGCATTAAATTATAAAAACGAATTCACACAGGAAAGAAGACACTGCAGGTAAATTCATAGCTACATGGCTTGCCTCGCCTTCCCCAAAAGGCATCACTCAGCGTGCTGATTCTGAGAGGAAGAGCCCAGCAGCCGTGGGGAGCTCTAATGCTCCAGAGCCCAACTGTCCCATGCTCCCCCCAAACTCTGGCTTGGTAATTCATCAACAGGACACTCGGCTTGAAGCACCCAGTGCCCCACTCCATCATGCCCTGTGCTGGGCATCCTGCACAGCTCTCCCTGCCTCCAGACCCACACAATCCATCCATGCATTGCTGCCTGGAACTCTATTCTGACAACACTCCCTTAGTTCCAAGTTCTTCTATGATTCCCTGTTGCCTATAGAATCAACCTCATTGTCCAAGGTCTCTGACCTGCCCAGTCCAGATGCAGTAGGAGCAGGGCTAAGGGCAGGCCCTGGAAAGGGAGCCAGGCTGGACCCTGAATCTGCGTGTACTAGCTCTCAGCCCCGAGCACACGATTTAACTTCCTGTGCCTCATGTTTCTATCTGTGAGGGAGAAGCTGTCACAGAACCCACCTCGGAAAGTTTCAGAATTGCCAGAAGCATTGCACAGGAAGCCATGATGTTAGCACTAGTACAGAGCAAACTCGAAGGAATATTGTCTACAGTTAAATTGTTATCACCTTCTTTTATCACCTTTCCATAGATGACAAGCTGAGGTACAGACAGGCCAGGTCAAATGCCCAAAGTCCTCAGCTAGAGAAGGGCAGAGCCAGGGTCTGAACCAGGAAACCTCCCTTTAGAGCACATGCATAAGGCACCTTGTAGCAAAGGCTGCTAAAAACTCAAGTAGTGTTTTCTCAGTGAAACCTGAGCATCACTAAAAACGTACTGGGGGATTTGAGGGATTTGACAGGGAGTTTCAGCATCCCTGCACCCCACCATGCACACCCCACCATGCACACCCCACCATGCACACACACAGTCCATACACGAACACACGTGCGTGCGCGGCTGGCCCGTTTCTGGCCCCCAGTTCTCCCTGTGCTCCCCGCAGATGCTCACTGTTTCCAGGATGGAGCTTCCTAATTCGGGTTGTGTCCCTGCAGACACACTGGGCAGCCTGATCTGAAAACCGTTCTGTTTTCTTGATCAGAGGGTCAGACGGCCCCCAGTGAGGAGGGCTCAGCCACCCCGAACACAAATTTCGGGTCTACACCAGGAAGATACAGAGGCCCCAGGCCCAGGCCTTCCCTCTGGATGCCAGTACTGAAACTCATGGTTGGCACAATTGTACTGAATCTTCTGGGACCGCTTAAGCCGCTGAAAGATGTGCTTCTTTGTCTTCAGAACAAAGGCAAGCCATTATGCAATGCATACGTCCAGGCTGGCCACGGCTTTCCCTATCCAATGTCCAGGCTTCAGGGATTGGATACATCCTCAGCCCCAGGTGGGTGGAAGCCAGGTGGGTGCAGCAGGCAGAATAATGGTGCCCCAAAGATGTCCCCTCCCTAATTCCCAGGACCTGTGAACACACTGCTTTAGATGATGAGGTGCTGTGTAGATACAGGTGGTACTAAGTACCCAGAGACAGAGCTTCTCCTGGATGTCCTAGGTGGGCCGGCTGGATGTGGCCACATGTCGGTCAAAGAGGAGGGCAGAAGAGTATGTCAGAGGCCCTTACTCCTATAGTAAGAAACTAATTCCCCCGGTGACCTGAATAAGCAGAATGAGCAAGGAGCTGGACCCTCAGTATCCTCAGGGAGGAACGCAGCCCTGCAGGTGCCTTGGCTGCAGCCCGTGAGATCTGTGTCCAGCCCTAATGACAGAACCATCATATTCGTGTTGTGTTCAGCCACTCTGTGCCATAGAAAGCTGAGACAGGCTAACGTCAGTTGGGTTCTTAGAGGGGTCACTGTCACTGCCAGTGGGGATGCAGGCCAGGGAATGGCAAAGGCCACTGCCCCGCTGGCAGGAGTCTGTCACAGTGCAGACTGAGCTGGGGGCAGGCGTGGGATGAACTGGCCTCAGAGGTGCTCAAGAAGGAGAGCACGAGGGTGAGCCCTAGGCCTCCTGCGGCTGTCATGAATGAAGCTGACAGCCTCCATCCTGCCAGGGGACTGCTGAAAGGGCCAGGTTTGGGGAGTGGAGGTCCACACTCAGCTCATGGTGCCTTGAGACATCCTCCCCCAACTCCAGGCAGGCAGCAGAGCGGGAGTTCCATCCACAGGGCTGCCTGGCAGGGGACGTGGGGCTCTTCCTGGGTGCTGCTTAGCTTGAGGCTCTGGCAACCACTCCCCTCTCCTCCCTGGCAGTAAAGAGGCCAATGCCCAGTTGTCAGAAAGGTGCCTGTCTGAGAGTTTCACAACAACTTTTAGACCATTCTGTCAGGTAGGGAGAAGGATTATTTGCAAATGAAAAGCAAAAGAAGCCAGCATCCTCTGAGCCACTGAAGTGACACTCCCCTGGGCAGAATCGCATCAGCATTTGGATGCAGTCAGGTCCTGGTCTTTGTGAGGCAGGAAGGGTCACTCCCATGACACTCTGGGGAGACACCTTCCCTCTGTGACGGGGAGACTGATTTGAGGTTAATTTGGAACCATCACAAGACCATCTTCTCTCGCCTTGGTAATAAGCCATATGTCCTCTGGGAAGCTTTGCCTCCTTCGGCTTGGGTGGTGATGGGCAAATCTCCAAGGAGAGGAGTGAGAATTGGAGACTATTTTTGTTTCAGGAACTAGAGAATTGCAGATGCTCTGGCACTTTTAAAAGAATCTATCAAGAGAGGAAGATTCTGGGCAAATGAAACTTCAAGGAAAGGCTCTGGCTTGCTGTGGCCTGAAACTGACTCCTCGGTGGCCTGCAATGCTGGCATTCCCCCAGTCGCCCTCCCTAGAGGGCACTGCCACTCCTCGGAGAGGCACCCCCCTGCCTGTCCCCGCTCGTTTCTGTGGCAGGGTCCCCTCTCCACTCACCCCTGGGGACTCTGTTGCTGCTGCTCCTTTTAGAAGTCCTGCATCAGGAACATCTTCATTTTCAATTCTGTTTCTTTCCAAAGGCATGTTTCTTTGAAAAACAGCATTACGGGGACTGAAGATGAGTTTAAAAGATGAAGTAACATCCTCCAGGATGTAGAAATCATTCCTGCTTAGTCTCCACAGCACTCAGCTCTCAGAGCTCCCGAGGATGGCCCAGACCCAGAGGCCACAGGCCCAGGCTGGGCGTGGCCTTCCCCACCCTGATGTCCCAGCTCCAGGCATAGGCACATCCTCAGTCACAGGAGGGAGCAGTGACCAGGTGCTTGGAGGAGCAGATGAGTCATCTAGCCCTGTGGCCATACAGACAGCTGTCCCAGAGGACACGGCCATGGCAGGAGGCCATTTCCAGAGCCTGTGGAGGAACAGACAGCCATGGCATAGGGAAGTCGAGTGTGTGTTGAATCGTGGCCTTAGGTGAACAGGCAGCCTTTCCCAGAGAATCTGCCCTTGAGGTATGATGTGGGCTGGATGCAGAATTTGGAACCCCAAATCTCTATTGGAGTTAAGTGTGTAGAATAATTAGAAACCCTGGTTTGGACCCACACCGGCCTTTGCAGTCCACCCTGAAGCTTGGCCAGTGGTCAGACCCTCTCCCTCCCTAGAGTGTGAGGGTCTTCAGGACAAGGACGTGACCGGATCCCCAAGTGTCTCCAGTCAGGACCGAAAACAGCAACACATTTTAGAGACTAAGGAGCAGCCCATGGCTCAGTCACATTGCACGGTTTCTTCCTTATGGTGACTGTTTTTCTGTTACTCTCTCAAAGGAGCAGTGAGGTGAATTGAAAGTTAACTGCAGAGGGCTGCACATCCCCCATTGAGAGGTGGGGCTGTATCCCCTGCCCTGTCCTGAGCAGACAGGAAGACAGCTGACCAGTGGAGAATGCCGGCAGTGACCGTGTACCTGCTTTGCTGCCTGGATCTAAGGGAGCTGTTATTGCAGCCAAGCGCAAGGCTCATACTGCTGGCCGCACGACAGCGATGCGTGCAGAGGCAAGGTGCTGGGGCAAGAAAGAGGACTTTAGCCGGGCGCGGTGGCTCACGCCTGTAATCCCAGCACTTTGGGAGGCCGAGGCAGGTGGATCATGAGGTCAAGAGATCGAGACCATCCTGGTCAGCATGGTGAAACCCCGTCTCTACTAAAAAAAATACAAAAAATCAGCTGGGCATGGTGGCGCGTGCCTGTAATCCCAGCTACTCAGGAGGCTGAGGCAGGAGAATTGCCTGAACCCAGGAGGCAGAGGTTGCGGTGAGCTGAGATCGCGCCATTGCACTCCAGCCTGGGTAACAAGAGCGAAACTCCGTCTAAAAAAAAAAAAGAAAGAGGACTTTATTCTAGGAGGCAGCAAACTGAGAAGACGGTGGACTAATGCCCTGAAGAACCATCTGAAGCTGATCGTTCTCAGGTTCCTTCTATCTTAGAGAAGCAAACAGGGAACGGTGAAGGTCTGGAGGTGACTGGTGACCGCTGGATGTCAGAAGGGGCCTGAGGAGGTTGCAAAACATTTTGCTCACTGCTTGTGAGATCCACCTTGCTCCTGCAAATCTTTAAAATAGCACTGTTATGTGTGTGTGTGTTCATCTCCTCAGAGGTCGGTTTCAGTAGCGACAGTCATTAGTTCTAAAGTTAAACCATAATCTGAATTCTTCCCGTGATTAGCTTGGCCTGCATGCAGGAGTGAGCAAAGGCGGTGGCTTGTGAGGTCAGAAGCAAGATGGAGCCTTCTATGTCAGGTTCCTCCCACCATTCCGTTGACTTCCACTTCCGGCCATTACAGTGCTTGCTCTCAGAATGCTTCCTCGGGGTCGCTCTTGCTCTCCCTGGGAGTGCAAGCACATGCCCTGAGCAGCACAAGCCCCACACAGAGGCCACGGGCAGGCTCTGGGATAAGACCACCTGGGCCCAACCTCCCATCCTCACCGGGCACGTGCACGGGGCCACCCTGAGCCCCAGGCTGGGTCATCCTCCACTTCGTCCCTCCAGGGGCCTCTTTCAAAGCCACGTGGATCAAAGCAGAGCCTGCCAAGCACTGCTCGACTGCCTGACAGAATCACCGCATGTAACAAAATGGCTGCTGGTGTCATTAACGTTTGAGGTAATGTGTCACACGGCACCATTTGATTTTAACAGCAGGTAACTGACTCGCCTGGGTTGAACTCTGCATTTCCATCTGCTTCTGCTGTTGCCCTCAGCCCCTCTCCCCATTGCCCACGGCTGGCACTTCTCTTCCAGTAGATAAGTGCAAGCCACGGACAGTGAGTACACAGAGGAGGCCACAGAACAGCCGTGGTGGCATCAGAAGGGCACTTGTCCAGTCCTGTCTTTGGTGGACACCAGATCCTTTGGCCCCGACTCAGGCAGAGACCCCAACCATGACGCTGTGAGGAACCTAGGGTGTTTCTTCATCCCCATCACCAGGTCAGGGAGGAAAAGTAAATCCCTGCTCCTGTCTAGACAGATGTACATTTTCTCCACATCCCTGCCATTCTCTTCTGCTCCATTAAAAGAGTGCAGAAAGCTTCAGAAAGTGAAGCTGGCTCCACTGGCTCCACTGACCTGGGCACTTTAAAGACCAACTTCCAGCCTGGGCAACATAGCAAGGTGTCATCTCTACAACAGAGAAAAATAATTTAAACTGGCTGGACATGGGGGCACATGCCTGTTGTCTCAGCTACTCACGCGGCTGAGGCAGGAGGACCATGTGAGCCCAGGAGCTTGGTAACGCTGTGTGTTAGGCTGTTCTTGCATTGCTATAAAAATGCTCATCATCACTGGTCATTAGAGAAATGAAAATCAAAACTACATTGAGATACCACCTCATGCCAGTTAGAATGGCAATTATTAGAAAATCTGGAGACAACAGATGCTGGAGAGGATGTGGAGAAATAGGAACACTTTTACACTGTTGGTGGGAGTGTAAATTAGTTCAACCATTGTGGAAGACAGTGTGATAATTCCTCAAGGACCAAGAAATAGAAATTCCATTTGACCCAGCAATCCCGTTATGGGGTATATATCCAAAGGGTTATAAATCATTCTACTATAAGGACACATGCACATGAATGTTCACTGCAGCACTGCTTACAATAGCAAAGACCTGGAACCAACCCAAATGCCCATCGATGATAGATTGGACAGAGAAAATGTGGCACATATACACCATTGAATACTATGCAGCCATCAAAAACAGTGAGTTTGTGTCCTTTGCAGAAGCATGGATGAACCTGGAAACCATCATTCTCAGCAAACTGACAGAAGAGCAGAAGATCAAACACCGCATGTTCTCACTCATAGGCGGGTGTTGAACAATGAGAACACATGGACACAGGGAGGGGAGCATCACACACTGGGGTCAGTTGGGGAGAAATAGGGAAGGGACAGCAGGGGGTGGGGAGATGGGGAGAGATAGCATGGGGAGAAATGCCAGATATAGGTGATGGGGAGGAAGGCAGCAAATCACACTGCCACGTGTGTACCTATGCAACAATCTTGCATGTTCTTCACATGTACCCCAAAACCAAAAATGCATATTATAAAAAGTAATAATAATAAAATACTTGACACTAGGTGATTTATTTTTTTAAAAAGAGGCTTATTTGGCCCACAGCTCTGCAGGCTATGTAAACATGGCGCCAGCATCTGCTCTGCTTCTAGGGAGGCCTCAGGAAGCGTTCGCTCAGCGGAAGGTGAAGCAGGAGCTTATGGCGAGAACGACAGCCAGAGAGAAGGTGGGGCCGCGCCACACACTCAACAACCAGACCTCACAGGAACTCACTCACTGCAACGAAGACAGCACCAAGCTGTGAGGGACTCACCGTCATGACCCAAACACCTACAACCTGAATTCTTTCCATGATTAGCTTGGCCTGCATATAGGAATGAGCCAAGGCAGTGGCTTGTAAGACCAGAAGCAAGATGGAGTCAGCTATGCCAGATTCCTCCCCCTGCCTCCATTAGCTTCCACTCTGGTCATTACAGTGCCTCACTTCCAACACTGGGGATTAGAATTCAGCTTGAGATTTGGTAGGGACCTATATTATAACTACGCCCTGCAGTGAGCTGTGATTGCACCACTGCCCTTTAGCCTGGGTGACAGAGTGAGATCCTGTTTTTAAAAAAATATGAAAATAAAAATAAAGGCCAACTTACCTTTTCTAGCACCAGACTGCTCCTAAATGCCCTAAAAATCTCCTCATTCTGAACTGGGCCCACAATGAGTGCCAGATATGGCGGCTTGGCTGGATCAGGCTGACTGCCAGCAGAGCTCCGGAACTCTTCCCAGCCTCCAGAGACACTTCCAGAAAAATAAAAACATTCATCCCTGCAAACGTCTCTAGATGAACACTTAGAGGTCAGACTTCAGTCATCCAAAGTGGGTTATTCATCCAGGCAAGAACGGCAGGAAAGGAGGGAGCGCTTGGGTGAAGGAGTCTGGGATCAGGACTCTCCCCTGCCCAGAAGACCACAGTCCTGTCTTCATACTGAACAACTGGCCTGTTTCCTTCCCAGCATCCTCCTCTCCTCATTCATTCCTCCATCTGAATATCTGCGTCTGTCACTAGATGTGCCAGCAGGCTCTGTGGGCTGGGACATGCAGTATTGATCCATTGCAGACCCAGGTGTGACTCCTGCCTGTTCAACTTACAGCTATGAAACCTTGGCCAAGTCACTTAGCCCCCTTTGGTGTCTTTGGTTTTAGAAAGGACCCAACAACACCTGCTTTGTACCTGTGATTCTCATGAGAAATAAATAACGCATATAAAGCACTCACTACGATACCTGGCAAATAGCAAATGGCATAAATGATTCAGAGCTCTTTAGAAGCAGGGTTTGCTCAAGGAGTTCACAGGCTCCTGATGAGAAGAGAAAGGAAGAAACCTGTCAGGCAGTCGGTCAGGGTGGTTCCTCAGTTGAATTCTTTCAAACAAAAGAACAGCCTGCAAAAGTAAAGCTGTAGACATAAATAAGGGAACTTGCCACAATGGGACTTGCTTAAGACATGACCATAGCTGCACAGATAAGAAAGACTACACAGGTGACTTGCCCAGACGTGCCCACAAAGGAAAATTCTGTCCTCTGACACATGTGCAGTCAGGGGAACAAAGCAATATGGAGTAACTCCAGCTAAGGGCCCGCATGTGCATCAGGAGGACAGAGTGGAGCTCCCAGAAATTTGCACATAATGCTTATGAGATGTCCAGCCCTCATCAGTTTCTATATGAAGCCTTTGCATTCAGCTGTATAAACAGCAATGCTTTTTCGGGCCCCCTCTCCACAGCAGAGAGCTTTCTTCTTTCGCTCATTAAACTCTCACTCCAACCTCACCCTTGGAGTCTACACTCCTTAATTTTTTTGGTTGTGGGACAAAGAACTCCAAGTATACCTTGAACAACAAGACTGCAAAATTGCGGTGCATTGGCAAGATTGTAACACTGAGATGGTGACACCCAGGAGGAGTGCACAACTGCAGCAGAGGCCTGGGGTTCATGGAACCGCCGGCCCCCACGTGGGGAGGGTCTGAGGACAGAGCCCCTGGATCCCAAACTCCAGCCCATAACCACACTGGGTAGCGCAAGAGACAAGAGGTGCGTGATGTGAGACAGGTCAGGCCACTTGTGATTTAGCCTCCTATTTCCCTTCTTTTTCTTACTCAAAATCAACTCTTGTTGCCACAGCATTTCTGTGGAGAGCAGTTCATCAGCTGGGTCCTGCCTCACTGTCACTGCAGGGATTTACGAAGAAATCAAAAGTGGTAGAGGAGAAAGGAGAAAGTCCAGGAGTTTCACTCCCCATCGCCCAGGGCACACGGGGTCTGTGAGATTAGAAACTCAGGCCCCAGGCTTCTCACCCAGGAGACAGGACATGCAGGACCCACCCCTGCCACTGTGGCTCTCCAGGTGAGGGGACAGGACCTGAGTACACAAGCTCACCTTGCAGAGCCTCATGACATCTCTTAACGGAGAAGCAGCATGAAGGCAGCTGAGCACTCAGCTATTTTAGCTGTCTCCTGATTATTTGACAGAAGCCAGGTAATTATCTCAAGTTTTACTTTCTCATGCCAACGTGATGGAAAAGTCACCTCCAGCCCTTGCACTGCGTTCATCAGCGACCCAACCAAACCAGCCGTGATGAAGGGCTGGACTCTGTTTCCACCCCACAGAACTGCCCCTCTCACACTGCCGCTGCTAAAGCAGAGGGGTGTGTTTTTCTGTGTAGAAAACATTTTGGTAACATTTCAATAGCAAAGAGGACCAAGGGTTCAAGGGCTCACTTCCTCTGACACTAGCGGGTGATGTCTGTTGGCACAATAGGGTAAGAATGAGTTTCTTCCTCCCAAGGGGACTGGGGAAGCCGCTGTCGCCGCTGTCACCACGTCACACAGCACACGGGCACTCGGCACAGCTTCCTCAGAAGGTTTCATTGTAACTTGGAGAAACAGTGATTCTGGAATCCAGCTCATGAAGAAACTGAAGGTCTGAGAGGCAAAATCGGAACTAAAGCCCAGGCCTTCACCTCCAATGTGACGCTGCCTCGACTCACGCCTGGCTGGCCATAACACCAGCACCACCAACAAGCCAGCCGCCACCTGAGCGCTCACGGCGTGTCTCCCTGACTGCACGGCAGCAGCAGCCTCCTGACCCGACGCTGACTCCTTGGCTCACCCTGCCGGCCCCCCAGCTTCACAGGGCATTCCTGTAACTCCTAGAACCCAAAAGTAGAGCCTTGACACCAGCCCAGAGTGACTGTTTTCTAGATCAGAGGGGACCAAATGGCCAGCGATGGTAAGTCAAACAGAGGAAAAACTTCCCAGTAAGAAATAAGGTGTGAGTGCTGGGTGCCTGGAAAGACACGAGCAGCCTGCCAAGGGAAGGAACAAGCCTCTTTCTATTGAGATTGATTCTGATCTGTCAGTCTCCTTTACACACATCAAGGTTCCTGAGGGGAGAGCCAGCTATTAACATTGCTAATTACTTGTTAAAATGTACAAACGGTCTTGGGGACAAGTTCATCTGCATGTGAATTAGATGTCCAGAGTAGTTATAATCACTTAATTATGTGCTTGTGAGGGGACAATAGAATTGAAGACAGAAACAACAGGACTGTCTTGGTCACTGGGCTGTGTCTGGAGAACTGAGGAGGACGGCAGGGTCCGGAGCGTCAGGAGGCAGGTGTCAGCACCACGCAGTTCACAACAGTTAATGTTCTGCGGAGGGAAAGAAGTGTCTGATGAAGCCCAGGAAGGGCCAGGAGGTGGGTAGGGCCCCACAGCATGGCTGAGTAGTCACAGAAAATTGCAGCTATTTAGGAACTTGAGAGGGAGGGGCGGCAGGAGGGAGCCTCTTGGAACATCCCTAAGCAAAGATTACAACAGCGAGAGAATTCTCGCCTGGCCGAGCCCGCCGTGCTCTGGCCTCACAGGCAGGCTGCCCTCGCTCTTTCCTGGGCACAGGCCAAGTTAACCATGGGAGGAATTTATTTTACAATTTAATGTTTAAGCAACAATGATAATATTCCCTCCCTAACACCAACCCCCTCCTTGTTTGGTGACTAAACCTGCCTTTGCAAAACTGAGAAAGGGCACAAAATTAGGATTATGGGAGCACTCTGAATTCTGGTAAGATGCAGGCATAGCTTGCCTTTCTATAATCATTTACTGCATCAGAGGCGACAAGGTTTGTGACTCCCCCAAATGTTCTTATAGACAGCCTCACTGTCATGGAACCTAAGATTTGTCTTTTGGGATGTTTTTCAGTCCTTTGCATCCTGGCCCCACCCAGAGTCATGACTCACGATCGACCAGTCCTGAGGCCCCACCCAGAGGCAGACTCAGCACCTGAAGACTATTTTCCACACCCCTGTGATTTCATCCCCAGCCAATCAGCAGCATCCACTCCCTAGCCCTCTGCCCACCAACGTACCCAGAAAATCCCTAACCTCTGAGTTCTGGAGGAGGCTGATTTGAGTAACAAACTCCAGTCATTCCACTTGGCCGGCTCTGCATTAATTGAACCCTTTCTCTACTGCAATATCTGTCCCAGTAAATTAGTTTTGTCTGTGCAGCTGTCAAGATTACTCTCACTCCTGAATGAAAACACATGGGAGGTGAGGAGGATGGGTTGTCTCTCTTTTCCAGCTTCATCCCTCTGCCCCCATCTGCATGGGCTCAATGATGTTCCAGGAGCTTCCCACATGCGTGAACGTGGCCCAGATAGCCCAGAAGGAAGCTCAGACAGAGAAATCAGGAAAACAGCCACCCGTGAAGCAGACACAGCCCAGCCAGCCATGCGTGGGGTAGGGGGGACAGTTTAGGGTCCTTTTGCAGCCTTTCCAGGAAAAGATACTAACTCACCTGTCCCCTCAATACTGTGACTGTGCTTTATGTTTCTATTTATCTTAAACACTTTATAAAGGGGTAGAAATGCTGTGATTTCAAACAAGGCTTCAGAATGCCTTTGGAAAACTTATTGAGCCATTCTGGTATTTATTGTGTAAGACAATGGTCCAGTATCTTTTTCTCAGTGCCATGGCAAAGGGGAAGAAAAATGAATTCAGGGATACGGAGGCATGTGAGACCTAGCAGAGTTTATGGCAGTCAGCAAAAGCCAACCCAGAGTCCCATAGATCTCGGCCAGTTCACCCTAATGAGGTTGTAGAAACTGAAATACAGCCCAGTCTTCTCCTTATGAAACTGGGAACAAATACATCAGCCCATTTTCCACAAACTGTCTTATAAGAGGAGGAGAGAGAGGCCTGAGAGTGCAAACCCAGATTTTTTAACCAAAATTATTTCCTAGATTCAGTGTATCAAAAAAAAAAATTTTCAGCCTGATTTTTGTAAATGAATGAGCTGCCTGTAAAATTCTTATAGGAACACAAAGGACTAAGAATAGTCAAGATGATCCTGAAGAAAACACACAAAATTTAACATATGACCAGCCATCAGGCCATGTTATAAGGCTAAATTAATTCATACAACATGCTATTCACTCAAGAGTGAGCAAACTAACCAGTGGGATCAAACATAAAATTAAGATACAAGTACATAGATTTACTACACCTTGTTTCTGACAAAAATTAGCCCTGCCCTGCAGCTCAGGAAAGGATAGTGTGTTTCATTCATAGTTTGCACTCAGACAATGCCTGTGTGTGTCACTCACATCCTCCCATTTGCAGAAATCCATCCCAGATGGATTGCAGAGGCAAACATTGTAGATATCTCTAAGACTTTGAAATAGGAAAGATTCTTCAGTAGGACACAAACAGACGAACCATGAAAGAAATAAAATTAAAAATGGATAAATCAGACTCTAGTAAACTAAAGCTTCAGGCAATGGCAGAGTAACCTATATCAGACTAGTCCTTCTGACAAAACAATCAAAAGCATTGAAAGACATACACAGAGGTTTGAAGGCACTGAAGAGGGCGGTGAGGCAGGCAGGAGCTGGAGGGGTGTAGCACAGGAACTCATGATGGGTGCGATCACCATGCATCCAGCTTAACGCCAAGGACACGCTCCTACTCTACACAGACATGGGGATACACTTCAAGAAGAAAGCAGAAGTCTTCTGGGAGTGGAGAGTTGGAAGTCTGGTGGGAAACATTTCTCTGTGGATTTCTGATACTTCTGCACATATGATGAGCAAAGCACTGATCACCATTGTTCCAGACAATCTTTTCAAGAATGTGTGTACAGTAAACAGCCTTGGATGAGAAAAATAATGTCATCTTCCAGAGCAAAGGGCAGGCATCTTATTGCCCAATGCAATGAAGATAATGTCTCCTTCTGGAACAAAAGACAGGCATGGTTAATCCTATTATAAAAGCTTCCAGTTCCCTCAGCTCAAGAGTCCGTCTCCTGTATGCGATGTACTATATGTGCAAACGTCATCTGGCCCTTTCCACATCATCCTGTGGAAACTGGGGCTCATGGAAGTGGCACAAAAACACCACAAAAATATTCTATCTACTGCTTTTGCTCTGAGTAACAGGCTACCTTTTTAGTTTGCCTGCAGAGTCAAGTCTCCGCTCCTTCAGTTTCTGAGAGTTGTAGTAAAGAGGATGGGATGTTGACCAAAACACTGCTTTCTGCAAGAGAAACTATGAGGGCCTCAAAGGTCTGTTAATAGGATTTAAGGGAAGTTCACAGAAATCAGTAGCAAACATGTTCCCTAAATTGCATAATTAACTGGGCAATAAATCGTCCTTCCCACTATGGCCTGTTAATTAAGGAGTCACTCCCTTTTCACTAGCGCACATCTTTCCTCTCTTCCCAGCCCCAGTGCCTCCCCACCCCCTCCCCAGGCCTCAGTTGCTTTAAAGAAAAAGACTATTAGAAGTGAGTCAAAGTCTCCCTGCCCCAAGGGCAACTGAAGGTCCTAGGCACCCGCATGCTGGGGAGCTCGGGCTGGGAGAGCCCCAGCATGGGGACCTTTCTGCTGTTATCGGTGCAGGTTCAAAGTCACCATTCTAAACAGTCCCAGGGTTAAAAAACTGAGGAAAGACGGAAGGTCAACTGAGTGAGTTTGGGCCAAGTTTACAGTGGACGAGGGAAGTAAAATGATGTTGTGAGTGGAGCCACAATCCCCACTAACAGTAACTGTTAGCATGATTTTAGGAGTTTTCCTTCTCAGTCTCTGTAGGTTTCAGTTATCCTAGTAAGTAGTCAATATCTACTGAACACCTGCTACGTATCAATGCCAAATTGGAAAAGTAATGCACGCCTTGATTCACAAAACTGTCATGGGACAGAAATGAGATAGATGTGAAAAGGCTCTGGGAAAGAATGTCTGTAGCAGAAAAGAACTAGCAGTGGGCGCTGGGACAGGAGTTTAACAGAGTTCTTGGCCGGCAAATGGCGCTCTCCATATGCCGAGGCAGTGGAAGAGCTCCCAAGCCAAACCACTTCCCAGTGGATGCTGCCGGGCCATTGGTGCCAGTGTTCACGTCCTAATCAATCAGCAGGGGCAACCCATGACCTGATCGCTTCCCCCTCCCCACCTTACAGATAACTGCTATGTAGCATGTGATAAGAGGTGACCTGTCTGACCCAAAATCTCCTGTGCCAGAGCCTCCCCTCAGCCCTTCTTCAGACACGTCATCCTGAGATGTGCTTAGCAGGACTGAGGAAACAGAAAGGAAACAGCATCCCCCACACACAAAAATCAAACAAATAGAAAGAAAAGAACAACAAGAAGAAAACAAGTCTTCAAATCAAATCGCATGGGGAATCTCACAAGAAAAGTGGGGGCGGGGGGGTGTGAGGAGTGGGATGGCCATAGCAAACACATTTCCTTATTGATTTATTCATTTGAAAATAATTCTGGGGGAAAAAGGGACTGTTTGGGGCCTGTTGAGTTGATTTTCGGTGTTGTACTATGTGTGAAATTATCTAGTCACGAGAAGAGAATAAATAATGCCTCGATTTTCTTGCCAGTAACAACAGCACACCATGCATGTTGAAATACTGAAAACCACGGTAATTTGATAAGAACTGTCGTATTCCATGCCATGGCTATTTCTTGTCCGTGTGTGTGTGTGTGTGTGTGTGTGTGTGTGTGTGTGTGTGTGGTGGGGGAGGTTCTGGCTACCCTTCTTGCCATTGTTCTTTTGTGTGGCTAACCCACATTTCTCCCTCTCCCTCTCTCTCCCATTCCCTCCCTCTCCTCCCGCTTCCCTCCTCTCCCTACCCCTCGATCTCCCTCTCCGTCTCTCTCTCCCATTCTCTCCCATTCCCTCCCTCTCCTCCCGCTTCCCTCCTCTCCCTACCCCTCGATCTCCCTCTCCGTCTCTCTCTTCCATTCTCTCCCATTCCCTCCCTCTCCTCCCGCTTCCCTCCTCTCTCTACCTGCTATCTCTCTCTCCCTCCCTCACTCCCTCTCAGCAGTCCCCAGTGCCCTCGCTGCTCCCTTCCAAAGCCGGGCATCTCCACTCTGTCCATCCACTTCTCCAGCGTGCTCCTTTTCTTCTTTGCTCTCACTTCTCTTGGCTGACCTCCGTCTTCCACTTGTACCGTCGATCACCACTTTGCTCACCTGTCCCAGCAGAACCACATATCCTAGTGGACTCCTCTCACCTCCCACTCCTGTGGAGAGGAGACAGGGGTAGCACAAGCCTGAGGCAGTGAGCTCTGAGAGAGGGTGCTTAGCTGAGGGACAGCTGGGGGCAGCAAATTGCCCCTGGGGCCAGGGACCAGCCCCTCAGGTCCACCAATTCCACTGTAATTGTTTTCCCAATGAAAGACACTAACCAAAACCTACTCTTGGAGTGAGAGAAGCCACTTCCTTTCAGAAAGGAGCTTACATCTCCCTCAAGCACTGAGCAAGGACTTTGCCCATGCAAAGACACTTCATTGTGTCTTGTGGAAAGGTAAACACCAGCATTAGGCTCTAGCATCAGCCCTACCATTTATCACTGGGGATTTCCATGTTCTTGATACGGAACCAAGGAGCATGTCCACCAGGTGTTACAAAATGGTGGCCTCCCCCCAGATCTGGACTGCAAACGCGGGGGAAGGCATCACATCCAGTGCGAAGCTGAATGCTTTCTGTAAGGCATGTGAGGTCCAGTGGCACAGCGTCCATTACTCTTTACTGTCTAATTGACAACAATGTAATACCTTTACACCAGGCTGTGCCCAAGGAAGACCAGAACCCTGATGAGGGGAAAGGTGGTATTCTCCCTGGGTGGGGAGAAGATGGTGGAAGGCAGGGGGAGAAGGGGATATGGACACTCCTCGTTCAGCTGCTTGGAGGAGCTCGCCAGGGAGTGGAGTTGTTGCCGCACCGCAGAGCTGAGCCTGACTTTCAGCTTTCTGCTCCACACTTTCTTAATTAGATCCCAAGGGAATCAGGAAGAAAAAAAGTCATCAGAATTTCTAATTTTGCTGTGCCAAGCGTATTCTTGTTTGTGTGAGAAATCAAACGTGGAACATGAGAAGGGAGGGTGATTCCTGCAGGCAGGGAGGGCAGTGCAGCATGAGGAGGCAGAAAGGGGAGGCCACGGAGTGCACCTCACGGGGACAGCTTCTCACCGTGGAAAGCACGAGGTCTGGAGGAGAAACAGAGGCAGGAGGGGAAGCGCACACGCTGAACTTCCTCTCAGACACATGCAGCAGCCACCAGCCATCAACAGGAGCACAGACCCCACGGGCAGCGGCTTGTCTGCTTTGTGCCCAGTGATATCCCCACACCATCACACAGGGCCTGGCAGTCACTCATTCAGTAAATACTGATGACTGAATTCACTGAAAATAAGTGATTCAAAATCTAAGCTGCTGGGATTCTAAATTGTTTTGAGCCTTAAAGGAATATAAGGGGCCAGAGTCACGTAACAGGCAGCTGTAACCTAGACACCTGCAACTGCTGTTTCTCCGATTATAGATTAGCCTTAGTCCTTATACACAATGTTTGGTTAAATGTTGGAAATGACTAAAGGTCACCAGGGTGACCCCTCCCTCTTCACTGTTGATCGTCATTATAGATTGACTCCCCTCTTATCTTTCTCACACAAAACTGTATAATTATCACGGTGTCTAAGATGAAACAGTAAATACACACTTTTAAATTGGAAAGAAATTGAAAACCAGGTATAAAGGAAAAAAAACAATACCCAAGGAAAAGAAAACAAACTAAATTATTGTAACTCATAAACCAGCCTTGTATAGAAAATGTTATAATCCTACTAAACCTCTATACTCTGCCTATATAAGCAAGAACTTAAATTTTAACTTAGAGCACTGACTCTGTTTCTCTGGAGTCTTATCTACCATTACCAGCTTTTTGCTTTAATAAATGCTTTAAACTGGATTCTGGTCTTTTTTATTATTTCAGGTTGACAGAACAATATCATATATATGGGTTTCCCCAGCACCTGTCATGTGAAAATAATTTAATATGTTTGTGCACAGATGCTTGAGTGTTTTAAAAAAGTCATATGTAATAAACCTTTGGAAGCCACAGATCCCAATGCCTCTGAGAAGAAATTGACATGTGGCGAGGCTGTGAGCCCAGAAGGCACACATTTAGAGCTCCAAGGATGTTAGTGGTTTCCTTCTGACACCGGATCGCAACAAACCTCACTCCTGGCACAAGGAAGTTCCAGATGTAGTGTTGCTGGAGAGGATGATGATGGTGATGATGAGCCCAGAGAGAGTTAACATCTCAGAGGTTAAAATACCTCACTGCTGGCTGCACAACAATGTGAATGTACTTAACATTCCGGAACTATGTACCTAAAAATGGCTAGGATTGTAAATGTTCTTTTAAGTGTATTTTACCAAATTTTAAAAACAAACAAACCACCAGTTAATGATGGAACTGTCAAATCCAGCACTTTCTGATTCCAATGTTATCTGATTGCACAGTGTTATTTCTTGCCTCTGGGATGCGGCATTTTCAAGTAGCCATTTTATCGCATATCCTAAGTAAAGACGATCTCTTCAGATGTGCAATAAACAAATGCTCTCATTCCACCCTGGTACTGCAAGACATGGAAATAGAACAAGCAACTGTGGAATTACACTCTAGCTAAGACATTGTCCACCCCTGTGTGTTGAATTTGGAAGGCTTGTCTGAGTCCTCAGTGTTTCAGGCAACATTGAGGCAGTGCACGCTACCCCAGCCTGACCTCTCCCTCCCCTGTGGCCAGAGAGGGTGAGGTGTCAAACAGGCAGTAAGGACTTCTCTGAATGCTTCTAAGAGCATTTATTTTATTTATTTATAATTTTTCCATAAGTTATTGGGGGTACAGGTGTTATCTGGTTACATGGGGAGCTTCGTTAGCAGTGATTTGTGAGATTTTCATGCCCTCATTACCCCAGCAGTATACAGGTACATTGCACCATATTTGTAGTCTCTTCTGTCTCACTCCCCTCCCACTCTTCCTCCCAGGGAAATGCAAATCAAAACCACAATACAATAGCACCTCACTCCTGCAAGAACGACCATAATCAGAAATCAAAAAACGGCAGATGCTGGCGTGGATGCAGTGATCAGGGCACACTTCCACACTGCTGGTGGGAGTGGAAACTAGCATAGCTGCTGTGAAGAAACGTGGCGATTCCTTAAAGAACTAAAAGTAGAACTACCATTGGATCCTGCAATCCCACTACTGGGTATCTACCAGGAGGAAAAGAAGTCATTATTTGAAAAAGATCCTTGCACACATATGTTTATAGCAGCACAGTTCATAATAGCGTTTATTTTAGAAAGGAGCTGAAGCATGATCATCAGCAGGCAAGCAAGGAGTTACTGGAGGAAATTAAAGTGTTCAAAACACAGGGAAGAAATGCTCGCCAGAGGAAGCAATTTCCCCTTCGTAGGATGGCAGGGCTTATGCCTCTTACATCATTTAATCTCCAGCACCACCCTGTGAGGCACGTGTGACTTTTATCACCATTTTATTAATGCCGTAAAGAGTCAGCGGTGAGAGGATTTTCTCAACTGACATTGTTCCACGTCTTCCTCATCCTAGTCCCGTCCCTGTCAAGGCCACAGTGCAAGGTGCCCTCCCGTGACCCTCATACATGTCTTCAAACGTGCTCATACACACAACCACATGCAAAAGCCTTCTACACATGCACCACACGTAGCACACACATAGGCACACATACCACATGTACCACACAGCACCTCCCTCAATCACACTACACACACTACACACCGAACACAACCCACACTCCATGCATCATACACACCACACACTCTACACCCCCCACACCACACTGTACACACATTACACACTGAACACAACCCACACACCATGCATCATACACACCACACACACTACACCCCCCCACACCACACTGTACACACATTACACACTGAACACAACCCATACACCATGCATCATACACACCACACGCTCTACACCCCCCACACCACACTGTACACACATTACACACTGAACACAACCCACACACCATGCATCATACACACCACACGCTCTACACCCCCCACACACCACACTGTACACACACTACACACCGAACACAACCCACACACCATGCATCATACACAACACACACACTACAACCCCCACACACCGCACACATACACCACCCCTACACACCATGCATCACACACACCACACACACTACACACCCACAACACACACACCACACACCACATACACCATAAACCCAACACTACCCTCACACACACCATACACCCATCAAACACACTATACACTACACAAACCACACATCCACACCACACATACCAAACACAACAAATGTACGCCACACACAGCGCACACACTACACACACACACCCACACCACAGACACACCACACCCCGCACACACCACACACCACGTACCACAAACACCACACACACCAAACACACTACACGCATACACATTTATATATAGACCACCTACCATCCACACACCTTACACATACTCTACACACACTCAACACGTATACTCACAAGTACACATCATATGGTGCTTTAAAAGTAGCAGGAATGAGGTCAGGAAGACAAACTGTGCCACAGCAGTTGGTAAGAAGGGCACAGGCTCTGCCGGCACCCAGGCACTCCACCCACGGAGGTGAGGGGTGAGGGGCACAGTCTCCAGGAGCAGCCTGCCGGCCTTGCCACTCCTGTGTCCCTAAACCAGTTCCTCTCATCAACCCTGCCTCCCCCAGCTCCAACCCAAACCACACGCAGACACACGCGGACATAAACACAGACACAGGGAGACACACAGACACACTGGCACACACAGACACATAGAGACACAGACACTGAGACAGACACACAGAGACACACAGACACACTAGCACACACAGGCATATAGAGATACACAGACACATTGATACACACAGGCACATAGAGACACAGACACAGTGACACACATAGACACAGACACACTAACACACTCATTGACACACACAGACACACACAGACACACACAGACACACTGGCACACACAGACACAGTGACACACAAACACATAGAGACACACAGACACACTGGCACACACAGACACATAGAGACACAGACACAGTGACACACACAGACACATAGAGACACACAGACACACACAGACACACAGGCACACAGAGACACAGACACGTAGAAACACACAGACACACTGGCACACACAGACACACCGGCACACACAGACACATAGAGACACAGACACAGTGACACACACAGACACACACAGACACACTGGCGCACACAGACACAGTGACACACACAGACACATAGAGACACAGACACAGTGACACACACAGACACACAGTGACACTGGCACACACTGGTACATAGAGATACAGGCACAGTGAAACACACAGACACATAGAGACACACAGACACACACAGACACACTGGTGCACACAGACACATAGAGATACAGACACACTAACACACACACTGACACACACAGACACATAGAGACACAGAGACACACACTGGCACACACACATACACACTGACACACACACACACTAACATACACAGACACATAGAGACACACAGACACACACAGACACACTGGTGCACACAGACACATAGAGCCACAAACACACTAACACACACACTGACACACACACAGACACATAGAGACACATGCAGAGACACACACTGGCACACACACATACACACTGACACACACACAGACACAGACACATAGAGACACACAGACACACTGACACACACAGACATACAAACACGCACGCCCAGACACATATAGACTTAGACGCATATAGACACACACACAGACATACACAACCTACAGATATGCCACAGACACTCACAGAAAGACATATAGATACACACAGACACACAGACACACCATTGCTTGTGAGTGCTCCAGGAATGCAAGCTCATTTTAATGTTGATGCAGCACAATTCCATTAGGAAGGCGATTTTGATGATAGAAATCAATACAGAATGAAAGCAAAGCTAACTGTCTTCAGGATGATTTTTTTGTCAGCAGAGAGCACCACTAATGGCACAGGTCACACTGCCTAAGGACAATCTCACACCTTAAAGAACGGGGGGAGAAATGGGTCTAGTGATTGACAGTGTGTGACCCTGGACAAGTCATTTTACACATTCACATTTGTGGCATCAGTAAGTGGGGGAACCAGTGCCTCCCAAGGCTGGCCTGCGGAGAAGTCATGGAAGGTACACAGAAGCAGCAGGCAGACGCTGGCAGGAGGCGACACTCATGTCACTGAGCACTGAGGACAGAGGACACGTTCCCAGGAACCTTCCCCTGGAGTCTACACCGGGGAGGGAGGATGAGGAGGAAGTGCTCTTTTTCTTGTTTTTCCTGTGATTCCGTTGCTTCCTGCCTTTTCCACAGCTTTTATACCCCGCAGAAAACTGTGTGGCTCCGTTAATGACCTTTCTCCAAGGCCACGCAGCTGATAACTGAGCCAAGACCCAGGCCCAGGACTCTGACTTCAGGATCCCACACGGGCTACCACGAAGCCGCCCGGATGGCCATGGGCAGATCCTTCAGGAGACAGTCACGGCTGCTCTCCATTGAGTTTCAGCTGCAGTCCTCAAGGTGGAGGAGGGGCATCTGTTCCTACCCCCAGGGGACATTTGGCAATGTCTGGCCATGTTTTTGGTGGTCTCACCTTGGAGAGGAGCGCAGATACCCCTGGCATCCGGTTCTTTGGTAGACAGGCTAGGGATGCTGCCAAGTGCCCTCCAACGTACACAAAGGCCACGGTAAAGACTGCGGCCTGCCAGGTGGGTGGTGCTGAGGCTGACACTCTGGCCCACTGTGACCCCATGTCCTCCCTTTGACAAGCACGATCAGGAAGCTGTGCCCCCAGGATTCTCATTCCCATAGGCCCCAGGAATGGTTCTGAGGGGTCCATGGCCCCTTTCATGGGGGTGATATGAGGCACACCAGCTTCATCACGCCTTGTTTGCCCCTTGTTCCCCGCACTGTCCCTCCGGAGCCCAGGGAGTCCAGGTTCACAGTCTTCGAGTCTCCACCAGAGCATCTCAGCTCAGCATTCCTTCTTTCAGAACAGGCAGACAGTGGGACAGTCGACCAGTCTGCCCATGAACCTCAATTCCCCATCACTTCGGAAATGCCTTTGGAACCACCGCTGGGGGCCCTCTCCAGCCTGCCCCACCCTCCTGACACAGTCTCCCCACAAGACCAGCATCAATCATCCCCACAGAAAACTTGAACTCAAGAAATGAATGAAGGACCACAGGCTTGGCTGATTGGCAGAGGACAATGGAGGAGCCAGTGTTTGACAAATCAGTAATGACACCTCGGATAGCAGAGCCGTGCAGTTAGCATCTTCTTCCCAAACACAGCAAATTACCAGCAAGGGCAGGAAGCCCTGGCAGAATTAATCACTACCTGGAAAACAATTTCACACTAGAAGAAGCAGGAGGAGAGAAAATAATAAATGCATTGCATTGTCCAGTTGTTAACCTGGGCCTTGATATATATTAAAAAACAAGTCAATTCCTTTTAGCAATGACAGAAACTCATCTTGTTTAGCAAAATAAGATAAAGAAGTCTGGGGGTGGAGAGCCAGCGATCTGAGGGAAGACATCCTGAGATGATAAATATCTCATGTCAAGCCCGCACTCAGCCGCAGGCTTCTCAGAACAGAGGCTGTCAGCTCCGTTCCATCTGAGGGAGCAGAGGAAGGAGGGATGGCACAGAACGTTGGAAAGGGAGCGGGCATCATCTACCAAGGAGTTGTTATAAAACATAGAAGCAAAACATTAAAAATGCACACTTATTTTTCAATGAAACCATCCCATGTATTCGCAGAAGGGTTTACCTCCTGCCTTCACACTTTGGGTGGTATCTTTCTGTGCAGAACCAGAATGGGAGACAGGAAGATGAGTTTATTTTGTAAGACAAAGCTCGGTGGTTTTTTTATTTTGCTGTCTGCTGGACAGGTGGGCTTTCTGAATTGATAGCACGTCAGTCAAGAGGCATTTGAAAGAAAACACTTTAATCCTAAGTGAAAGAAGGGTTCTCATGTGTACAGTCCATGGTTCAAATAAGTAGAAACCACTTTACTTTTGATTCCCAGGTTGTATGCCCCAGACAGACTGCACTTACCGGAGTCTGACACCAGAACACGTGCAGGTGGTGATCGAATTTTATTCTGGGCAGTGGAGGCTTTTTGTAATCGACCAGAATCGCTTTTTCTGTGTAAAATGATGGTTGCAGTGCTTCCTGGGGTATAGATAATGTCCTTGAAAATCACTTAAGATGCCCTTACAGACTTCAGAGGCTGTAATTCTCCCCTGCCCTGTAATGCATGAACCTTGTCAGTTTCCTTCCCGGCACCTATGAGAAGGCTGTGAGGTGCATCAGGTTCCCCCGGGGCAGGCTGGGGGTGGCTGCCTTTAACACAGCCACCAGGACATGTCAGATGTGCTTCAGCCTCACTCCCACGACTGACCTAATTCACCCATGGAAATTTCCAAGGAAAAAGTATGTCGTGGACGTATCCGAGAAAATGGGTCTATGTAGCTGCAGTGGCAGAAGGCATGACGCCTTTACTCACTCGTCCTAAGGCTCATAGCTGACTCTTCTATAACAGAAGACAGGTTGACAAGGGAAAAGCATAACAGATTTACTTAAAGTTTCATGTAATACAGGAGCCTTGAGAAATGAAGACCTAAAGCTGCAGGGGAACCATCTGTTTGCGTGCTTGGGTTCCATGCAGAATGGACACTGTGGAGAAATGTGCTTGGCCTAAGAGGGTGATGTGTGGTGCTAGACTGAGGCCCCACAAGACCAGTCTTGGCTTCTTGTGGAGCATTCCTGCCTCTTGGGTATGGGCAGGACTCCTGTACAAAGAGGGTTTTCAAGGGAGAAGGGAGAGAGTCACCTTTATAAACCAAAAACTAAATTCTAAGACCCCACTGACTGCATAGACCCCCCTTGGCCTAGAGGACCCCAAAGAAACCTGAAAACCTAGTTCAGGATGTAACCAGAAGAAGGAGTCAGACATGCCCCTTTATCCCCTCCTCTCTGCAGTTTGGACACAACTGACCAGCATTAACACGAAAACAGAGGTCTGAAGACAGAGAAGCAGACTCTCTGTAGCCATAAGATTCCAAATTCCAGCCTGACTGTGGTATAGCATCACATGACAGACAGCAGGCCCTGAAGGAAATCAAAGGGTTTTACCCCAAAATACATTTCTTTGACGTATTTTGAAGCGGTTCTGCAAAGCTGTCTCTTTGTGGGGCAAATCTGCATTCTATAGAGAGTCTCCTTCCCTTATGAGGCCTTTCCAGAGGGTCCTACACCTTTTAAGGTGTGATAAGAGACACCCACATCTGTTCTCTCTGAAGCCTGCTGCTTGGAGGCTTCAACTCTTAGACAAGAACCTCATCTTCCCCAATCCCTTAACCTAAAAGGAAGCATTTCTTTATGCTGAGCTTAACTCTCCAGGCAGGACTTAACTCTTTCAAACAAAGCACACCTTTGAACCCCCCCTTGACTTGGAAACCCCCTGCTTCAAGCTGTCCTGCCTTTCTGGGCCTGCCAATGTACACCCTACATGTATTGATTTATGTCTTAGCCTGGAACTTCTGTCTTTTCAAAATGTATAAAACCAAGCTATTGTCCAACCACTCAGAAGACCGAGGCTGTGTCATGGCCCATGGCACAGCCTCAGGAGAACGTGTGCCCAAGGTGGTTGGGCACAATAAACCTCTAAGTTGATGGGGACCTGTCTCAGATACCTTTGGCTTTACACTTTTCTATTGTTTACCTGAAGAAGCACACTGGGGCAAATTTAACGCGGAGAGTTAATTTGGGCCAAGGTTGAGCACTTCCCAGCCTGGAACACACTGTAACATGCTCAGAGAACAGAGCAGAGGCTCAAATTTTTAAATAAAAAAGAAAAAATCAGGAAAGGGTATGATTTCACAAGTTGTTGGTCAGGAATTCTGATTGGCTTGCAGAAATAACATTGATTGGTGATTAGCTGTATGCTGTTGAATGATGGGGTGCGAGTTATGGTGTCCAGCGCGGGGAGGCCAGTCTTGTTAGATTAACATATAGCTATTGGCGGCAACACTCATTCCCGAGTCCATACAGCAGGTGGCTTTGAAATGATTTCTTAGCTCAAGGCATGTGCGGCATGACTGCTGTCTTGTTTCAACACCTCCCAGGGCCTGATAATTCCTCACTTTCCTCAGATTAACACTTTATTTTCTTTCTCACTAGGTTTCAGGGCTTGCTTTGTGGCAGAGGCGGTCCATGGCTGCCATGCGGAAGAGGATCCTGGCTTCTGTGACTCTTGTCAGCAGGGAAGGAGTCTGAAGGCAGAGACAGTCAGAGCCTGGCTTCTGAAGCCTGCCAGTCTTCCTTAGCTCCAAGCGTTCAGCACGCCAGAGCCCCACACTGTGGGCTATTGTGCTCAAGGTCATTTTTTGTTAAGCTACCTGCTCAGTCTTCTAGGAGCAAAGCCTCTGCCCCTCTTCCCCATGGTATTCACAGTACCACTTGGTGCTCTGCTCATAGTAGACACATCATCAATGGTTATTAAATAAATGAATACATACCTTTAATTCATTGCAAGAAAAGTCTTCAGTTTCTTTGTCCTGGCTGCCTGTATTCATTTCTCCAGGCCTTTCTATCCCCAGGGCTGACAGTCCAGCAGAAGATGGCAAACACAGTCAACTTTTGGCCAAAGAGTCTAGACCATGGATAAGGGCCGACTGGGGACAGGTCTTGTGGAATGCCAAGGAAAGACCAGTTCCCTCCTACGAATGGGATAAAACCAAGCAAGGAGAGGTTTGGCTGGGGCTGGCAGGGCAGGAGCCTGTGTGCAATTCAAAGAGATGAGAGAAGACACACACCGGGGAGGAGAACTCGGCCAGGAAACTCAAGGGCAAGGATGCTCTGAAAGAGAACAGCTGCATTGTCTTCAAATTTTCAAAACCTCTGTCAAATGTTCTAAAAACCTCATTAGACTTACAAATCATGAGACTTCAGCCAATGCACATATAAGAAGAGCCTTTTAGATATGCACCTCTCTGGCTGACCCAGGAAAACTTACATTAACATGATTAAAGAAGCCGCTAATATGCAGCTCAGCACAGCTGCAGACAAAGGCAGGCTCCTGTAAAGCCTTCAGGAGAGGGGCAGCGGCCAGGAGGGCCTTCCTCTTATTTAGGCTGAGAGGGCGAACTCTGGGCTGTGAATAGAGGAAGCTGGGCAAGATTTTTTCAGTCAAGCATTTCAGCTGTCAGCCTGCCACAATACCTGAAATTCCTCATAAGAACCCCTATTTTGATTACATACCTTCCCTCCCATGTGTCTGCTACCGTCAGGCCCATACATCCCAGAGGCCGCCATGCACCTTTGGAAATTATCTTGTGAGTTAATGCATT
This sequence comes from Sapajus apella, assembly GCF_009761245.1. Taxonomy (NCBI): domain Eukaryota; kingdom Metazoa; phylum Chordata; class Mammalia; order Primates; family Cebidae; genus Sapajus; species Sapajus apella. The sequence continues at coordinate 529,127 of NW_022436956.1, forward strand.
CATTTTCCACGGCGTTCCACAGCCATCCAAGTGCAGTATCCTGCTGGAATGCAAAACAGAGGAAATATACTTTACTGTGAGGAGAAATCCAGGAAAGAAAAAGGCAGGGGCACAACCCAGAAATCCAGACCTTGGGAAAGCAAAAGCAGGCACCCGGTATACCTGGGAAGTGGCTGCGAAAGCACCAAGGGGACAGGAAGCAAGAGAGGCTGCAGGTGTCCTCAAGAACTCCCCAGGCCCCAGCCTTCAGGTCGCACTGCCTGCCCCTCTCTGCACCCCTCACAGGCGCTCCTGGATGAAGCTGCAGGCTCCAAGGCCTCATCTGAGTCCCAGTTAACTGGGCCTTATGCAAGTCACAGGACTCCCAAGACTGTTAAAATGCCTATCAGGTAAAGACCAGCGAGTATTAATTATGGTGCAACGAAGGCAGCTGACATCTGTAAAACCAAGGTGTGCTTGGGCTAGTGGAGGGTCGTGGGGCTGCGAGTCCAGGAGCTGCCCTGACTCATCAACGGGAAGCACTGTGTTTGCACAACCGACATGGAGAAGGACTCTGAGCCCTACTGATGGCTAAAGAGGGGATGAAAATGAAGGATTCTTCCTTTCCCTTGAGTGTTCCAACCACGAACCTGTATTCAAAGGGCCAGTCTACCTGCGGCTACCTCTAAAGGAGGCATAGCCCAAATGTACACACCCTGGAGAGGAGTGCCTCTTTAAAGGTCAAGACAAACACGCGGGCGGCAGAGCCCCAACCAAGGCTGTTAACTAGTGACGTCCAGCTGCTGATGGAGGCCCTCTCCAGAATCAAGGGCACAGTCCTACTGCAGAGCTCTGGACTCCTGTGCACCCCAGATGCACCTCGACATCCCAGACTTCACCCGTCACTGAGTTCTAGTCCCACTGTGCATGTCCAGCATAGAGTCTTGCCTCTCCTGAGACAGCCTCGCCTGCCCCTAAGCTCCCTAGAGCAGGAGAAGCCATTTACCATTTTACTGGGATCTGCACATTCAGGTATTAGAGGCCTCTAATTTACGGAGGTTCCAGGATGAGAGACCCAGGAAATCATTAGTGCTTGGTTCTGTGAGGCCCTTTAGCGTAACCCCAGAGAGCGCCTCAGAGACATTATGCAGGTGAAGCTGCCCCTCCTCCCTGCTTGCTCCTGGTGTGGGGGTCCCTGTGTGTTCTGCATCCACCTGTAGGCGCTGAGCCTCACCACACACAGGCAGGCTTGCCTCCTCCTGCTCACTGAGTGCTGCTTCTCACCTCCGCAGGCTCTGTACCGGCTGTGTGGTGGAGGGTGGCCCCTCTCCTGCAGGTGCTGGTGGATCACAAGAGATGCCAGGCCCACTGTGCAGGGCCCCCACACCTGCCCCTGTCTTCTGCATCTAACTTCTCTTGTTCCCTCCACATCGGGAAGCAGGGTCTTGCTACACAAGGTAATCTGAACCCCTGCCCAGCCCTTGCTGCCACTTGCTTTAAGACAGTCCCAATGAGGTCTGAGATGATGGGGTCTTCTAGATATACAATCATGTCGTCTGCAAATAGAGACAATTTGACTTCCTCCTTTCCTATTTGAATACCCTTTATTTCTTTTTCTTGCCTGATTGCTTTGGCTAGAACTTCCAAAACTATATTGAATAGGAGTGGTGAGAGAGGGCATCCTTGTCTAGTGCCAGATTTCAAAGGGAATGCTTCCAGTTTTTGCCCATTCAGTATGATATTGGCTGTGGGTTTGTCATAAATAGCTTTTATTATTTTGAGATATGTTCCATCAATACCTAGTTTATTGAGGGTTTTTAGCATAAAGGGCTGTTGAATTTTGTCAAAGGCCTTCTCTGCATCAGTTGAGATAATCATGTGGTTTTTGTCTTTGGTTCTGTTTATGTGGTGAATTACGTTTATAGACTTGCATATGTTGAACCAGTCTTGCATCCCCTGGATGAAGCCTACTTGATCATGGTGGATAAGCTTTTTGATGTGCTGTTGCAATCAACTTGCCAGTATTTTATTGAAGATTTTTGCATCTATGTTCATCATGGATATTGGTCTGAAGTTTTCTTTTCTTGTTGAGTCTCTGCCGGGTTTTGGTATCAGGATGATGTTTGTCTCATAAAATGATTTGGGAAGGATTCCCTCTTTTTGGATTATTTGGAATAGCTTCACAAGGAATGCTACCAGCTCCTCTTTGTATGTCTCGTAGAATTCGGCTGTGAACCCAACTGGACATGGGCTTTTTTTGGGGGTGGTAGGCTCTTAATTGCTGCCTCAACTTCAGACCTTGTTATGGGTCTGTTCAGGGTTTCGGCTTCTTCCTGGTTTAGGCTTGGGAGGAGGCAAGTGTCCAGGAATTTATCCATTTCTTACAGGTTTACTAGTTTATGTGCATAGAGTTGTTTGTAATAATCTCTGATGATGGTAAGCAACTTCAGCAAAGTCTCAGGATACAAAATCAATGTGCAAAAATCACATGCATTCCTATACACCAATAACAGACTTAAAGAGAGCCAAATCAAGAACGAACTGCCATTCACAATTGCTACAAAGACAATAAAATACCTAGGAATACAACTAATAAGGAACATAAAGGAACTCTTCAAGGAGAACTACAAGCCACTGCTCAACGAAATAAGAGAGGACACAAACAGATGGAGAAACATTCCATGTTCATGGTTAGGAGGAATCAATATCGTGAAAATGGCCATACTGCCCAAAGTAATTTACAGATTCAACACTATTTCCATCAAGCTACCAATGACCTTCTTCACAGAACTGGAAAAAAGCACCTTAAACTTCATATGGAACCAAAAGAGAGCCCGCATAGCCAAGTCAATTCTAAGCAAAAAGAACAAAGTGGGAGGCATCACACTACTGGACTTCAAACTATACTACAAGGCTACAGTAATCAAAAGAGCATGGTTCTGGTACCAAAACAGAGATATAGACCAATGGAACAAGAACAGAGGCCTCAGAGGCAACACAACATATCTACAACCATCTGATCTTTGACAAACCTGACAAAACCAAGCAATAGGGAAAGGATTCACTGTTTAATAAATGGTGTTGGGAAAACTGGCTAGCCATGTGCAGAAAGCAGAAACTGGACCCATTCCTGATGCCTTACACTAAAATTAACTCCAGATGGATTGAAGACTTAAACATAAGACCTAACACCATAAAAACTCTAGAAGAAAATCTAGGCAAAACCATTCAGGACATAGGCATAGGCAAGGACTTCATGACCAAAACAGCAAAAGCATTGGCAACAAAAGCCAAAATAGGCAAATGGGACCTAATCAAACTCCACAGCTTCTGCACAGCAAAAGAAACAGTCATCAGAGTGAATTGGCAACCAACAGAATGGGAAAAATTTTTGCAGTCTACCCATCTGACAAAGGGCTGATATCCAGAATTTACAAAGAACTAAAACAGATCTACAAGAAAAAAACAAACAAGCCCATTCAAAAGTGGGCAAAAGATATGAACAGACACTTTACAAAAGAAGACGACATACATGAGGCCAACAAACATATGAAAAAATGCTCATCATCACTGGTCATCAGAGAAATGCAAATCAAAACAACATTGAGATACTATCTCAGGCCAGTTAGAATGGGGATCATTAAAAAATCTGGAGACAAGAGATGCTGGAGAGGATGTGGAGAAATAGGAACACTTTTACACTGTTGGTGGGATTGTAGATTAGTTCAACCATTGCGGAAGACAGTGTGGCGATTCCCCAAGTACCTAGAAATAGAAATTCCATTTGACCCAGCAATCCCATTACTGGGTATATATCCAAAGGATTATAAATCATTCACTATAAGGACACATGCACACACATGTTCATTGAAGCACTGTTTACAATAGCAAAGACCTGGAACCAACCCAAATGCCCATCGATGACAGACTGGACAGGGAAAATGTGGTACATATACACCATAGAATATTATGCAGCCATCAAAAATGATGAGTTCGTGTCCTTTGTAGGGACATGGATGAACCTGGAAACCATCATTCTCAGCAAACTGACACAAGAGCATAAAATCAAACACCACATGTTCTCACTCATAGGCGGGTGTTGAACAATGAGAACACATGGACACCGGGAGGGGAGTACTACACACTAGGGTCTGTTGGGGGGAAATGGGGGAGGGACGGGGGGGTGGGGAGGTGGGGAGAGATAGCATGGGGAGAAATGCCTGATATAGGTGAAGGGGAGGAAGGCAGCAAATTACACTGCCATGTGTGTACCTATGCAACAATCTTGCATGTTCTTCACATGTACACCAAAACCTAAAATGCAATAAAAAAAAAAAAAAAAACAGTCACACAATGAGTGGGAAGTCCTCCGAAGCTGCCATGACAGGCAGCGTTCACCAAGGTCCCCGAGACCCGGGATGCGAACCAGAATTCTAGTCTAGAGGAGACAGAGTTGTGTAGCCAGGAAGCAGCCTGGGAATCAGAACCAAAGAAAAATTGCCCAAATTAAAGAGGAGAAGTCCTGGGAGGGATGGGGTGCAGCTGGGTAATGGGAGAGCCCAGTGCATGGAAGCCCAGAGTACTTTGGTCTCTGCCTGCAAGGGCCACTCACAGAGCATTGGGTCATGCAATGTGACCCACGGCTGGCCAAGGCCAAAGGCCCCTCGGGCCAGTCAAGGGACACTGAGAGGCCTGAGAGTTTACTGGGAGCTGTGATCTGGAGTAGCTTGCAGGAGACCAACTCATTTGAATGAAGATGATGCTTCAGCTCATATTTCCCAAACAGCAGAGTCTAAGCCAGGGCTGACGTGCTATTGCCTTACTAAGGAGCGCAGTCTTCAGCATGAGCGAAGTGAAGTGGGCAGAAGCAGGGCCACACACATGTGTTATGGAGCTTACCAATGGTGTGGCTAAAGCATACCCAGGACCTTCCCTGACACGCCATACAAACCTCACCCCGAGACCATCTCTCAGCTGGGAAAAGGCAAGAGTGTCTCCCTCTTCTGTCTCCCTCAAGCTGGCGTCTTTCCCAGGGCACACATCTCTCTCACACTTCCAGATGCCCCGGGAGACTACACTGTGCTCTCAGGGCATTTGACCCTCTTTCTTAGCTAAACCCCCCAGGGCTAGCCCAGAGGTGAGGTGCTATGAACTCATGCCCCCTGAGGTTGCTTGCAGCGTTGACTGGGCTGAAGCAAATGGTAAATGGGGCCCAGAGACACACAAGGGGGAGAGTCTCACATGGTTCCTTAGAAGAGCCCGCGGTGGGCACCGCTGTGCTGAGGACACTGAGCCCACGGGCCGACCTCCACCCCTGATGGTGGCCCCGCCAGGTCCAAAGCTGGAGTCACTCTGGCCACCATGGGAGGAGGGACACCTGCCTTCCACCTGAAGCCAACCCTTAGTCTCTGGCCTGACACAGAGGAGAGGAATCCAGGTCAGGAAACTCCAGGAGGTCATGGCTTTTGAAAAAGCAACATTCCTCCTCCCTGGAAACTGACCCCTGAGGTCTGCAGCATTTAAATACTAGAAGGATTCAATCTGTTCAGAGGACAGAAGTAGATTAAAAATTAGCAACGGGCAAAACAACACAGCCTGGAGACAAAACGTGCCAAATGGGAGGTGGCCAGGTGCTCTGGGGATGGTCTCTGGATTCACTGCTTCCTGTCTGCTCCTGAAGTAGCGCAGGAGGGCCCTCGGAGAGCCCCGGCCTCCCCTTCCAGCAGAAGGCACAGCTGGGAACCAGCGCCCAGAGTCCCTTCCCGCAGGTCCTGCATTTTCAGCTCTTTTTCTGTGCTGAGGGAGCTCACAGATTTCCTGAGGAGCGGAGCTCTCCACTGACATCCCCTCTCAGCATCTGAGCTTCACTCATCGCCCAGCGAGTAGGAGAAGGTGCCTCGCCCCAGCCTCCCCTCGGAGGGAGCCTGGACAGAATTGGAATGGTGGTTTTGTTACCATTACAGCTACAATTATCAAGCACCAGCCACATGCCAGAGATTTGTTTGCTAACACTCACTCTCACACTGGAAGAAAGGAGTTATCATTCCCATTTTACAGAGGAGGAAACTGAGTCGTAGGGGTGTTAACTGCACTGCCAGTGGCCACAGGCCTGCGTACGTAAAGGAACAGTCAGCTGTTAGGCTGTTCTTGAAGTCAATGTCCACCCACGATTAGAAGAGAGAGGGTTTGTGTTCATTTGTGTTCATGCTTTTTTTTTTAAAAAAAATTCAGCTTTAAAGAGCAACTAAAAGATTTAACTCAGGGTAGTAGCCGAGGGCAGACACGTTGTTGGCGGGGAGGGCAGCTGCAGGAGCATGTTGGTGTCTTTATGTTCGAGGGTTTGTTTTTTACTTTTCTTTCGCAAAGCAAAAGTAGCTTCTAATTTTTCATGTAAATGTGTCCAATATCCGTTCCTCTGGTGCCTGCTAACGCTGAGCAAAGTTAAAACGCGGCCGCAGAGCACAGGATGAAAGGCCAGACTGCCTGGGCCTGAATTTCGGCCCAGCCATTCACTAGCTGTGTGACTTTAGGCAAATTAAACTTTAAATTTTCTACGTGTCAGTTTCCTGTTAAATAAATATAATAATAGCCAACTTGTGTGCATGCTTATTATGCTAATATAAGACTTAAGAGAATTCTAAGTTAGCATTTGTAAAAGGACTGAGATAAGCCATGGGTTTGATAAATCAATAAATAAGTGAAAAATATTTTTAAGTTAAAAAAAAATGCAGCTGCGGTGGCCCCCAGGGCTCCTGTAGATTCTGGGAAGATAGTGAGGGAGACCTCAGGCCAGACAGCAGCAGTGATTTCTCCCCAGCATTTCTGCTCTGTGCTTGGACTCAATCGTGTCAGCTCTAAATGAATCTTTACATGGTGTGGTGCTGGTGTGTGTGTGTGTGTGTGTGTGTGTGTGTGTGTGTGTGCAAGAAAGAGAGAGACAGAGAGACAGAGAAAACACATGTAAAGGACTTCCTTCTCCTTTGAATGACCCAGGTGAGGGAGCTTTAGCAGCACACCTGGTGACCTCAGCTGAGGTCACGTGAGGAGCTGCTTCTCTTCTGTCCCCTGAGCCTCTCTCTGGGTGTTTTGTCAATCTCATCCTTTTTGTGATCACAAACGGACTTTCTATGTTTCTGCCACCTGTCCAACTGCAATTTAATCCTCAAAAGGTCTCTCCCGAGATTGTTTGTGCCGAATTCCTGAGCCTCCCTGGACACAGAGCAGCGCCAGGGTGTAGTGGTTGGCATGATGTGATCAGAGAATGCCAGAATTGGGAGTTACATTGGAGCGATGATCCCACACCAGCCCTGAGTCCTGAAAGAGGTTCGCTCGTGGGAAAAGATGTGTATGTACAGCCAGCTCTGCCGTCGTGCCCTGCCCCTCCTCCATCCAGCAGGACCTCCCTCTCAGGAGCCTGATAGTGACAGAGGCAGAGCTGAACAGGTTAGCCCTCCCTGCTGCTGAGCTGCCCAGGCACAAGGCTGGCTGGGAGCTTGGGACACACAGGAGGACCCTACGCCCACTCTCTGTGAGCTGCCGAAGCCTGGTAACAGAGAGAAGCCTGGAGCAACACGCAACCCTCCCGCACAGAGATATACTTAACGTGTGTTCCCATAGCTACACACACAAAATGCCACAGAGCCTTCCAAAACCCATCTGTTTGGAACATATCCAGGGTTTACACTGAAAATACCAAAATCCTTAAAGAGACTTCAGCCTCAGAAGGGGCTGGTGATTGGTACATTTGTATCCAGCATGAGATCTGGAGCCATGTTCCCATCTCAGGGGAGACTTTACAAGTTCTCCCTAAACCCACTACTCCGAGCAGACTGAGCGGTCAGCTGGCTACGCTCCCCAGGCCCCCTGAGGCCATAGTGCCAGCGAACTGGATTCAGGCACACCCTTATCCTCAGGTCCTGACTCCATGCTCATCCTATCTCGCAGACAGCTCTGATTCTCCTCAGGTGCAGAGATTGCTTTTCTCTGTTTGCTTTTCATCCCCGCTACCCACTCTCCAGGTCGAACTCAGCCTGTGCAGGCCCTTGTGATGCCTAAATGCCTGGGTCCAGCCAGCTCAGGTTCCAACCATGTGTCACCCCCATGCCCCTTACACTCGGCCCATCCGCACCAGTCTCCCTCCTAGAGGGCTGCAGCTCACAGGAGGCAGCTTGGTCCCCGGAGGTCACAGAGGAGCCTGCATGTGTGGACGGCAGCACCAGCACCGACCTGCCTGGGCTTTGGCAGCCCCCATGCGGGGTTGAGTATGGTCATGTGGGAAGGAAGGACGGGGCAGGAGGCCAAGGGGAACGGGCACATCAGGGGCAACAAGGAAAGTGTTTAGCCTCCAAGTCATGACCTCAGGCCCTCCTCCAGCTCCCACGGCCCCACATGGCCTCCCTGGGACCCGAAAGCCCGGCATTCAACAGACAAGGCTGTTCTCAGCTCTCAAATCTCCTGGGTCCAATCTTAGAAGTCAGCTCTGAGGCTCGAAGTTTATAATCTAATCATTCCAGCGAGCACGAAGCAAAGCAGTACTGGCCAAGTCAACATTCCTGAATACGTTTCTATTTGTGTATTTACCTGTGAGCCATGCAGAAAGCACAGGTATTAATGCCCCCTGTCTGCTCGGGCCACACTTAGTCATGCCATCTCAGCCGCCAGGTGCCTTCCTGTCTGCTCTGGCATCCACTCCGCTCTCAAGGCTGATCTGGAAGAGGATTCCATGGGCCCCCATCAACACCCGGGGTGAGCAAAGCATTTTCTCCAGAGAGGCAGGACCACAGGGAGCACCTCCAGGGCCCCCAGCAGAGGCAGGGCCCAGTCTCAGGAGTGTGGCCACAGTGCAGTTCCCATTGTTTCAAAAACATGATAGAATCGCTGTAAAAAGTAATGCCTCTCAGCCTCAGCACAGATCCGCTTCAATCACATTGCCTTCTCTGCCAGGACCAGTGTCCCAGTGAAGCAAAGCCTGAGAGCACTGCCAGGTGACAGTGCTGTCCCCCACCCCAAGGTACACAAGACGGCTGCTGCCTCCCACCAGGAAACCCATCCTCTGTGCAGCTACGGAGGCTGAGTTTGATCCCAGCCTTGTTGAACACTTGTAAGTCAACACCCAGGATTTGATGACCTGCTCACGTTTGACTTATGCCGGGACAGTGTATCCAGTGAAGGTGGAGGAAGCAGTCAGTGTGTGTCACCACTCCACACACTGTCCCACCAAACCCTCATAACCACCTCACACGTCCTTATGCTACAGAGGGAAATCCAGCCTCCCAGTGTGAGGGAACTTTTGCAGTCTCTCAGTTAGTGGGAGGCAGGGCAGTGACTGGAATTCAGTTCTGTCGAAAGGGCACAGCGTTTCCTCTCCACACCTTGTTTCACTTGGTAATTTATCGGTGAGGCATGATCACACCTTAAAATAGTAATTCGTGCTGTGTTCTGATTCTTTTTTCCTCCCCACCTCACCCACCTGTTCAGGCAGAGTCAGGCCCTGTTCTAGTTATCATTCGATGGCTGTTATTTTTCTCAAGATAAAAGAAAGCTGTCATTAACTACTATTCCTATCCATTGTAAAAGATTTCACCAATTTAAAAAAATGCTGCTAAGTATCTAAATCAGGAAGACACAGGGGGAGATGTGGAGAACAGGTGTGGCTGAGAAGACCAGTGGGAAGGATGGACCTGGAGCCATGAGATGTCTAAAGAAGATGGGTGCTGAGCAGAGACATGCCCCCCACAGTGTCAGCTCTATAAAGACACCCGAAGCCCCCAGCACTGAAGGGCTGCATGGATTGAGAGGTGTCCTCTTTCTGCAGAGACCAACTGATGACCAGTGGCTGGAAAGGCCCCCAGGGCTTTGGGAGGACATACCCCAAGGGAACTTTACCTCGCTGAGAAAAGCCATGAAAATAAAAGAGGTTGGAGTTTCAGCCAGCCCAGTAGAATGGAACTAATTGCAAAAGTTCAGGTGATTAAAAAAAAAATGCTGAGTTTCTTGTTACCTTGGTGCAAGGTTTAGATCTGCTGATTTAACCCTGATGGAAGCACCTTGCAAGAGCGAGCCCAGCCTCACCTGTACCCTGCTGGTGCACCTGCACTCTATTTTGGTTATCTTCTCTTACCAGAATCTAAAGGCATCAGGCAAGTTGCCTGTTTTAGATCCAGATGTGCTGGCTTCATGCCTCTTGCGTTCTGTGATGAACTGGATGGATGGGGAAACCGTGGTGTGAGGAGAGCTGTACCTAAGCTTGCAGGAGGGTGGGAAGGCAGTGTGAGGTGGGTTGAGGGTGTAGCATAAGCAGCCCTTCACATCTACCTAATGCCTGGCAAGAAATGGGCATCACCAGGACACAAATGGCACAAACATGCTGGCGGGCATTTGCCTTGAAACAAAGCTTTCAGCATTGTGATTTCCATAGCAAGGGGTCTAGGACACTAGGCTGGACTCATACGTATGCTGTGGTCAAGATAAGGAGCAGGAGTAACGCTCTGTTAACTTTCATCAAAGGTTACCCAATCACCTCAGAGTGTCTGCCCTTGTCCTACAGAGCTCCAGGAAGGACAGACACACGACTTTACCCCAAAATTACTTCTAGTATGTAACAACCCTATTACGGTGGGTTGTACAACCCTACTGTTGCTCCTTCTGAGGTCTGGCTGAAATCAGGGCATGGCAGCAATGTTGTCTGCTGTCGGGAATTCAGCACAAGCATGGAAATACCTAAATCAAATATGGTGGATGCACATTTAGGAAAGCTTCCCCGTAGTCAGAGGTGATGAACCAGATTGTACCCTCAGCAACATGAGCGATGGGGTAAAATGGAAGAAAATAAGAAAAGGCAAAACATGATCCACAGGACAGTGCCCTGAAGACTATTAACAATAAATAAATGGAGACAGATGTCAGCAAGATGGCAGACTAGAAAGCTCCAGGTCCTTGAGCTTCCACAGGAACACTAAACAAACCACTGGAGGCAGGCTAAAACAACGTTACGGGAGCTCTAGAAATCATGAGACTCACTTTCCATTTAAAGACACACAAGATGAAAGTGAAAAGATATAAAAGGAGAGTTCATACAAATAGTAACCAAAAGAGAGCAGGGGTATCTATACTATTGTCATCTGTACTAATGTCAGACAAACTTCCAGTCAAAAACGCATACAAAAGATGAAGGACAGGAGGCATCATATGCCCAAGGGATCAGTTCACCAAGAAGATGAACACTTACAAATATATGTGTACAGAGCGACAGAGCTCCTAGGCATTGAAGGGAGAAATGGACAGCTCTGCAATAGAAATAGAAGGCTCCAACGCCCCTATTTATATATATGATGTAAGATATAAGACAGATATATATCCACCACTCACAGATCAACCAGACAGGCACACATCTGGGAACAAAGGGCTGAACAACACTGTAGACCTACCAGACCCCACAGACACATACTGAACATTCCACAGGCAGCAAAATACACATTGTTCTCAAGAGCACATGGAACATTCTCCAGCACAGACCCTATGTTAGGCCACAGAACAAGTCAATGAATTTTAGAAGACTGAAATTGTACAAAATATCTTTTTCAGCCACAGTGGAAATGAAACTAGAAATCCACAGCAGAAGGAAACTGGAAGATTCACAACTGGAAACTGGAAATAAGGCAACACACACTTTAGAAAAACAGTGGGTCGAAGAGAAAAGCACAGGAGATATTGTAACATATTTTGGAACAAATGAAGACAAAAATACAACATGCCAAAATTACGGAATGCAATGAGAGACAAATTTATTGCTGTGAATGCTTACAGTAAAACAGGGGAAAGATTTCAAATCCGCAACTTACCTTTACGTCTTAAGGAACTAGAAAAGGAAAAAATCCAGCAGAAGAAGGTAATAAAAATTAAAGCAAAGATAAAATCAAGAGAAGGAAAACGATAGAGAAAATCAATGAAATCAAGAATTTGTTCTCCAAAATTATGAATAGAATTGACAAATCCTTGACTAAGAGAAAAAAGAAGTTTCAAATAACAAAATTCAGAAATGACAGAAGGAGCACTGCTATTGAGTTTACAGAAATAAAAAGGATTGTAAGAGTACTACGAATAACTACTTGCTTGAAAATAAATAACATAGGTGAAATGGACAAAATTTTAGAAACATGTAATTTACCAAGACTTAATTATGAAGACAAAAAGCATCTGGATGTACCTACTAGTAAAGAGATTGACTCAGTAACTAAAAACCTTCCAACCAAAAAATGTCCAGGACCAGATGGCTTCACTGGTAAATTCTACCAAACATTTAAAGAAGAATGAACACCAGTCATTTCCAAATCATTCCAAAAAAGTTGAAGAAGAGGGAACAATTTAGTACCAGGCCAGCATTACCCTGATGCTAAAATGGGCAGAATAACTAAGGAGAACCTTTCTTTAGAAAATGGTCTTTAAATGGCCAATAAATTTAAAAAACCAAACTTCAATAATCATCAGAGAGATACAAATTACTATGATAATTACTGAAATTTAAAGATTAGCAATGTTTAGTATTGGTAAGAATCTAGGAGAAAAAATATTAAAACTCACACACAGTTTTGTTAAGATATAAATCAATACAAATCTTTGGAAGCTGTCACTCTGTAGTAAAGGTGGGCATAAGCTCATGCTGCAACTCAACAATTCTACTGCTAGGTGTACACAATGAAATGGTATGCATGCATGAATCTTGACATATACATAAGATGTTCAAAGCAACACTAGCCATAATAACTCCAAACTGGAAACAACCCAAATGTCAATCAGCAGTAGAATGGATAAATAAATTATGCTGTATTCATACAATGGAATTCCAAATTGTGTTTAGTATTTTAGCATAATAAACGGTACAATTTCCATGTTTCTGCCAATGCTGATCTTTCTAAACTTCTAATTTTAAAGAAATTTTCCCTCACCAAGAAGAAGAAAAAAAGAATGAAATTATGATAGATGTATATATGTAAGGTGACTCCAGGATTCTGGAAAATTGGAATGTAAAAGCATTATAGCCACTAGGCCAGCCCTGCTATGTTGTCTACTAAGGTGTAATAGATTAAAGATGGCTGCAAATTATGTTCTATGGCTCACTTTGAGAGGTGAAACACAGTTTTCCTCTTCTTGAATCTGTACTCTTTTTGGTGGTTTGCTTGACCAGTAAATGTGATTAAAGTAGAATTTTGGGACATCAAAGGCAGTACCTAAGACAGCCTGCAGTTTCCACCTGAGTCTCTTAAAACACTTATTCTAGGCAAATATAGATAGAAAAAGCTAAACAGCTCAGGAATGGTGAAGCTAGGGAGACCATGTGCATAGTCCACAGCCAACGATCCCAGCTGATTACAGCCTTCCAGCCATCCTTGCAAACGTTTCAAGATGTGTGAATGAAAGGACTCTCCAGCCCATCCACCATCCAAGAACACAAAGTGACCTCAGTTTATGCCACGGGAAGTGGAGGAACCACCTGGCTGAACTCTGCCTCAATTCTTGACTCCTAAATCAGAACATACAATTAAGCAACTGTTACAGTAATGATAAAATCACTCTCTAGTGAATAAATAAACATATATATATGTCGGAAGTAACAGAGAAGGAAGTGAAAAATTGCAAAGCAGAGTCACCCATATTGGTTGCAGGGTGTTTAACCCTGGTAGGAGAAGCTGAAGGAGGGAGGAAATGTTTCCAGGAGAGAACAACATGATCTGAGCCTTGAAGGATGAGGAGAGAGAAAAGGGTGCAGGACGGGAGAAGAACCGTGTGCGGAGACGAAACAGCATTCAGTGGCTCTTACGGCAGACGTTCCAGGATCAAACTGCTCATGGTCAAATCCTGATTCTCAGGAGCATCTTATCCTTGGATGTGGCAAATGGACCATGATCCTTCACTGGTACTTGTGGCATCTGGGGGAGATTCGCAAGGGATGGCACAGGAAAGGTCAATGGGACTCTGCTTTCCATGCTCAGGATTTTATATTGAAGACAACAGGAAGCTGTTTCAAAGTTTTGAGCAGAGGGTAGAGAAGAGCTGATTAATGTTTGAAAAAGCTCATCCCAGCAGCCATAGCAAGAACTGGAGCCATGACAGCCACACGGGGGTTATGACTCAGATGGTGACAGTGTGGCGGCACTGATAAAGCCCAGCCAGCGGGACCCAGTGTGCAGTCACAAGAAGGGAGCTTCCAGAACTAAACCCAGGTTACTGTCTGGGGGGAAAAGAGACGGACTAGAGAAAGAAGAGAAGATGGAAGATGGGAGGTGAGGTGCAGGTCAGGGTTGGGGCATATGCTAGAGACCGGACATGTGCTTAGATCTGGAAACCGAGAGAAACTATACTCCCATCTCAGATAACTTGCATTTAAGTTTTCTGCACAGCATCCATCTGGAGAGGTGCAGGAGGCTACTGGAGTTTACAAGAAGCTTTGGGGATGCAGATTATGATTCAGGAGATACTGGGCATTGGTGGTGACTCCGCCTGTGGTTTTGAATGAGAACATTCATGGAGGATGCAGAATGGAGCAAAAGAGACCTGGGGAGATGCATCACGAAAAGACATTGGAAATTATGGAGAAAGCAACATCACACAGGATGGGGAAGAGAGACAACGTTTCAAAAATTGGACACAATCACAGGCTTCGAATTCCATAGCAAAGCTGAGTATATTCAAGTGGATTTGGCAAATAAAAACAAATGGATACTTTGACAAAGGTAATGCCAATTGTATAGTGTGGGGAAAAACAGTTTGCAACAAAGACCATCAGCAAAAACTAGTCTTCAGAGGAGAGCACATTTTTGGAGATGGCCACGGGACCCCAGGCAAATGCTCTGGCTAAGAGTGCATGTGCTGGGAAAGGCTGGGCCATCCATCCTGAGAAATGCCATGAGGGAATCATGCTTTCATGGAGGAGGGGGTGACAGGCAGACACAGAGGGGACCAGAAGAGAAAGACAGGGGGGAGATTATTGTTTATTTTGTTTTGCATTTATTTTACTAAATGTCAGAGTAACTTTCCAGAGCAGACAGATGAAATGTTGAGAGGGCCTGCAGCAGAGGAGTAAGGGGAAGACATCGGGTGTTACGCAGCTGCAAGCCTCTGGGGCAAACAGGACCAGGACATCTCCCACAAGGCCATGACTGATGCCAGCAGAAAGGAGCTCTGATGCCAGCACCTCCCCCTCACACCTGAAAGACACCAGGTCAAAAACTGAATGGGGAGTACTTCCTTTAGAAATCAACTTTTCCCCATTTGATTTGATTTAGGGCAAGCAAAACACCATGAATATTCCACAATTCACTGTACACTCTAACTTTTATAACACACGATATTATAAAATTTAGCAGCAGAGGTTCTAGGATCAAACTGCTCATGGTCAAGTCCTGATTCTCAGGCATTGCTATAGAAGGCAATGGTCCTGTTCTAACGTTGGGAGCAAGGGGTAGAGAAGAGCTAATTAATGTTTCAAAAGTTCACCCCTGCAGCCTGGCAGGAGCCAGCATACGTTCTTATTTTCTGTAAACTTCCTTGTTTGTAAAATAAATAATGTTCTTATCTCAAGGAGTTGTTAGAGTTTCAAATGATATAATGAACAAAATCGCTCAGAATAATGCCAGATCTGGCATAAGCATTTCATAACTGTAGCTGCTCACAACTATTAGTACTTATTAATTAATAATTATTTCCCACTGGGCCCTCCATGAGCTTCCTTAAGAGTTCACCTGTGAACAGGAAGAGATGGAAGCTACTGAAGACATTAAACAAGCCAGAACATCGCCTGGCACAGTGGGAGCTCCCGGCTGGTTTCCTGCCTGTGATTCTGACTCCAGCTGCCCTCTCCACTCTGCTGATCTGACTCCACACTGTCAAAGCAAACCAATAGGAGAGTGACAATGCTAACAATTTTACTGGGAGTAAGGAAGTCTTTTTGTTCCTTGATGTCTCTTGTACTCAGAATAAACAAAATTATTCTCCTAAATATGGACTTCCAATCACTCTCAGAAATATTATTTAACTTTATTCTTAAAACAAACTTGTCAAGGAGGTAAAACGAATACCTGTTGACAAATTTCCAAAGGGATGGAGGACATGGTAAGAATCCCACCTTATTCATCCTTGGTCTCTGCCCCAAGAAATATCCATGGTCTGAAAGCAAAGCAAAGCATCTTCCGGAGCAGGAAAATCGCCATGAGATCACTCAGAAATTCTGAGAAAAGAAGGTAGAGAAAGTAGACAGAGGAAACCATCACATTCTCTCCCCCTTCCTCTCTGTCCTCCTTCTCTCCAGCTTTCAGAGCCCTGGCAGAGCCCCGGCCTGTTCAGCCCCCAAGCTTCCCGAGAGTAGAAACCAAAGCGGCTCGGGCCAAAGGCACCTCTTCAGGGTCAGCTCCCCTCCAGGCGGAGGCAGCAGCAAGGCTCTGCAGCCTGAATACTTCTGACAAGGTGCCCAGACAGGTGGACACTTTAATGAGCCTGCTGGGATTTGTGGCTGATGCCAGGGCAGGGGGGGAGAGAATGATTAGAGGCCTCTGTCACAGGGACAGGAAGAAACTGTGCACATGGCCAGAGGGGCAGCTGGTTCAACTAGACCATAAACCTGTCAAAGGAATAAGTGGCTCCTTGGGGACGGTATATGAGTGGCACATTATTGGGAGAGAAAGGTTGCAGAGCTGCAGAGAGGAAACGTCTAGGCCCCGCCAGGCCCCCCAGAAGGCTCACATTGGCTCAGCAAGACATCGTCCTCCACTGCCTCCAACACTTGACCTGTACTGCTAAGAGCAGAGCTGAGTGATGTGTTCTCAGTCTCAAAATGGTGCTCCAGGAAAAAATCCCCTTCCCTCCCTGGAGAATTGACTCTCACTCTTAAATGGCAGAACTCCCTGCCAGGTGAATACATCCAGAAATACAGATTGCATTCCGAGCAGGTGAAATATTACCCCAACTCTTGGTGTTAACACCTTTATGCCACGGAAGGAGTATATAGACAAAACTGGCTTTTATTAGCCCCGCTCTGCACACGGGGTGCGTCCAGCATCCATCCTGATTCAAGGGAACATGACAGGTATGCACTGCATAGCATGCAGAACTTAGCGCTGGAGGTGGGTAGTGTGGGATAGTGGCACGAGCACTGGACAGGAGTCCAGTTGGGCATCCTGTGATGGGTCCCATGCTCATGTGCAGCTTCAGACAGGTATGCAGCCTCCAACAGAAAATGTGGTGTTTTCACCCAAGGGTACGAAACTACTGTGAACAGGAAAAACACAGCTGCAAAAAATTTCACAGACAGGATGTTGCAGGAAAGAAACCAGATATGAACACATACTGTGCCACTCCATTTATATAATGTACAAAACTGGCAAAACTAGCATATGTTAAACACGCTGTTTTAGTTACCAGGAGTAATCCTAATCCGACTGCAGAGCGCTCTGGGGTCTCCCAGGGTGCTGATGTTTTTGGTTTCTCCATCTGAGTGCTGATGCTATGGCTATGTTCAGTTTATGAAACTTTACCAAACTTTTGTGTCGGACGTGTGCACTTTTCTATAATTATAACATACTTCGATAAAAAGTCAAAAAGAGAAGAATGAATTGATAACTTCTGTGGTTTCATTCAGTTTCAGCAGGCTGTCATTCTAGTCTGTCAATCATCCCAGCTTCCAGTTTCTCTTTATTTTTTTGTCCCCTCCCTTTGGCTTCTCTCATCAGTATAAAGAGAGGTGGAATGCGCAGAATGGGTGGGGGGCACGATTCAGTACTTTCACTTGGACCCCTGCAAGCAACTCTGATCCCAGGCCCAATGGAAAAGGGGGCCAGGCTCCCAGGATTTCAGTCAAGCTTGGTTTTATCAATGAATATCAATGATTGTCACTTCGCTATTCATGGTAGACAGTTCCCAATCTAATCCTCATCTCTGAGCAGAAAAATTGAAACTGTTCTAGGATTTGGGAGTCTGTGAAAATCATTATGTGGAGAAGCAATTTTTATTTTCTGTGAACAGATATGCTGAACTGAGTATTTTCTCATTACCTTCTTTAGTTCGATGCCCACATTCATGGTAAGCATAGGGTGCTTTGTCCTTGATGAGGGTGCTTTCAAGGTGATGCTGCATTGGCTGTGGACTTGAGCAGCTCTCTCTGTGAAGTAGCGAGGCAGCTGTCTGAACTAAAATCTAGGGGCTGGTGGTAATGAACAGAGAGTGGGATACCATGTTGATTCTTCATCTCCCCCCACTACCGACCCCCACCAAAAGCTTGTAGTCTGTGTCTGGTAGAATATGGAAAGTCAACGGCAGCTCAGCTCCTTCTTGACTATACCTCAAAGCTGGGAGTTTTAAGCTAGGTGGTAGGTTAGCCACCTGGCAGGTAGGTAGTAAGACAGGTGTGCATATTACTCCAAGGTCAAGATAAACTATCCAGTCTAAACCCAGACAAACGTTAATAGGTAAACTCCTGGTCAGCACAATGAACCTAGTGCTGAATATCTAGGCAAAACAGATGATTCAAAGCCTTGAAAAGTATTTGGCAGCCAGGCGAGGTGGCTCATGCGTGTAATCCCAGCACTTCAAGAGGTCAAGTCAGGCAAATCACGAGGTCAGGAGTTCGAGACCAGCCTGGCCAATACAGTGAAACCCCATCTCTACTAAAAATATGAAAATTAGCTGGGCGTGGTGGCAGGCACCTGTAATCACAGGTACTTGGGAGGCTGAGGCAGGGGAATCGTCTGAAACCAGGAGGTGGAGGCTGCAGTGAGCTGAGATCATGCTGCAGCACTCTAGCCTGGGCAACAGAGCCAGACTCTGTCTCAAGAAAAGAAAAGGATAGGGGAGGTGAGGGGAGGGGAGAGGGGAGGGGGGGGAAGGGGGAGGGGAGGGGAGGAGAGAAGAGAGAAAAGAGAAGAAGAGAAGAGAAAAGAAAAGAAAAGAAAAATATTTGGGAACCTGAAGGACAACGTGGGTGCAGGGGAAGTGGGGCAGGAAGGAGCACGGCAGAAAAGGGGGGGAACAGGGGCGTTCTTCACTCTAGAGCAACTTCCACCCAGGCAGACAGAAAGCTACCTTAGACAGTGGACCCGGCCTGAGTCAGGGAGCTGGAGGCAGGGCGAAGGGTGGGGTGCAGAGTGCAGAAGTCTGTCAGCAAACCGGTACATATACAGAGCCGTCCATGGTTACCCATTGGCTCATAGCTAACTTGCCCGAAAAGTAGTTGTTGAACCACTCCCTGCAGAGGCCTGGCACCATCTGAGGCACTGAGAATACAAACGTGAAACTATCCCACACGTTCTGCTGACACAGCAGTCTACAGATGGCACAGCAGTGCAAGAGCAGGTGACCACGAGCATGTGGGCTTCGACAAGAGTTCACAGTTAGCCATGAAGTGCAGCATGGAGAGCTGGGAGGGCACTGCAGCAGAGCGCCTGCGAGCACAGAGCCACCAGCATGCCAGGTTTGGGAATCTGATGATACTATTCATGCACTGAACAAATACAGACTGGGCAGTTTGCTTGGTGTGTGTTGTCAACACAGGGCAGACATGGTGCCCACTCTGCTAGAGCTGTATCCCGGCAGGGGACAGCTCCGTCTGGACAGACAGAGGGCATTCCAGGGACCCCCCAGGAGGAGGCAGTAAGTGCAGGTAGTGGCCAGGCCATGGCGCTGATGGTGTTCTATCGCACGAGAAGAGCTTGTCCTTTATTCCAGAAGCACTGGAGGTCATCGAAGTGCTTAGTAAAGAAATGATAACCTAGGTGAGAAATCCTGTACTGTACTTCTCCGGGAAGAATGGAAACGAAGGACTCCAGGGACGTTCACGCCTCATCCATTTCCACAGTGCCTCTCCTGTCCCCGCGCTGGTTACGGCGGCGTCTACATCCAAAC
The DNA here is from genome assembly GCF_009761245.1 of Sapajus apella. Classification (NCBI taxonomy): domain Eukaryota; kingdom Metazoa; phylum Chordata; class Mammalia; order Primates; family Cebidae; genus Sapajus; species Sapajus apella. The sequence continues at coordinate 548,993 of NW_022436956.1, forward strand.
CGGGACAAGCGAATGGGGAGACGAAGGCTTCTCCCCCGTCACCCCGGCGCTGCGCCTCCTCACTGTAAATGGGTGCACCGGCGTGGTGAGGCTCGGACGGGAGCCGCGGCCTCCGCAGGGACGTCTGATGTGACCTGCAGGGCTCCCGAATGGCAGTGCTGGACTCGGAACCGTCTGGCATCCCGCCTGGCGACGCCGCTCTGCCCTTGTCACCCACTCAAAACGGACAAGGGCCTGGCTTCTTCACCTCGGGCCGCCATCAGAAAGAAACCGGAGTGTGAACATCTGTTGACACCTACTAACGGGTGGAACGGCAATAACGGGCCGTGGGTTTACAACAGAAAGCAAAAGGATGGGGCGACCCCGGGGGGACGTCCCGACAGAGGGGCGTTGCGGGGTCCGGACGCGGGAAGGAACCAGCCCCGGAGAGAAGGATGCGCGCGCAACCCCGGTGGGTCAGTAGGAGGGGCCCTGCTGTCGGCGCCCTGCTGTCGGCGCCAGCGTAAGAGCGTACGTGCGTGCGTGGGAGCGTGAGTGCGTGCGCGAGTGCGTGCGTGCGTGCGGAGTGGGTATCTCACTAAAGGCAGCCATAGTCGTTCTCAGCGTCTGCCTTCCCTGGCCGGTCTCTTTTGTGCTTCATGTTTAATGAGCACGGGTTGCTGCGCAGCCTTCTCTGTCCGCCCCGACCCCTGGCCCTTCTCCTGAGTCCAGGAGACTCGGGCTTCCTCACGTGCTCTGCCGGCGCCCCTAGCGACCTTTCCTCCTCGTGGCAGACACTTCTGGGCGGGGCCATCTTTCAGACCCACCGGGGGGTGAATTGGTGATAACTTCAGTAAACCCTCTCAAGCAACAAATTGTAAATATATCCACGTTGCCATCTCATTTTAGAAATATAATTTTCCCTTCTGTGATTAATTGCCTTAATGTCCTTGCAAGATTAAAAGGGAACTATCTCTTGAACATCAGTTACTAAATTATGTATCACCAGTTCATTTGCTGCACTGATTTGAGCTTTGTGCCATTTCTTATCTGTTGTTTGAAAGCAAACTTCCAATTATCAAAGGATCAGATATTGCCAGCTCGAAATCTCTCTTAGAGTAGCGTAGAGCTGGTATTTTGTGACCAAATCGTGACTTGAGCCCTGATATTGGCATTAAGCAAAGGAAGCATTTTCTTAAGGGGTAGCTTTTGAGAAACTCAGAATTTGACTCTCGAAGCCATCACAGTGTGGCTGCCCTGGCAGAAGAGTATCTTGCTTGCTTGCATTTTGACGCCCAGTGCACTGAATGTGGTCCATTATGTTTAGACTGGAGATAAAGAACCACATTTGGCAGACACCGCGGCTCAGATCCTACCTTTTACAAAGGCATTAAACTGCAGGTTCCCAGAGGGAAGAAAGAATAGCTGCAATAGTAGCTTACGATTTATCCCTATTTCAAATGTCTGGGGAATAGGAACAATAATATTTACAATTTGTTGAAAATTTTATGTGCAGGCATTGTGTAAGTACTTTACATATTATACACATGAATATCATTATAGATATATAAATATAAATATGTATTGTAAGTAACAAATGATACAGATATATATCTCTACATATGCCTATTTAAATAGATGCATCAATATCCACTTTTAACCCTGCCACCAACCCTCTGACATAGATATTATAATGGTCACCATTTTAGAGATTAGGAAAATGAAGCAAAAAAAAGTCAATTTGTTCAAAGGGCATAGCGAGTAAAATTGGCAGAGCCAGAATTGAACCGAGGTGATCTGACCCTAGAAATGATGCAACTTAGGCTTGCGCTTAGTCCTCTGGCTGCAAATGCAGCATTCAAATGCAAAAGTGAGTGTGCAAGAGAAGTGTTGAGGTTCGGGGTCAGGGTGACCCCACCAGGGACATTTCCTACTTTGCCTGGTGACAGCCCCACTTTGGTCTGTGGCTCTGATTTCCTGATGCAGAAGGAGAGGCAGGGTCTTGTCTGTGTTTCTTGGCAATGAGCCTATGGCAGGGCCACCTGACTTAGGAAATCACTGTGCTCATGCCCCGACGATCACCCAGGTGAAAGCACTGATTGCACTTCGGTTAATCTCTATAATGGTTAATTGTTAACAATGAACAATTAACAGGCCCAAGCCTGATAAACATTCTTGTTCTAGCTTGTTTGAAGGCAGTAAATAAGGAACTATGCCCACCTGAAATACCAGTCTGCACATCCAGCACTGCATTGCTAACTACAGTCATACATGGCTTAGCAACAGAGATACATTTTGAGAAAGGTGTCCTTAGGCTATCCCATTGCAGTGCAAACATCATAGAATGCACTTACACAAACAAAAATGGTACGGCCTGCTACACACTAAGGCTATGTGGTGTAGCCTATTGCTCCGTACCTGTAAAGCATGTTGCTGTACTGAACACTGTAGGGAATTGTAACAATGATATTTGTGTAGTTAAGAATATTTAAAGATAGAAAAGACACAGCAAAAAAAAAAAGGGATAAAAGATTAAAAACAATATGCCTGTGTAGAGCATTAATCATAAAATGGGGTTTGCAGAACTGGAAATTGCTCTGGGTGAGTCAGTAAGTGAGTAGTGAGTGAATGTGAAGGCCTACAACATTGCTGTGCACTACTTTAGACTCTACAAACACTGTAGACGCAGGCTACACTGAATTTATTTTTTTCTTTATTTAATAACAAACTAACCTCAGCTTACTGTAATGTTTTTATAAACTTTTTAAAACCTTTTGATTCTTTTCTGATAACAGCTTAAAAACACAAACACAATTGTATAAAGATACTTGTACAACTGTACAAAAATACTTTTCTTTACAACCTTATTCTATAAGTTCTTTTCTATTTTTAATTCTTTTATTTTTAGTTTTAATACATTTTATTAAAAAGTAAGCCACAAACACACACAAGCCTAGGTCTACAGGGTCAATATTATCAATATCCACTGTCTTCCACCCCTACCTCTCATCCCACTGGAAGGTCTTTAGGGACAATAACACACATGGAGCTGTCATCTCCTAGGATAGCAATGTCTTCTTCTGAATTCCTCCTGAAGGACTTGCCGAAGGCTGTTTTAAAAATGTAAGTAGAAGTACACTCTAAAATAATGGTAGAAATAGAGTGTAGTAAGTACACAAACCAGTAACATAGTTGTTTATTATCATCATCAAGTATTATGTACTGTACATAATTGTACTGTGATACTTTTATGAGACTAGCAGTGCAATGAGCTTGTCTACACCAGCATGGGCACAAACGTGTGAGTAATGCATTGAGTTGCAATGTTATGACACCTATGACATCACTAGGTTATAGGAGTTTTTCAGCACCATTATAATTTCATAGGACCATCGTCATATACGTGATCTGTCATGTGCACTTTACTATGTGTCTTCGTTGTTGCTGTTCCTTTGGCTAATTATTCTTTTCCCCTCTACCTGTTCAAATTCTACCAGTACTTTGAAGTACAACTCAACTCCAACCTTACCCATAAGACCTTTTTATCATCTATTCATCATTCCTTTATTTTAAAAAATATTGATTGAATGCTTTTTATGTGCCAGATATTATTCTAAGCCGGTGGCTGAGATGGAATATAGCCTAGGTGTGTAGTGGACTATGCCATCTGGGTTTGTGGACACACACTCCATGATGTTTGCATCCAATAAACATATGAAAAAATATCCAACAACACTAATCATCAGGGAAATATAAATTAAAACCATGATGAGATACTTTCTTACCCCAGACAGAATGACCGTTATTAGAAATTCAAAAAACAATAAATCTTGGCCTGGACGTGGTGAGAGGAGAATGCTTACACACTGCTGGTAGGATTGTAAATTAGTGCAACCTCTATGGAAAACAGCATGGAGATTTCTCAAAGAACTAAAAGTAGATCTACCATTCAATCCAGCAATTCCACTTCTAGGTATCTACCCAAACCAAAGTCATTACATCAGCAAAGACATCTGCACATGTATATTTATCATAGCACAATTCACAGTTGCAAAGATATAAAACCAACCTAAGTGCCCATAAATGGATGAGTGGATAAAATGTGATGTGTATTTATATATATGAGATATATATACACACACATTACAGATATATATATGTATATATATGAATACCACTCAGCCATACAAATAATAATGTCAGATTGGATGGACTGGAGGCCATTATGCTAAGTGAAGCAACTCAGGAATGGAAAAACAAATACCATATGTTTTCCTTTATAAGTGCAAGCTAAGCTGTGGGTACAGAAAGGCATACAGGGTTGGTATAACAGACATTGGAAATTCAGAAGGGGAAGGTTGGGAGGGGGACAAAGGATGGAAAACTACCTGTTGGGCATAATGTACTCTACTCGGTGACACAAACACTAAAATCCCAGGCTTTGCCATTATACAAATCATCCATGCAATTAAAAGCCACTTATATCCTTAAAGCTACCAAAATTATAATAATAATGTGATCTGTGGCTTACATGCAAGTTAGAAATTGTTGGATATAATGTTATTATTAATAGTTAGTTCTAGTCAAAGAGCATATTTTGTGATATTGTAATTTGAAATTTATTGCTACTTATTTCATGGCCCAATATAGGGTCATTGTATTTGGTTTTCCAACTTGCCCTTTAAAATCACATTCACTCCTCAATAGTGCAGTGGAGTGTCTGAAAAGATCAGTTATGTCAAATTGGTTGATAATGTTTTTCAGATGGGCTATTTTTGATTTTGTCTGATTGTTCTGTCAGTTATTGAAAGGGGTTTGCTAAAATCTCCAACTATGGTTATGGATTTATTTAGTTTTCTTTTACATCTGTTCGTCTTTCTTTCATTTATTTTGAAGTTTTCAAGAAAGGCTCAGGTAAAACCACAGCAATATTCGTAAGGAAGGGGGTAGAAAGGGAGGCTGGAGAGAACAGAGAGAAAAGCCAACTCCTGTACCCAGAGGAAGGGCTCTTTCTGGCAGTGGTCCCTCTGTGTCCTCTGGCTTATGCCACGTTTTGTGTGTGCATGTGCTCCTGTAGATTAAGTATGTGTGCACCCTTCTTGCTATATTTGCTTTCATCTATTATTTTCTGCAAACTTTGTATGATCTGGACCTTTTTAAGATGCTTATGTTAGGGCTCTGAAACCAATACCCCAAAATACAGTGCTTTGACCTGCTAAACTAAAAAAGCAAGCCCAACTTCCCCCTGCTTTTGTCCCTCAATTCTCTGTCTCTTCCAAAGCACAAGATAAAGCTGTTCCCCAAAATGTCCTTATATACCCAGAAATGGACCCCAAAAGAGGAACACTATCCCTTCTATCCCTCCTCTGAAATTTCATTATCCAGAAAAGATTAAAATTCATATCACAGAGGTAGAGACTAAAAGTGGAACATCACACCTAGAGCCCAGATGAAATTCACATGGTTCGGTTGTCCCAAATCATTGTTTATTCTCTGCTTTTATTCAGTTCCCAAAGACAATTATTATTCACCATCGTCTGAACATGGAGTCCATTCATTCTCCCTAAAAATCATTTACTCCCACCCCCCCTTCCCCTTCTCCTATGAAGAAGGGCACATAAGCATCTGGAATGCATCCGAGTATTAGGTAATTATTCCCCTGCGATTCCTCCGTATTCTGCACATTAAAATAATTTTTTATGCCTTTTTCTCTTATTAATCAGCCTTTTGTCAGTTCATTTTCAGCAGCTCTCAGAGGGTGAGGAGGAAAGTATTCACACCTATTGCAGCCCAGAATGTGTATATGATAGTTGATAAAAATTATGATTTATTATTAGCAAAAACGATTGATGCTGCTGACTTTTCCAGATTTCTGTGATCCAACAGAGCACCTGCTATTTCTAGAGAGCACAGTGCTACAGAACTGTGAAAAAAAAATTTCAACCGATTTTCCAGGTTTCCATTTATGCCTTTCTACAAGATGGCACATGTAAATTGTTTAACAATTCAGAAAGAAAACTGGTCAATGAGGAAGTTTACTTATACATTTTTAATCATGCCCAATAAATATTTCTGTTTTGTTTCTAATAAAAGATACATAATATCTGAGTGAATAATTGAGAATAACTGCATTGACTTAGTATTTTACCTCTCATTAGAGTTCTTCTGGCTGGGCATAGTGGCTCATGCCTGTAATCCCAGCACTGTGGGAGGCTGAGGTGGGTGGATCACTTGAGGTCAGGAGTTCGAGACCAGCCTGGCCGACATGGTGAAATCTCGTCTCTACTGAAAATACAAAAATCAGCTGAACGTGGTGGCAGGTGCCTGTAGTCCCAGCTACTTGGGAGGCTGCGGCAGGAGAATTGCTTGAACCGAGGAGGCGGAGGTTGCAGTGAACCCAGATTGCATCACAGCACTCCAGCCTGGGTGACAGAGTGAGACTCCATCTCAAAAAAATAAATCAATAAATAAAGTTCTTCAAGGAGTGAGTACATCCGTGTCTGGATTTGTTACCCTGAACTTTGTACCAGTGGGAATCTCACTATTATTTGATAACTTGGCTTCAGTTTTCCCTGGTATATCCTTTGATCACTGTGATCACTCAAATCATTTCAAGGGTCTGGCAAAACAGATGACTCCTCTTTAACTGCTGCGTTTTATTTCTAGGGAAACGAGAATTATAAAACATTGCTTTGTAATGCAGGGATGCCTATTCTCTCTGGCCAGGTGTTGTAGAAAAGCCTGAAGGGCTTTTTCCTTTCTACATTTTTCCCTGGGAGACTGGGAATAGCTGTGTGCCTTCTTTCCCATTGTGAGGCTTTGTTCCTTGGATCACCCCTGCTGGGAGCCAGCCGGTTGAAGCGCCAGTCCCTGCCAAGCAGACTGCTCTCAGCTCTTAAAGGAGGGGAGGGGTCCCTTCACAGCAGGATGTTTGCTGCTGACACTGGGAGGGGACTCTCAGAGGCAGGGTCTCATTCACCACATTTTTATTTGATCTGAAAATGTCTTGCCAGAACTCGTTCCTAATTTGCTCATTCATTTATTCAGTCATAGGATTATGCTCCACTGGCCCCTGCTTTGCAGCTGCAAGGGAAGAGGGTAAGTCACCCCTCTCTCTCTCTCTCTCTCTCCCCCTCTTATATATATGGACCTCCCTCTCTCTCACACACACATATATATATATGTGCACCAGAAGGAGGAGGAGTCAATTTACTGCACCCCACTTAGACCTTGAACCTAAAATGCAAGGCACAGCATCACCTTTATCAAGCTCCGCATTCAATGTTAGCTGTCCACTTCAGTCATTTATATTGTTACTTGGAGCTTAGAAATGATTAGCCAGCCAGGATTTATGCATTTCTGAGTTTCGCTCATAATATAACCAAGAGTGCCGTTTCTCCACTAGCGGGGTAAAATGCAGGATGCCCAGTTAAGTAAGAATTTCAGATAGGCAAAGACTTTTAAAATATGATTGCATCTGAAATATTTCATGGGACATATATGCACTAAAACAGTATTTATTGCTTATCTGAAATGAAGTTTAACTGAGAATGCTGTATTTTTATTTGCTAGATTTGGCAATCCTACACATAAAGCACGGTGGTCTTGGGCATAAACTTCAGTGACAGATTGCCTGGTTCAAGTTCCTGCTGTGACTTACCAGGTCAATAAGGATCTTAAGCGATTTTACTTTAATTAGTTATTCCTCAATTTCCACAGCGATAAAAGGTTTATAATATTAACTACCTCAAATGCTTAGTGTGAAGATTATGTAATCAATACACATCAAGTGCTCAGAGCAGTGCCTGGCACATAATAATAGGTATTTAGGTGCTAGCTGATAACCATCTGATATTAACCTGTGTTCAGTTTAAATTCCACGTCTTTTCAGAAGTTCTTTTGTATACATATGAACTGCTCCACATTGCACAGGCGCCCACTTCTACCCAAGTGAAGAGATTTCTATTCTAAATTCATTTCATACACATGTATCTGTGTGTGTGTGTGTGTGTGTGTGTGTGTGTGTGTGTTTGTGTGTGTGTGTGTGTATGCATAAGTATTCTAAATGCCATCGGGTCCTCTTCTCCTTTGCTTCCTGGATTGCCACTGGCAAGTTTGAAAAGTTTCTCCATTAGTGGGGTGTCCTTCCTTAGTGGCAGGTGGAGCACCAACCAAAGTGGCCAATTTTGGGGTGAATTAAAAAGGCCTGAGAATGAGACTGGGAAGCCCTCCGCAAACAGCAGGGGGTACCAAAGCCAGAGGGTGGCTCATCCCAAAATGGAGCCATAGAACCAGGGGCCAACAAGTCCCTGGAGAGGTGAGGAAGAACTGCGAGTCCCTGGAGAGGTGAGGAAGAACTGCGAGTCCCTGGAGAGGTGAGGAAGAACTGCAAGTCTCTGGGGACCCAGGTTACCAGGTGACATCAGGATTCTAAGCCCAAGGCTATAGTCCCAGAGACAAAAGAACCAGAAATTAAAACTCAAATGTGATCAAGTAGGGGTTGGAGTGCTTGGAGCTTGAGTCAGGGCTGGGACAAAGAGTCAAGGCATTGCTGAACAGAGTGCCTTCTAAGCCATCCCTTAAAATCTGGTGAAAATGTTGACCCATGTCTACCAGGGAGCAGGGCACCAGCAGCTCCTCTAGGTAAAATTGCTCACACACATTTCAATATACCTTTTATACCGCTATCCTGCCTTTCTCCATTCCGTTTATAAGGAAGTCAAGAAAATCATGTCCAAAGGCCCTGGTAAATACAGGTCTGCACCTAACCCAGGCCCCCACATCGCTAGAAACCCCATCACAGTGCATGAAAGCTCGCAGGGCCGTGAGACTCCCCAGCCATTTGGAAAAGGGCCAGTAACACTTAGGCTGTTTGTCTTTCTTCTCCCATCCCCACCCTCATGTTCTCTTCTATTTTCAGCCATGAAACATGTGATGGGTTTCTAAACGAACTACTCCAGAATATGGCACTTTGGCAGCGTAAAGATTTTAAGCTGAAGGAATTTGAGAAATGGCAGGTGAAAGAGAGACTTCCTGACCTTTCACTGAAGTAGATCGTAGGATGCTTCTGTGAGAAATGCCCTTCCCGTGCCCAGAAGGAAAGAGCAGCCTTATCTCACAGGCACAGGGCTGCCGGGAGGAATCTGAGTGCAGAGGCCTTGCTGGTGTCCCGGCTGAGCACTCTCTGCTCACCCTTCTCTTCCTGTCAAATTTGTCCACGACGTTTTGCTCATCATCCAACTACCACAAAAGCACTCAGACTCAACCACTTTTTCAGTCTTCATTTCTTTAGGAAGGTTCCTGTGTCACGTAAAAATTCAATAAATCGGCATGCTTTTCTTTTAAGAATCTGTCTTTTGTTACAGAGGCCTCAGCCAATGACACTGAGATGAGTAGGAGGAAAAGATGTTTCTCCCCTGGGACACCAGGCAGAGCCCTTTACCCAGGCAGGGCTGCAGAGCCTCTCACAGCCATGAGGACGAAAACCCTATGCCCCCCTCAGCCTCCGCCTACCTCCCCAGCCATCTACATCCTTCCCCAGCAGCCTGAGCCTGGGTGGTAGCTCCAGCTGACCCTTCGAGAGCGGCAGGTGTCACAGAGGCAGGTTGGACATGGGGAGCTCTGGTGCAGGGGAGGACTTCTCACAAGCTCCCAGAGGCTGCCTCTTATCTTCTACCCAGCTCTGTCCATTCTGAAGGCAGGGCTGGTGCTTGGCATGGTTTAGTACCGTTTAGTATTTAGTGTTAGCATTTTGCAGGAAGGGTGTTGTTTAGTGGCTGAAAAATGAAAGACTTAAAGAAATGTAATGCATCACCCAAGAACACAATGCATTTTAGTCCACACCAACAAAGGAAAGTCGAAATTGAGGACAATCACCTAAGTAATGAGTGCTTAAAACTCTCTTTTGCCTCAGTTTATCTGGATATTTTCAACCAATTTTCTGGCTGATTGCCTGCATTTTTTAGTCACTGGATGAGTGAAGAGGCTGTGGACTTGGGCACTATTTCAGAACCGGTTTAGGCAATGTTTGTTTATATCATATTATCCTTATTGTATCGCCATACTAATTATTATATATCATAATAATATAATCAATATAGTTATCATTTTACATCCATACCCTCATTAATGCTGTCACTATTATTATTCATTAGTTCCATGTTTTAAATGTTTGAAAAGAAAAAAAGGAAAGAAGAACTTGACATTTGTTTCATTTGAAGCTACTAAAAGAATAAGATGTATTGAAAGTGTTTTCTAAATTCTGGCAGTCTTCTTGGAAACAATCCCATGCTCCTGTTTAAATTCTTTAGATGATTAGGGAAAAACACCAACACACTGAAAAATAGTTTTATTTGTACAAACATAGGCATTTGCAAATTAAGACACTCCAGCAAAAGGAAGGAAGTTGCTTTCTCCAGAGAGAAGCTGTGGCCTGAGGAGGCACGTGTGTCCCTACCTGCGTCCCACCTGGCTTCCTCCCCTGGCTCATGAGCAGCTTCCTCAGAGGAGAACCTCCCCTGTGCAAGTGGGACGGCCAGCCTCTCTTCTCCCAGGGACACGGAGTGCCTGTTCCTGTTAGCGTCATGTAATGCGGGATGCTTGGGAGCAGCAGCCCCTCCAGCTCAATCGTCCACCTGTGCTGATTGATCCTGGCACTTGAAACATCATCAGGCACGCTTTCTCTGGCTGCTATAGGTGCTCCTGCTTCGTCCTCCCTCTCGGGGCTGCTGGGACTCAGGGGGTGGCTCTGGAATGAGTCGTTCCCCCCAGAGTTCTCCCACTCTGCTGCCTCGGGGCCCAGGCACCGGGTGTTGGCCACCCAGGCATAGCATGACCCTGAGTGAGATGAGGGGACTCTGCAGCAGCTGACCACCGGAGGCGGTTGCAGGCCACATGCCCCAACTACACAACCCGTCCTTGTTTCTGCCACAGTCCACTCCTGCCTAGTCCAATTGGGCTGCTGCACAAATGACCCTAAACTGGGTGGCTCCAACAGCAGTGTTGATGTATCAGTGTCTGAAGGCTGGAAGCAAAAGAGCCGGTGGCTTCCGTGTCTATGAGGGCCACTTCCTGATTGCAGCCCGCCATTCCCTCATCGCATCCTCACATGGCTGAGAGCAGAGAGAAAAAAGCAAGCTCTCGTGTGTCTATTTATAAAGGCACTAATGCTGTTCATGAGTGCGCTGCCCTCATGAATCACTCCCAAAAGCCCACGTCCTGACACCAGCAGCTTGGGGGTTAGGATTTTCAGATGTGAGTTTTAGGGGACACAGACACGCAGGCCGTCACACACGCCTGCGCTGCTCAGGCTTCCTTCGCACGTGCCTGGGGAGCAGCTCCTCCAGGATTCTCAGGGGCTTTACTTCCAGAGGGAAAACTTACATGAGCCGGGGTACAGGAAAGCTGCAGCCCCTCCACTGCCATGGGGCCTGGGGGCTGCAGGTGACGTTCCTCTTGCCCTCTCTCCACCATCCAAACTAGGTTCCTCTGGCTCCCAGTGGCCAGCACAACTGCTCTCGGTGGCCAGGGCATGGTCTGGAGCCTCCCCTCCAAGGGGCCTGAGCTCCTCTCCAGCCTTCCCCATCCCAGGTCCAGGCTGTCTTCCCTAACCATTCACAGTCATAATCGGTCCAGAGATCACCAAGGGGCCTCCGCATTGGTCACCTGGCATCCAAGAGTGCTTCTCCCTGCCCATATTGTGCAGCATCAGATCGGCCACTCCTGATGGTCAGGGTCAGTCACTTCTGCCAACACAGGGACACCCCATCTTGTCTGCTGGTCCCTGGACACAAGGACCCGCCCTCCCAGGAAGCAGCAGTAGCTCCTAATTTACTGACAATCTTGTTGTGTCCCCCGGGGAAAACACGCTGTCTTGAAGACCAGGACCTCTAAACCTTCAGGTGCAGCAGAAAAGGGAAGCACGTCCTGTCCTCCCTCGTGAGTGATGGAATCGGGGGAAGTGGGCCACTTTGTTTCCAGCAATGAGCTCCCATCAGTGTTGTCTCCTCCAGGCACAGGTGACATAGGAAGATCTGACTCCATGCACATGCTGCAGCCGGTGTCATCCGGTCATCACAGGGCATGGGCTCTGAGCTGGCACCTCGGCTATGTCTGTAGAAGGTGGTTTTGACCATCCAGGTATGAGATGGAGACCTCAGGCCTGTGGACCGAACAAGAGAAAACCTGATCCCATGTGTGGAACAGTGTCTATTCCTGCAAGAACAAACCACTGCCCTTTGTAATGAGATGGGGCTGCCAGTTTGTGATATCTGAGTCATATGACTTGACGGAAACCCCAGCGAGGTCCTCCTGCCTGCTTCTTCCAAGGTACTGCCCTTAACTGACACCCCAGATACCCTAAGTGTGCTGGGGTGAGAAGTGGCCCTTAGGAAAAGCTGTGGTAAATTTACAAAAACAAGTTTGTTTTTGGTGACACCTGTAGGGGCCATTAGGATTCAAATTCAGCCGACAGGGTAATAACTCACAGGAAATGTCCCTCTCCCTAATTAACACATAAATGCTTTGGTTTCTACAGTCCTTCTATCCTCCAACTTCTCTGCCACCATCAACCTCTGCCTGAGAAAGCCCATTCTCCTCCGGGAGTCCCCACTGGGACTCTGTTGATCTCTTGCTGTTGACGTTGCTTGCATCATTCATGTATCCACCCAGTAAATTCCCAGGTGGGGGATCATGACAAGGAAGAGCTTTGGGGAGGTTTCTCCAGGTTGATGGAAATGCCCTTTGAGGGTAGCAAGAGCCTATGTGGTCACTTTGCAGCAGGTGGTGATGGATTTTCTCCAGGAATGGTGCCACACGGGTCCGCCATCCACCTCTGTCACAGTGGAGGACATTGGACAATGACGGTACATCCAGCACTAGTAGGTGGAGGCCATTTTGTGGGGCCTTTGCTGTGCCCTCATCTCCACCTCTGAGGTCCTTTCACTCATGTGCCCATTGCCACTGGGAGGCTGATGACAGAGGCCAGCTGACATCAACTGGCTGCCATTTTGTCTAGTTGCTGGCTTAGCGTCTCTTCCATGGCAGCCACTCTACGGGCCTTAATACACAATGCAGAGAGAGCCTGCATCTTGTGCATGCCAGTATGTCCATGTGCGTGCCTCTATCCCTTCTACCTTATATATTCTTGTCTCTGATCTTCCAGTGTTTTTTCTTTCCAGTCCCAAGGTTAACAGGATGGGTCATTTTCCATGGCTCCTGAGTACACATGTACATACATGTGCCTATATAGATACTAAAGTCAGGCCTTTTCTCCTTCCACAGAGCATGAACACAGGGCCATCTCCTGAAGCCGCTTCACGATCAAGCTCTCCTTGGCCACTGCCTTCCAGGAATCGTGCAGCTGCTGTCCCTTTTGGGTGTACACTCTATACCAAGCCAACCTGTCTATGAAGCAAAAGTGCGGCATTTTCCTCCTTCACCTACTCATACAGGATTCCCCCACCTGGCCGTCAGCCTGCACTGAGGGAGAGGCACGGAAGCCACAGTGGGGGCACACGGTGGTCTTTGCTTATATCCTGCTCGTCACTTGCTGCTTACTGCTGCTGCACGGTCCTGACTGTTCTCCTCCCAACTAAGATCTGGTAGGACTCAGCTCACATAAGCAGTTCATGGGGTAGTCGCTTGCCGACCTGTGGTCTGGTGTCTGTCTCTCCTAGGGCCAAGCAGCACGCCCAAAAGTTGATCTTCAAAAGTTACCACAGATGACTTGGGACTGTCCTGGAACCCCAAAGTGGTCCTTCCAGTGGGGCTTAACACAAATGCTGCACAGCAGCCTTTTCTACCCCCAAATCCTCCAACATTATAGATAATATACATGCATACCTAAACAACCAAGCAGGCCACAGTGCCGGGTTAACATTAGATGCTATGATTACTTAATTTAAATATGGCTCTCCTTTCTAAAAACAGGGTAGGTGATGGTGTGACAATGAGAATGGTCGGAGAAGGGTTTCTTGCTCTCCTAGGACCCCAGGGACATGTTCTGCAGTTGGAAGCATACCACAGATGCTGACTAACCCTGACTGAGTGGGTGGAATGTTACTATTCCATTTCACCAAAGAAGACTCTGGATTCAGGGAGGAGTGTGACTTGCCCAAGGACATGTTGGAAAATGGCAGTCAAGACTTAAATTCAGGAATTCTGTCTTCAGTCATCAGGCTTTTCTCTCCGCTGCCATCAAAAATAGTAAAAGGTCCATGCAAATCATCGTTTGATGAGTATTGTAGAATTTATTTTTAACAATGTGACCTCCACCTTTCTCTAGAAATTATTAACGTTATGGAACAGGGAGTGCCAGTCTTCCCCAATTGACTAAAAGTACCATGCTTTTCTCTTGCTAATACTTTGCACTGCAGATGAAGGGCCAGAGAGGTGATCGCCAAAGGGCCACCAAAAATTTTGTAAGAAAAAAATAAGAATTGTCAGTGATATGAAAGCAAAGAGAGAGAGAGAGGCATTTGAAGCTGGGAAGATAGAAAAGAAAGGCAACAAGGGGGGATATGACAATTACCAGTCCATCTTCCGGGAGAAAAATCAATCTATAGCCTGAAAGGGAGGGCCAGGCACTGCCTGGGAGGCGCTGGCAGTGAGGGGGATGAGTGGAGAGGGTGCTGGCGGAGGGAAGGACTCTTGGAGGACCTGAAGCACAGTGCCTTAGAGACAGGGAGCGTGTATCACTGGCACCCCAGGGTGACACTGGGATCTTGGTGAGACTGAAGCTGGACACAGCTCCTGCGCTTGGGCAGGACTGAACCAAGGGAAGGCGTTCCAGTGCCCTGGGCAGGCCTGGAGTTGGCAGCACCACCTTTGAACTCAGGCTCTGTAGAACAGAGTTTTGTCAGAAAAGCATGAAATAAATATATTTATAAATTACAAACTTTCTTAAAACTCATCAAACCTTAAGCAAGAACTGGCAAATGACAATTGGAAATTTATAGTTAAAAATACTTTTTTAGCTGCATCCACAATTATTTAAATCATAGGAAAAAATAAAATGTATTAAAAACCTGTATACTAAAAACTAGAAAGTGTTGAGAAATTAAAGGCTAGATTGAACTCTGAAGTCAGTGCAATCTCAGTTACACCCTACTAGGGATTCTTTTTGTGAAACTTAACAAGTTGATTCTAATATTTGTATGGAAAATGTAAAAACACAGAATAGTTTTTAAGAGTTTGAAAAGGAAGAACGGTGTGGGAGGACTCATATTAACTGGTTTCAAGATCTACTCTAAAGCTACAAGGATCAAGATGGCAAAGTATTGGTGAAAGAAGAGACATAGATAAATAGAAGAAAAATTCCACAGACAGAACTACATACATAGGGCCAATTGATTTTTGAAAAAGGTGTCAGGACACTTCAATATGAAAAAAATAAACTTCTTACCAGATAGTGCTACACCAGCTGGATATTCATAGTAGATATCAATATGGCAGGAAATCTCAACCTCACTTCACAACATGGACAAAAGTTAACCCAAAATAGATTATTAGAAAGGTAAAATCTAAAACTGTAAAACTTTTTGAAGAAAACGTAAAAGAAAAGCATTGTACCTTAGGATAATAAAGATTTCTTAGCTAGGGCATAAAAGGCAGAAACCACAAAAAAATTAATAAATTAGACTTCCTTAAAATTTAAAAGACACTTAAGATAAAGAAAAGACAATTCACAGACTGGGAGAAAATATATTCAATACATGTATCTGAAATAGAACTTATATCTAGAATACGGAATGAACTTTGATGGGTGAACTGTTTGAACAGCCCTTCGCAAGAAAAGGCTTACATATAGTAATAACATAAAATGATGTTCAGCATTCCTTGTAATCAGAGAAATTCAAATCAGTGCCATGATGAAATACCGCCACACAACTGCTAGCATGGTTGGAATCCGGGGCCTGACCTAAGAAACATCTCTGAGGAGCTGAGGCAGCTGGAGCCCAGCCATCGCTGACAGTGCTGTAAAATGGAACACTACTTTGGAGAACGGTTCCACAGTCTTTTAAACGTGCTTACATAATATTATCACATAAGTCTATTCTCAGGTCTTCACCTATGAGAATGAAACATTTCCACAGAGACACCTGAGCCCAAATGTTCAGAGTGCCCTTATTGTAACAGAAAGAATGAACACATTCTGGTATTTCCATATGGGGCAATACTATTCAGCAATGAAAAACAACGAGCCACTGATACCTGTACCAATATGGACAAACCCCAAATCATAATGCTGCATGAGAGCAATGATTCACAAATGAGCGTGGTTCCATTTCTCTAACCCAGGATGGGAGGCAGGAGGCTAGTCTTCACGGGTTTGCGGCGGGTGGCGCCTGACACTGAGGCAGAATAGCGAACTCTAGGGTAATGAAAATATTCTTTCCATGAACCGTGGTGGTAGTTACACAGACGGACACGTTGGCAAAGCCTATCAAACCGTACAATTTAAATTGGTGCGTTGGCCAGGTGCGGTGGCTCACACCTGTAATCCCAGCACTTTGGGAGGCTGAGGCGGGTGAGTCACGAGGTCAGGAATTGGAGACCAGCCTGACCAACATGGTGAAACCCCGTCTCTACTAAAAATACAAAAATTAGCCGAGCATGGTGGCAGGCGCCTATAATCCCAGCTACTCAGGAGGCTGAGGCAGGAGAATCGCTTGAACCTGCGAGGTGGAGGTTGCCATAAGCCCAGATTGCACCACTGCACTCCAGCCTAGGAGACAGAGTGAGACTCTGTCTCAAAAATAATAATAGCAATAATAATAATAAATGGGTGCATTATGTTTTACATAAATTATCCTTCAACAAAACTGATTTTAAGACTTAAGGAAGAATCTAAACTTTAATACTGTCTACATGACAACAGACACTGTAACAAAATTTGTACAGTAAATGATCACAGGCAGAGGAAGAGTCTGAAGTAGCAAAGTATATTTACTAGGGTATTAAAGTTCAAGCTAGTGGTTGTGAATTTATAATATACTTATTTCCATTTTTATGGTGTTTATATTAAAACAGTTTCACCAGAGAAATTTATTCTGTAAAGCTGCAGGGTTGCAGAACATGGTTTAAAAGCCCTGAACTAATTAATTCAACCCTTGGCTCCTCCTCCAACTCACCGTGCTAATTTTTCTCTCTCCATTGAAACATCAGATTGCATTTCCAGGTCTGCTAAAATTGCTTTGCTGCTAAATACTTAGTGGGATGCAAAATATATGACTTACTTATTACTGCACACTGTGTGCCTTTAATTTTTCCTTGCCATGCGTTCCTAAGTGTTTCATTGCTGTATTTTGCAAAACTGAGAGGGGAAAACGCATACTGCAACTCTCCAAGAAAAATGTACGTGATGTCTATTGCTTGCTTATATAAGTTGCTAGTTTGGATTCTAGTCCTTAGGTGGTTGGTTGAAATTCTTAATATCAACATCAACTCCAAAGGAGAGCTGAGAAGCTTGGTTCCTGAGCCCAGAAAGTCTCTTGGTTAGGAGAGGTAGTTGGCAACAGAAATTCTTGCTTTCCTTGGAACTGCTACTCAGAGCAGCTTGGACTGAAGTACTTTAGAATACATGGATGAGGGAAGAGGCTGCCAAGGTGCTCTTAAAACAGCTATTGGCATGCACCCAAGCACTATAGTCCTTCATGCCACTAGGGCACCAAGCCTGCCTGGTGTGCAACCTCTGTCTCCTGCTGTCCTCCTTAGCTCAGCCGTGGAGGGAGAATCTCCCCGCTCAGCCGGCTGGACCTCCTAGGCCTCCTCTTCTCTCCTGTAGACCACATATCCCTAGGATTTCTCACTAACTGCTGCTTCTCATCCTATTCTTGTTTTGGGGTACGTGTCCTCCATTTGATGTTATTAATCTAGCTTAGATCCCTGAAACCTGGGTGGAATATTTAAACAATACTAACAGCTCAGAGAGAGCAAAAGAAAAATAAGCACTGTGAATTACGGGACTTGCAAGCTAGAGTCTTCATTCTTTCCCCATATTTTCTCCTGAAGTGTCTCCCTGCATAGTTGTTGATTATTTGGAACTTTCTACATAGCCAATCATGTCATCTGTGAACAAACGCAGTTTCATTTCTTCCTTTCCAATCTGTAAACTTTTTACTTCCTTTCTGTCTTATTGCATTAGGTAAGACTCACGGCACAGTGTTGAATTAAGTCATGAGAGGAGACATCCTTGTCTTGTTCCTGATCATAGGTATAAAGCACTTGGATTCTCACCAGTAAATATAGTATTAGCTTAGATTTTTATAAAATATTATATACATTTAGGAACATTTTAATAAAATATTTCGTTTTCCTCCATTCCTAGTTTGCTGAGTTTGTATTATGAATAGCTGTGTTGGATTTTGTCAAATACTTTTTCTGCATCTGTTGATATGATTGTATGGTGTTTCTTCTTTTCCCTGTTGATACGGGGATTACATTGATTGGTTTTTAAATGTTGAACCAACCTTGCATGCCTAGAATAAATCCCATTTGATCCTAGTGTATAATTTTTAATATATTGTTGGATTCAATTTGCCAATATTTTGTTAAGGGTTTTGCATGTATGTGTATGAGATATACTAATCTATATTTGTCCATTCCTATAATGTGATGTCTGGTTTTGATATCTGGAAAATGTTGGTCTCATAGAATGAGTTAGAAAGTATTCCCTCTGCTTCTATTTCTGGACACCATTGTAGAGAACTAGAACAATTTCTTTCTTAAAGATTGCAGAATTCACTAGGGAAATCATCTGGATCTGCTACTTTCTGTTGAGAAAGATATTAATTACTGACTCAATTTCTTTAACGGATATAGGCCTATTCAGATTATCAGTTTTCTTTTGGGAGTTTTGATAGATTGCGTGTTTCACGGAATTGGTCCATTTCATCTAGGTTATCAAATTTGTGGGCATAGAGCTTTTCATAATTTCTTCATTATTCTTCTAATGTTCATAGGACCAGTATTGGGGGAGCCTGTCTTTCATTTCTGATATTAGCAATTTGTGTCTTCTTTTTTTCTTAGTTACTCTGACTAGCTATTTGTCATTTTTATTGATATTTTCAGCAAACCATTATTTGGTTTTATTTATTTTCTCTAGTGCATTCTTGTTTTCAGTTTTATTTTTTCTCTAACTTTTATTATTTATTTTCTTAATGTCCTTTAGGCTTATATTGCTCTTCTTTCTCTAGATTCCTAAAAGGGATGCTTAGATTATTAATTTTAGATCTTTCTTCTTTTCTAATATATGCATTTAGTGCTATAAATTTCCCTCTAAGCACTGTTTTCACTGCATCCCACCAATGTTGATGTTTTATTTTTATTTTCATTCAGTTCAAAGTTGTTTTAAATTTATCCTGGGACATTTTCTTAGATTTATGTGCTATTTTGAATGGCGATGCTTAGTGTTCAAATAGTTTGGCATTTTCCAGTGACCTTTCTGTTACTGATTTCTACGTTAATTCTATGGTGTTCTCACAACATACGTTGCATGATTTCTATTTCTAAAATTTGTTGAGGTGTGCTTTATGGCCATAAATGTGGCCTGTCTTGGTGAATATTCTGTGTGAGCTCATGAAGAATGTTACTCTGCTGTTGCTGAATAAAGTGCCCTATAATGATTGACTACATCTCATTTGTTAACACTGCTATTCCATTCAGTTACATCCTTACTGATTTTCTGCCTGTTGGATCTGTCAATTATTATTATTAGTATTTTTTTTTCTTGAGACAGAGTCTTGCTGTGTCCTACCCAGGCTGGCACAATCTCGGCTCACTGCAACCTCTGCCTCCTAGGTCCAAGCAATTCTCCTGCCTCAGCCTCCCGCATAGCTGGGATTATGGGTGCCTACCACCATGCCTGGCTACTTTTTTATATTTTTAGTGGAGACAGAGTTTCACCATACTGGCCAGACTTGTCTCGAACTCCCAACCTCAGGTGATCTCCCTGCCTTGGCCTCCCAAAGTGCTGGGATTACAAGCGTGAGCCGCCACACCTGGCCAGGGTCTTCAATTGTTAATAGAAGGATGTTGAAGTCTCCAACATGTAATCGTGAATATGCCTATATTTCTTTGCAGTGCTGTCTATTTTTGTCTCACCTCTTTTAATGCTCTGCAGTTGGTCACACACACACATTAAGGACGGTCGATTCTTCTTAGAGAGTCGGTCTCCTCATCCTTTATTGCCCTTCCTTATTTCTGATAAGGTTTCTTATTCTAACATCAGTTTTGTCTGAAATTAATATAGTTACTCTAGTTTTTTAGAATTTATAGTACCATAGAATATCTTTCTCCATCCCTTTACTTTTAATCTGTCCGCACTTTAATATCGAAATTGGGTTTCTTATAGACAACGGGTAGTTGAGTCTCTTCTTTTCTCTTCTTTATCAGCCTCTGTCTTTTAATTGTTATTTTGGATTATTCACATTTAAAGTGATAATTGGATTAATAGCAACCACATAATAACTGTTTTCTTTTGTGTTTCTTTTTTATCTTTTCCTCTTTTCTGCCTCCTGTCATTTTAATTGAGCATTTTATGATTCCATGTTCTCTCTCCTTTTAGCATACCATTATACTTCTTTTTAAATATTTTTAGTGATTGCCCTATCACTTGCAATATACATTTACAACTAATAGTGCTTCATGGGCAGTGTGGGTGCTTATGACACTGCTTCCTCCCATTCTTTATGTGTGGCTGTCATCTATTTTACTCATCCATAAGCTGTAATCATCTAATACATTGTTGCTATTATTATTTTGGACAGTTATCTATTAGGCCGACAAAGAATAAGAAAAATAAAAGGTTTCATTCTGCCTTTCTTAACACTTTTCTTTATGTAGATCAAGTGTCTGGCTTGTAATATTTTTCTTCTGTATGATTTCCCTGATATAAATTTATAGCTTGGTGGATTTTTTTCTTTCAATATATTTCTTTCACTTCACGCTCCTCTTGCCTGCATGGTTTGTGTGGGAAGTCTGATGAATAAGACTCATTCTTGTTTCTCTACAGGTAAAGTCTCCCCTACCCCTGGTGAAGCACCTTCCAGAGGACTGTGGGAGCCTGCTTGTTATTGCCAGGATCCTGCAAACATTGCACCAAACAGCAGTGAGTGTGTAGCCTGCTCTGACTCATTTGTCTGCCTATGCCTGCAGAGGCAGAGAGCATGGCTGGAAGAGACCCTGAACCTCTTTACCTGCCAGTTCCTCAAGACCCCAGCAGAGTGACACAGGTCCTTCAGTGCATTCCTATCTTGTCTAGTTTCTATCTTTCTTCATGATTATCAAAGCTACCTCTTATCTTTACAACATCAGCACCCATTCCAGGCACATTTCCACTTATCAAATTGGAAATTAAAAGTTCAGATCATATAAGTAACAGAAAGACTAATCTTATTTTACCTTAGATGGTTGAGAAAAACTTTCAATAGTTGAACCTTTCTTGCCCCAACAAGTCATTCGTTGTTTATTTTCCAGCTGACCTCTTAATCTATGTCTTCCAGTGTCTACTGGGACTAGGGGAGCTCAGAATAACACAGAGCTTGGTTCTTGTGTAAGAAATTATCATTGGAAACAATGGTGGGTAACTAATGTAATTCACAAAAAGGCCCCTTACCCTACAATATACAGGTGTACCTCAGAGATATTGCAGGTTTGGTTTGAATCCCCTGTAATAAAGTGAATATCTCAATAAACCAAGTTGCACACATTTTGTAGTTTCCTAGAGAATGTAAAAATTATGTTTACACTATTCTTTAGTCTATTAAGTGTTGCAATGGCATTATGCCTAGAAAACCAAGGTGCATGCCTTAATTAAAAATACTTCATTGCTAAAAAATGTTAACAGTCATCTGCGCCTTTAGCACGTTGTAGTATTTTTGCTGGTGGAGAGTCTTGCCTTGATGTTGGGGCTGCTGATCAGTGTGGTGGTTGCTGAAGGTTAGGGTGGCTGGGGCAACATTTAAAAATAAGACAAAAACAAAGTCTGCCACATGGACGAACTCTTTATTTGACAAAAGATTTCTCTGTAGAGTGTGTTGTTGTTTGATAGAATTTCACCTATAGTATAATTTCTTTCAAAATCGGAGTCAGTCCTCTCAAACCTTGCTACTGCTTTATCAGCTAAGGTGATAAATCCTTTATTGTCGTTTCAACAACATCAACAGCAGCTTTACCAGGAGTAGATTTCATCTCAAGAAACCACTTTCTTTGCTCATCCACAAGAAGCAGTTTCTCATTCAGTCAAGTTTTATTATGAGATTGCAGCAATTTAATCCATCTTCAGGCTCCACTTTTAATTCTTATTCTTTTACTATTTCTTTCATTGTCAGTTACTTCTCCACTGAAGTCTTGAACCCCTCAAAGCACCTATGTAGACTAGAACCCACTTCTTTCAAACTCCAATTGATTTTGATATTTTGATTTCCTCTCATCAATCACAATTGCCATTTATGGCATCTGGAAGGGAGAACACTTTCCGGAAGACTTTCATTTTTGTTTTTCCCAGATCCGTCAGAGGAATCATTATCTATGGAAGTTTTGGCCTTCCCAAATGTATTTTTTAAATAAAAAGACTTGGAAGTCAAAATTACTCCTGAATCCATAAGCTGCAGAATAGATGTGTTAACAGGCGTGAAAACAACATCAATCTCCTTGTACATCTTAGTAAGAGCTCTTGAGTGACAAGGTGCAGTGTCACCAAGCAGTAATATTTTCAAAGAAAATTTTTTATTCTGAGAAGTAGGTCTCAACAGTAAGCTTAAAATATTCAGTAAACCATGCTGTATAGATGTGCTGTTATCCAGACTTTGTTCTATTTATAAAGCACAGGCAGAGTAGATTAGCATAATTCTTAAAGGCCCTAGGGTTTTCAGACTGGTCAATGAGCATTGGCTTCAACTTAGTCACCAGCTGCATTAGTTAGCTCCTAACAAGAGAGTCAGCCTGTCCTTTGAAGCTTTGAAGTCAGGCATTAACTGCTCTTCTCTAGCTATGAAAGTCCTACATGGCATCTTCTTCCAATATGATGGTGAAGATCTGTTGTAAGTGTAGCCACCTTTGTCAATGATCTTAGCTAAATCTTCTGGATGGCCTGCTGAAGTTTCTGCATCAGCACTTTTTGCTTCACCTTGTGCTTTTACATTATGGAGACGGCTTCTTTTCTTATACATAATGGAGCAACCTCTTCTAGTTTCAAACTTCTCCTCTGTAGCTTCCTCACCTCTCTCAGACTTCACTGAACTAAAGAGTTACAGCCTTGCTCTGGATTAGGCTTTGGCTTAAGGAATGCTGTGGCTTGCTTCGTCTATCCAGATCACTCAAACTTTCTCTGTGTCAACAGTAAGGCTGTTTTACTATATCATTCTATGTTCACTGGAGTAGCACTCTATTTTCTTTTGAAAACTTTTCATTTGCATCATGAACTTGGCTAATTGTGCAGTTCCAGAGGCCTAGCTTTTGGCCTGTCTCAGCTTTTGACCTGCCTTTGTTACCAAGCTTAATCATTTCTAGATTTTGGTTTAAAGTGAGAGACATGCGACTCCTCCTTCTACTTGATCACTTACAGGCCGCTATAGGGGGATTAACTGTCCTAATTTCAATATTGTTGTTTCTCAGGAAGTGGGAAGGCTTGAAGAGAGAGAAAGAGATGGGGAGGGACAGCTAGTCGGTGGAGCAGTCAGAACACACACAACATTTGCCAGTTAAGTTTGCTGTCTCACATGCACCTGGTTCATGGCACCCCCAAACAATCACATCAAACAGTAACATCAAAGATCAGTGGCCACAGACCACCATAACGGATATAATAATGAAAACGTGTGAAATATTGTAAGAATTGCCAAAATGTGACCCAGAGACATAACGTGAGCATCTACGACTGGGAAGATGGTGCCCACAGAACTGCTTGATGTAGGGTTGCCTCAAACCTTCCATTTGTAAAAAGTGAAATATCTACAAAGCACAATAAAATGAGGTGCACCTGTGCCATCTAGTAATAATTTTGGAAGTTTTGGTGAAATACGTAAGCTATTAAGATGACATTTTTAAGTTTCAATGTGCAATAATATGCAAATTATTTTTTATTTATCCATCTTTCCTCTCCATGAGATGTCTGTTCAAGGGAATATATATGTATGCGTACTCACCCACAACCAAACACACACACACACACACACACAGCAAATAGAAGCTTATTTCTTGTTAACCAATACATTGTTTCCAAGTATCAGTTCAAACTTCGAACTTCATGGACTTTTTTTTTTTTTTTTTGGTCCATTGGAAGCTTCACACTAATAGTACCCAACACTGTTCAGTAAACTTTTTCCTGAAACTTCAACCTGACTCCAGAAGGATTCTGCTGCACATATGTTTGTTGTCTGGAACTTTTCATCAGTCTACAGCCCTGTTAAAGGGCCTGAGAACTGACCACTGAGAGATGGACGTGCTCTACACCAGCTGCCCTTCCCATAGGCCTGGGGGCTGTGGCAATTCTGATGCTAGGATCCTGCCTCCTGAGGGTGTGAGCTCACTGACCTGGGGTGTGATATGGTTGTTAGAACTTTATTTTATTTTATTTTATTTTTGAGATGGAGTCTTGCTCTGTCACCCAGGCTGAAGTGCAGTGGTGCGATCTTGGCTCACTGCGACCTCCTCGTCTCGGGTTCAAGTGATTCTCCTGCCTCAGTCTCCTGATTAGCTGGGACTACAGGCACCTGCCACCATGCCCAGCTAATTTTTTTTTTTTTTGGTATTTTTAATAAAGACGAGGTTTCACCATATTATCCAGGTTGGTCTCAAACTTCTGACCTCGTGATCCACCTGCCTCAGTCTCCCAAAGTGCTGGGATTAAAGGCATGAGCCACCACACCCAGCTGTTAGAACTTTTAAAAGTTCAGTAGGTGGCTCTAATATCCAGCTAAGATTGAAAGTCACTGATCTAGGGCTAATTAAAAACAATACTCTAATGGCATATTTTTTATCAAGGGAAGAGAAGTTCCTCAAACACACTGAATAAATGTGTATTTATTTGTGAGTTCATATAATCTGAAAGGGGCCATCATATGCAAATGTGATTAAGGCATCCAAGTGCCCGGCTACCCTGGAATATGATTGTGTTAGAATTAAATGATTGCTGCAGCCCAAAATGAATCTTTAGTGTTAAAAGTAATAGTTTTCTCCATGTATCCTGCCCCCTTGCCCTCTTGAAGTTCAGAAGTTTGAGACAGGGTAGATCTCCATCTTCATGAAACCAAAGCTGGTGCCAGGACATCAGGACTACGTTTGAGGGGTCAGGAACATCAGCGTGTTCGTGGAGGAAAAAAAAGAGAAATGAGACACGGACTCTAAAATGCATATGAATATAGAAAGGATCTAGAATTACCAAAACAATTTGAAAATGAAAACAAATTTGGAGGACTTAGAGTCTGATTTCAACACTTATTGTAAAGACCAAGACAGTGAGATATGGATATTGCCATAAGGATAAGGAATCCAACAGAATAGAAAGTCTGGAAATAGACACAGAAATACATACTCAAACGATTTTTAACCCAAGAGCCAGTCAGCACAATGGGGAAGACATACTGTTACAAAGTTCTGTAGAACAACTACATATTCACAGGAAAATAATCTTGACTGCTACAAAATACAAAAAATTAGAGATGAACTTTAGATCAAAATACAAATGGTAGATTTATAGATCTTCTAAAATAAAGCATAATGTATTTGTGATTTTGTGACGCTAGAGTTGGAAAAATATTTCTTAGAAGAGACACAAAGATACTAACCACAAAACAAGAAAATAAAGACAGATTTTATTTGGTTAAATATATCTGTTTGTCAAAAAGCTTTATAAAAATGAATAGTCAGGGACAATTGGGAAATATATATTATATTTGTCTACATATATATATATATATATGTATATAGGATACTCAATCTTTGTACACAATTCAACAATAAATAGGTGAAGAACCCAGTGGAAAATGGTCAAAAAATTCAAACAGACAATAAACAAACAAACAACAACATGAATACTAATAAGCAAATAAACTCATGCTCAGCATCATCATCTATCATGGTAATGCAAATTAAAGTCACAATGAGATACCAATTCCAACCAATTAGAAAAAGCCTGACAATACTAAACACTGTTAAAAATGTGAAGTAACTCGACTTTCATACATAGCTAAGGAATGTAAAAGAAACATTCACTTTGTCAAACTCCTTGACAATTTCTTATAAACTACAGTATACATATGACCAAACAATTCTCCTCCTGGCTTTTTACCAAAGAAAATTTAAAAAGTGTTTATAAAAGGAATTGTGGGAAAAAATTACAGTAGCCTTATTCATAACAGCAGAAAACTGAAAACACCTTAACTATTCATCTACTGACAAATGAATCACCAAATTGTGGTATAGTCATATAACATACTATAACTTAGTGATAAAAAAATTAAACTACATATGCAGAATGACATGATTGAATACCAAAAACATTATTCTGAGTAAAATAAGCCAGACACAAAAGAGTACATTCTATATGATTCCACTTATATTAAATTGAAGAACAACCAAACTTAATCTATGGTGATAGAATTCAGAATACTGGTTCTTGTTGGGAGGGGAACAGTTCCATAAAGCAGTACAAACAAATGTGCTGCAGTGATGGAAATATTCTGCACCATATTTTTGCAGTAGTTTTATGAATATATACAATCGTCAAAATTCATCTAAATAAACAGTTAAGATAAATCACGACCTTAACAAATGAACAGTGTGGTGTTAAATCAGACACATCATCTAATGTTGGCCACTACTCTCTTTCTGACCAGTGTGCATCAGGAAGCTGGAGGGTTCCTGGCTGCACCAGTGCCCTGTCTCATTTTCTGATGCCACCTGAGATATTGTTTGCTGACAGGGGCTGGAAGTGATCTAAATCACTCTCTCATGCTCTTTCACACACAATCAGTTACCATTTCACAAAATAATGAATCTGCCAGACCGGAGAATCCCAGATGAAGGTCTTGCCCGAATCAACCTCTTGAATTTTGTTTCTAGCCTTTTCTTCCCCTTGAAGTATTTCAGACTCCAAAGCTCTCCTCATTAGGCTGAAACAGAGCCGTGGCCAAGGAGTATAGGTGAGGGAGGCGTACAGGAGTGAAGACGATGGAGAAGAAGTGAGAGGTGGGGAGACACGGGAGGAGAGCAGGGAGGCAAGAAAGAAGGAAGAGAAAACGGAAATGGGGGCAGGCGAGGAGACTAGCAAGGAAGAGAAGAGAGAAAGTTGACATATGCCACATCACTTGAAGCAGATAAATTACAGCAACATCTGACACTGAGAAGCTCTCAAGCTATATGTGTGTGCATGTATATACATATATACATATGCAGCAACATGGATATATGTATACATTAAGTATACACACATATACATGCGTATACATATATGTATTCATTAATTTGTACTATATATGTGTAAACATGTGTGCATATATGTGTATATATGTATATGCATGTATATATGTGTATATATGTATACGTGTGTGTATACATGTGTATATACATGTGTATACATGTATACATATATGTAGCAACAACTTAATGAATACATATATACACATGAATACATATATATATGTAGCAACAACCTAATGAATTTGTTAATTACCTACACATACACAGAGAAATTTAGGGCATAGGATGGAGAACACACACTCAGAACACAGAAGGCCTTCTCCTTCTCAATCCTCAAAAAGACTAACTCTAGTTATTTATTTCTGATAAAAAGAAACATCTCAGACCACGGTATAAATTAGCATTTTCAAACAAGGTTTCTGTACCAGGCAGTGTCATGAATTAGGTTATAACAGAGATGTCTCATGTCCCCAGTATGAGTGTGATGGGTAGCTTCCCCATGCTAGAAACACCAACTCTTTGTTTAACAGCAAGGCAGCTCCTACCAGGATGACACGTTTCTCTGAGATCCATTACCAACATTTTTATTTGAGGCACATTCTGTATGTGTTTAGTAATCCCCGAGTCTAGAATACTATTTGTCTACACAAAAGCTTTGTTATGGCATCAGGGAGGATCTGTTCCATGTTAGTTGCTTAGAATTTCATTTCTTGTGGTTACAAGTTTATTACAAATCAGGAGACTCTTCTTGCCCATTTTAGTTTTCAACTGATTTTTGGAATATTATGTTTTATAAAAGACTCATTTGTCCAAAACAATTTTATTACTGACCTTTTTCTAAACGTTTTGTGATGCAAAATAACCTATGCCAGAGAACTGCTATGCGTCCTCCTTTCCCGTCTCTCAGTGCCTGGGAGGGTGACGTGACTGGCAGCAGCTGCGTGCACCTGTGCTGCCCCGTGTTGTCTCTGCTTATACTCCAGCCTGGAACCCCAGGTGAGCACTTCTGGGGGTGCCTGGACAAACTTGTCTTGAAGAAGGAACCGCTCTTCTTGGCCTTCCACAGCCTTGCATGGACTCAGGCAGCTGTCATCCTGGCTCTTGAATGAGTATCAGGAGTTTTACTGAGTGTCA
Source organism: Sapajus apella (assembly GCF_009761245.1). Taxonomy (NCBI): domain Eukaryota; kingdom Metazoa; phylum Chordata; class Mammalia; order Primates; family Cebidae; genus Sapajus; species Sapajus apella. The sequence goes on from NW_022436956.1 coordinate 577,526, forward strand.
GTAGAGTATCTAAATTTAGGATGGGCACTTTTACCAAAGAGAACTCCGCCTGGGACCCCTAACCTCTGATGTTTATCTCCAAAGCCCAAGTAAAAGAATAACCTGATAAGAAACAGATAGTTAGAACTGGTCATTGAAATGCTCATCAACTCATTGCCCTGCTCAGTTTGCTTCACAGGTAGGAGCACTGGGTCACCTGGCTCACTGCGTTTTAGCCTGTCAGCTTGAAGACATAGTTCTCTGACTTGAGTTAATTGGTTGCAGTTGGATGACGATCCAAGAAGGCAGTATCGAGCCAATTGCTACCTTAAGAATTGTGGCTAGAAGCTGAGAGAAAGGGAGAAAGTGTAAATAGATGTGAACTTTGTATGGGTGTAATGCATGAGGTATGCTGCGATTTCAAATGCATGTGGAAATGGCTTTAGAATACGGGAAGATCCCTACAGGAATTGCTGCAGTAATTTGAGGACAGGAGAAATGTGGTTACATGTGAGGCTTTTACTCTTAGATGACGTTTTACTTTGCCCACTTGATAGTGCTTCTTGTGAGGCTTGAATAAGATCATGTATATTTTGAAAGTAATTTTAAATGATAAAGCACTTGGAAAAGGTTGGCAATAATAGTGTGTGACGTTATTAGTACTACTCCAATCAGAAACTCATATGGAAACTCCCAAATCTGTTTTCAAGTACATCACAAAACTAAGGGGAACAGAAGATGTTAGGTTTAATTGCTTCCATTTCACTCCAAGGCATAGAGGGAAAAAACACCTGAAAATTTATGACAGTAGTGGGATTAGAACCTGGGCCAATTGTCTTCTGAAGTACCATAGTACCTATTATACCATATTATCCCCGTGCAGAGAAATTAGATCCAAATACAGGAGCAGCCTGCAAGAAAACCTAGCTTTATTCGAAGGGGCTGGTTCTATAGAACGGAAGACACATCTGCAGGAAGCAGGCTGGCAGTATCACCGTAAGAAGATTGTATGAACAAAGAGAGTCCTGCATTCATGGCTGAGACACAAGTTTGCCTTCTCACTCTGCCACTCTGTCATACGCTATTTGTTGGCTAACACAACAGGCATAACCAATTCTATTTCACTCATTTGCCCACTGTAGTACCCAGAATGTTCAATATGTATTTTCTCCAAAAACTGATTACTAGGTGTGGCTATGCAATACAGTTGAGATCAATAAAATAGATGTTATTTTAGGGGCTTCTGGAAAGGATTTGCTTTTCCTGACAAAAGAAACAGCTGAGACACATGCTACCATTCCCTCTTCTTCCTGCATGGATTTCAGACATAATATCTGCAGGTACAGAGGCCATATTATGACCATGAGACCTCATGCATGAATAAAAATCCCATCTAGTAACAGGGATATCAGTCTCAATAGCATCTAAGGGCTGGATCACTACCAATATCTTCCTTCCTCCAGATTTTTTAAGTTTTGGGGAAAAGTAAACATTACCTGTTTTAAGTTACTGTGGGCAAGTGGTTTTTGTTTGTTCTTCTTCAGGGGAATGCACTTTTAACTTTTATAGCCCCTTATTAATTTGCAATTGGGCATGCAATTAGCCTCCCTGAGCTGGTGAAACAGATCAGCAATGGCCTAGCACATAGGGTTATGAAAAGCTTAGCTGAGAAAGCATACAGAAGGGAATAGCACACCGACACGCAGAAAACATCAAAGGTCCTCATCTTCACCCACCTCTAGCACTGCCTCTCGCTCCACCTTAATCACCACCACCTCCGTCAGTCCCTCCCTACCCACTTCCTCCCCCTCCTTCTCTTCTGAAACTTTTCTGCCATCCTCAATGCAAAATTTAGTACCATTTTATTCCCTGGATAGATCCCAATACAAAGTTTGTACTAGCAACTATGCTGACTGCAATGATGACAGAGAAGCTGGCTTTGTAAATCTCAAGGCAAAATAAAACATTAAATGACATTTGTTCTCAGAACTCAACCATAAACTTTTTTAGAAACCTCTGTATCGCTTTGCTAGGGGCATTGTAAAAACAAGTACCATAAACTGCATGGCTTAAAACAGCAGGAGTTTATTGCCTTACAGCCATGGGATCAAAAGTTTGAAATCCGGGTGCTGGCAGCACCCCGCTTCCTGGGAAGACACCGGGGAAAGAACTGCCCCATGCCTCCCAGCATCTGGTAGGCACAGGTGTTCCTTGGCTTGTGGATGCATCACTTGGACCTTCAAAATTCAGATGGCTTCCTCCCTGTCTGTCTTCACATGAACTTCCCTCGGTGCATATCTGGGTCCAAATTTCTCCTTTTCATAAGGACACTAGTCATATTGGATTAAAGCCTAATAATCCAAACTTGGTTAAATCTACAAAGACTCTATTTCCAAATAAGGACACATCCTGAGGTATTGGGGACTAAGACTTCAATATTTCTTCCTTTGGGAACACATGATTCAAGCCAGAGTACCCCCTTATAAACTGTCCTGTAGCTCTTTTCAATACTGTGGCATTATGCTTCAATCAGGAGGAACCTTGCTTTTAGCTAGATGCCACAATTTTGCCTTACCCCATCTTCCCTGTGATTTTAGGTTAAAGTTGAACAGAAATATAATTTTCTCTTTCTCAAGAGTATTTGCCTTTGAATAGGAGATTATTTGATCCTGAAAACCCCAGGCATTCCGGCAGATGGTGGGTAAAACATGAGACGTGGAGGGGCATGTGATCTGGAATTCCCGAGAGCCTCACCTGGCCAGAGAGGCCCGTGCTCAAGCAAACGCCATGCTTATCTGTTTGATGCCCGTGGTGGTGAATTCCCAGCGTACTCCATGCCTTTGTCTCCTTTTCAAGATTCACCTCTAATCCAGGCCCATTGATCAGTTGTCAGCCCAGAATGGGGAGATTTTAAATGATGTTGATGGCCTTGCCTCTTCCCAATGTCATTTATTTTTATTATTTATAGGTGGCCAAATGTCCCTGGCTTCTTGCCATAAAGAAAAGCAAGTGTGAAATTAAGAGTAAGATTCATTGGCCGAGATTTCCCCAGGCCACACATGAAAAGAGCTCCATTGTCCGTGCTAGGGAGACAGACGTCTTCAGCACTGGACAGCGAAGACGTCTGACAGTTCAGGGCCTGAGTCAGGAGAGGTCTAATCGTTTAGATGAGCAGAGCTCTTACTTTGGAGGCAGGAGGTGGACAAAAACAAAGCTGGCCGGAGAAAGAGAGGGATCAAGATAAAACTGGAATTCTTTTTTGTATTGGCAATTCTGATAATTTTTTTCTTTCCTTACTATCTGAATGGAGTTATTCAAGTCTAAATAGGAATCCTTTATTTTCAGGTTTGTTATCACTCATCATAAAAGCAACCCTTCTCTGCTTCCCTGATGTCTGCCTTTTTCTGCCTGTCTGATACAAGTTTCCCTGAGGTTCATACAGATTTCATGTCTTCTATTCATCCTGCAACTCCTTCCGCGGCTTAGCTTTCCTCCTTCCTTCCCTCACTGTAATTTGATCGCTCATCTCCTGCAGGAAATCTTGCCAAACTGGAGTGTGCTCCTTCTCACCTAGGGAAAATTGTCCAGTAAGGTCATCGGGATTCTGCGTCTGGCCATTGCCTCCTCAGCTCCCTGCTAGCTGCTGACTAAACTCTAATTTGGTGTTGAGATTGCTTTTGCACTGGGCTTCTTTCGCTAAGTGTGCTTAATCTGCTGTGAAATTGTTTTCATGGTTGCAGTCAGTGTTATAGTAACTGTTTAACAATGTGCATTTCTTTGCTTTGCAAAGGGTCTTGGCAGTGTCTATGCAAATTAGCACTTGTCTAATGTCATGAAGCATGGGTCCTAGAAGAGCAACAACTGGAATCCTGGATAAACTTGTCCACTCAGTCTGGGGGATAAGGAGACTGGGATAAAGAAGGAGAAACTCTCTCTCTGATAATTGGAACAGGCCTTACCTGGACATACGTGATCTTCACTTTAACCTGTGGCCTTGTGCTTGTGATAGGAGTAAGAAGATTTCATTAAACCAGCTGAACTTTTATAATCTGGGGCCAAATGTCAAACTCTACCCTGAAATGTAACATAGTGGGTTTCGATTGGCCTAAGAAAGTGTGTTTTGGTTCGGGTTAGTCATGGAAGCATAGGGTACATTGGGGTCAGAGACTTAGCCTCTGCTGTTGTAAGAAATGGGGAGTGAGGTGCTAGATTGTCCAACAGTTGTAATGTATAGTTAGTTCCTCTAATTCTGGCAACAGTTCTGTAAAGTTAGATGCAGAGATTGCATTCCCTTGGAAGCTTACTCTGAGATGGAGTTTGGAAAGCCGAATGTTTATTGTGGAGATAAATAATTCAAATTAAAGCTGTTGGAACTTCAAAGTATTTTGAGCCTTGAAGGGAATGTGAATTGGGAGACCTGAGTCACACAGCATGTGGCTACACCTTCTGTTTCTTCCTATAAATGATAAGAAAAGGCCTTGTGGCACCAGAAAGCAGACCCCCTCAGACCATCACCCCTCCTCAGGAAGTGCTGGAGTGCTGTTTCTTAGAATGTAGCCAACTGTGACCAATCACATCCTGGAAACTGTGTACTGGCCATGTATGGAGAATGGGGCCAAGCTTCTTTGTTTCTGCCTACACTAATAAAACCTTAATTTCCTCACTAGGGAGGTAATGACCCCATTCTTTTGGAGTCTGTGTTTCTGAGCGGCTGTCTTCAAACTTTACGCTTGAATAAAATTGGATTTTGATCATTTTAGTTATTTCAGGCTGACACTATTGAAAAGTGACTTTGGGATCAAGCCCTGTTGTAGGAAGGGAGAGAAGGAAGGGCAGACAGAGGGGTAGTTGAGCTGTGATGCAGGCCCAACCGGAGCCTCCGCTGGCACCAAGAGGGCCCCTGGGGAAATGGAGGCCTCCAAAGTTGTCCCAGTGGGGCTAATTGGTCAGGCCTCGATATCCCCATCTCCATGTGTCAGTGAATTTGGGCCAACGAGTTGGGGGTGACCCTGGGAGAACGGCTTTCCTGCAGGGCCCTGGAAGGGGCTGATCACTAAAAGCTGTTGCCAAAATCACTCCCAACATTTGAAACTACCATTTTTCATTGAAGGGGAATCTGGGCCATGTATCACTGTGCCCACCATGTAAGATGTGTTTGTCATCACCTTAAAAATAAGAAACGGTAAATTGAGAGAGGTTAAGTGATTGTGCAAGGTCATACAATAATGGCAATAATAACAGTAAACAGGCATTGTATGCCAAAACCTTTTCTAAGCACATCGCATGGCTCTTTGTTTAAGTCTCACAACAAACTTATTTGATAGGTATTATTGCAATCCCTGTTTTAACAAATAAACAAACCAAGGCAGAGTAAACATAAGTAACTTAATGAAGATATCACAGCTAAAAGGAGTGGGTCTACGCTTGAAACCAAGCCCACGGAACTTCAGAGACCACGCTGTGACCACTGCCTCCTACGGCTGCTGCAGGGTTTGAAACCAGGGCTTCCCGACAGTTTAGCCCGTGCCCTCTCTATGCTAAGCTGCGTCTTCAAGACTGTGACTGTGTGGAGGCACTGGGGATAGAGAAAGAATGAGCTGAAACTTTTTCTCAAAACAGAGGCCAAAGCAGAGCACTTCTGAGGTCAGCTTTCCCAGGCTCCAGCACCCAGAGGTCAGAAGGGTCCTGTGCGGGCCGTGGGTCTGTGGCTCTCCCATTTTCCTGAGCTCTCCGCCAATGCAGCCAGAATCTCAGGCTCCCCAGCATCCCGGCACAGGGAGCACATCTGGGCAGAGTTCTTTATATGTCCCCACTGGAGGGCACAGCCATAGGCTGCAGGCTGTGGGCCTTCATGTCGGCCATGTGCTGTGAGCCTGGCTCCTCTAGCCCAGCACCCGTCTGGCAGCTCCACCCACTTCTTTGAATAGGATCTTGTCAGCAGTTGTCAGCATCCTGGCGACCTCCCTCTTCTTCTGTGAAATGTTCTACATTTCTGGGGATTTCAGACACTGTTCATAAGTGCTTACTCTTCCCCTCATCCCCCACAAATCAGTGTCTCGCCTCAGATACGACAGCCACTAGGTTCTCCGCATCCTGTGGGAAGCTGCTGCTCTCACCACCCAAGCTTCCATGTTTCTACCTTGTTTGTTTCATTCAACCAAAATATATGTCAGGCATCTGATAACTGAACTGAGGCAGCCCTGAGCTCCAGGAGCTCACAGACTGCAATGGGTGACGGACGCACAAGCAGATCAACAAGTGTGGAATATCCTGGTGGGGCGGAGCGAGACTCAGATACGTCTGAACAGTAAAGGTCAGGAATGCCCCAAATAATTGTGCTTACCCACTGATGAACAAGGACATGAGTTGATTACTAGGAAAATTAGTACTTGATGCATATCACAAAGGAAACTTGGACAAACACAGACATAACTCTGTGTGTCTGGGGTGACTGTGATGGAAGCCAAGCTAGAGAATGTCCCATAAGGGAGGAGGGACCTTGGCCAGATTTAGGAACACAGCCTAAGGTTTGGAGAGGAGAGATAGCTTCCAGCGAAGGATGCTATTTAAGTACCTGGCATGACCCTGACGCCCTGACAGGGTCTATACACAGTCAGAAAGATGACTGAGGGAATGGGAGGGAGTACATCCCTAAAGTCTACGACATTTCAGTCCACAGGTATCCTCACCTGAAAACCTCCCCTCCAAGTTAACATCACACAGAAGGAGGGGGGATTCTCTGACCTGTTCTGTAAGATCTTCACTGGTCCCAAGGCTGGTGCCACAAGCACCCATGGCCACAGTGCATCCCCACCTTCAACCAGCAGTGAGGACAGCAGTGACAAGGAAGGCACGCACCTCTGTCAAGAATGCCTTCAGCAGCAAGGTCCAGAGCACCTGGCCAGTCGGGGACCACGCAGATAAGACTGTTTTTCTGATACGGTTCCATGCCTGGGGCGGTTGCCTCCTAGCGTTGCTCCGGTAAATTTATGCTGTCAGGCTGGATTCTTGGGATTCTCTTGACCTGTCCCTCTTTTCTTGACAAGTTTGCTTCTGTGGCCCCAGTTACAAAATAAATATCAAGGCTGGAGGAAGTAAATGATGCACTTAGAAAAGGTCTGGCATACCGTACCTACTTTTTATTCTTATTTCTATTATTATATGACCTTGCACAATCACTTAACCTCTCTCAAATTATCTTTTTCATTTTTAAGGTGACGACAAACACATCTTACATGGTGGACACAACGATACGTAAGCGAGATTCTTCCTCAGTGAAAAATGGTTGTTTCAACTGTTGGGAGTGATTTTGGCAACAGCTTTTAGAGATCAGCCCCTTCCAGGACCCTGCAGGAAAGCCGTTCTCCCAGGGTCACCCCTCACCTCACTGGCCCATATCCACTGGCAAATGGAAATGGGGATATCGAGGCCTGACCAGGATGGCTGCAGCTGCAACTGTACATGTCCCTTTTCATCAAGAAAGCGAAAGTTTCCCTGAAGGCAGCCCTTTCTGCTTCATTGGGTAGAACGGGTTGTACAGCCACCCTGTCTACAGAGATGTTTGGGAAAGTTGGTTCCTGGCTTCCCAGTCTCTATAGTGTGAGGTGACAAGGAAAAGGGTGGTTGGAAATACGTGGTGGTTACTCAGTTGAGTCAGCTGTTCATCCATAGACATCAAAGAGTGTCAAGAAGTAAAATTTTACGAGGGGCTGAAGTGATGCTGGAGGACGGGAAGTCGGGCCAGCCCATCCTATCTGGACAGGAATGTCTGCTGGAGCTTCCAGAAGACAGAAGGCCTTCCTTACCTGCCTTCCGGCTCCTCTCCAGTCCCAATGCCACCACCTCCATTGTCTGGCACCTGGACTGTGTGGCCTTTCTATACCCAGTCTTATTCTTATCCAATATGCCTGCCACACTTTCTCAAGTGGATCTAACCAAAACTCAAAATTTACCATTAGTACATTGTTTATACCATTAGGTACCTATACCCAGACGATAAAGTCTAAACTCATTAAAATTGATGCAGAAAAAATCAAGATGTATTATAAGGTTGTAATAATCAAAACAAGATAATACTGGTGAAAGAATAGAAATGCAGAGCTATGAAACAGAATCGAGAGCCGAGAAATAGACCCACACAAATAAAGTCAACTCAGTTCTGACAAAGGCATAAAGGTAATTCAATGAAAAAAGGATAGCCTTTTAAACAAATGGTGCTGAAAAAATTGGATATACATGAACCTACTGAACTACACACTTGGAGATGGTTAAGATGTTAAATTTCGTATTATACATTTTTTACCCTAATAGGTACTCTAAAATTCTTAAAAGAATAAACCTAGTCACAGACCTTAAATTTTCCACAAAAATTAACTCAAAATGGATCATACAGCTTAATGTAAAATGCAAAATTGCAAAACTTACACAATATAGAGGTGAAAATCTACATAACCTTGGATTTGGTGGTGAGAGCTTAGAAATAACACCAAAAGTATGATTTATGAAAGAAAAAATTGGTAAGTTGGACTTTATTAAAACAAAAAACTTACACTCTGTGAAAGATACTGTTAAAAGAATGAAAAGACAAACCACAAACTGGGAGATGACATTTACAGAACACATGTCTAACAAAGGACTTGAATCCAAAATATACAAAGAACTTTTCAAACTAACTTATAAGAAAACAATCTAATTTAAAAATGGGCAAAAGATCTAAATAAACACTTCACCAGCAAGATATACATATGGAAATATATATATAGATGTACGTGTGTGTCCCTGTGTATGTGTGTGTGTATATATATATACACACACACACATATACATATACATATATATACACACACACAGGGACACACACATACATCTATACACACACACACACATACACACACACACACACGGATGCTCAACATCATTTCTGATTGGGTAACTGCAAATTAAGCAACCATGCAATGACACCACAAACAGAATGGCAAGTTAAAAAAAAAAAAAACTGAAAACACCAATTTCTAGCAAGAATGTGGAGCAACAGAACTGTCGTTCATTGCTGGTGAGAATGCAAAATGTTACAACCACTTTGGAAGACAGTTTGACAGTTTTTTATAACTAAGCATAGTCTTACCATAAGATCTAGCAATCACATTCTTAGGCATTTAGTCAACTAATTGGAAAACTTATCCTCACTCAAAAACCTACACATGAAGGTTTATAGCATATATTTTCATAATTGCCCCACATGGAAAGCAACCACAGCATCCTTCAGTGGGTACATGGATTGAAAATCTGTGGTGAATCCATACAGTGGAACAGTGTTAGGGGTAAATAGGAATGAGCTATCAAGACATATTGCGAAGTGAAAGAGCTTAGTCTGAAAAGGCTATATCCTGAATGATTCCAACTGTGCAACATTCTGGGAAAGCCAAAACTACAGAGGAAAGCTGGCAAATAGCAGTGGACGCTGGGGTTCAGAGAGGGGGAGGGCTGAATGCATAAAGCATTGGGGACTTCAGAGCAGTGGAGCTATTCTGTACTGAAATGGTGGATACATGGCACTGGGCATTCGTCAAAACCCATAGAACTTCACAGCACCTAATGCATACAAACTAAAAATGTCACTTAGGAGATTGAGCAATCAAGATATTAAGTAAAACTAAAACTAAACGTTTCTTTAAAAAATACAAAATGCATGCAATTGGCCCCAGGAATACTGTTTGTTAACGAAAAGAATCAAAGTACCAATGCATGCAACACAGGGTTTAACCTCAAAAATATTAGGCTGACTGAAAGGAGCAGACATGGAACTCTATGCTGTGTTGATTCCATTGATGTTACATGTCCAGATAAGGACAACCGTCAAGGCCAAAAGTAGAGGAATGGTTACACTCACCTGAACCAAGAGAAGTCAGTTTTCCCAGGCAAGAGGGCCCAGCTGCCCACTATTCCCTTCCAAACAGAGCTTGGAGAAAGGCAGGGTTTCCCCTTCCTGGAGACTGCATGATCAAGATCACCGCTGTCTGGAGGACCAGGAATTCAAATGCCTCATCCCCAGCAGGCTCACTGTCCTAACATTTCCGATGTGTTTCCTGAAGCCTAAATGTGGAAGACCCCAAGATGAGGCCAGCCACATCCCTCCTCCTCCCTCTGTCTCCTCCACTCAGCTCTGCACCAACCAGTCCCAGCAAGGGAGGGATCCCGTTCCCTAGAATAAGCAAGGGTGTTTGAGAGGCAGTGATACCTTGTAAATAGTCCAAGCACACCTCAGGAGAGCAGGCGGGACAGTAAGGAAAAGAGAAATCGTTTTTGTTTGTTTGTTTGTTTTTGTTTTTTTGAGAGAGGTTCTCACTCTGTCACCCAAATTGGAGTATGTGGGGCAATTTTGGCTCACAGCAACGTCTGCCTCCCAGGTTTAAGCGATTCTCCCCACTCAGCCATGCAGGTAACTGGGACCATAGGCATGCACCACCACACTCAGCTAGTTTTTGTATTTTTAGTAGAGACGAAGTTTCACCATGTTGGCCAGGCTGGTCTTGAACTCCTGGCCTCAAATGATCTGCCCGCCTCAGCCTCCCGAAGTGCTGGGATTGCAGCCATGGGTCACCACACCCAGATGAGAAATCGGTTTTTGACCTTGCTTTCCTGTTTACGTGTAAGCATGGAGACAACCCAGAGCATGAAGAGCACGTGGAGCAGCAAGGCCAGCTGACTGGGTGGGCATCCCGAGCACTGTCCTGTGGTCGCCTCCCTGGGGACAAACTCTCATATGTGTAAGGAGAAGGCTCCAGGGCCTGTGATTGAGGCTTTGGTTCCAGCTCTGCGTCGTACTGGAATTTAGAAGTGGGCAAGACCTTGTCCCTCACCAAGCCTCAAATCTCTCATCTGTAAAGTGGAGTTAACAGCAGTAACCTTATGGAGTGTCAGTTACAGATGAGGCCAATGGCCTCACATGACAGAGCCCAGCATGGAGTGGGTGGGTGCTTGGTAACGGGAGCTGCACAGAAAGACCCACGGCCAATGATTCCAGTGAGAAATCAGAAAGCGCAGCCACAGAACCCCACTTCTATGTTTGTTTGAAAGCTGGGAGCCTGCAGAGCATGGGAGCACGTGAGAAGCCCACTATTCAGGACACAGTGATAAATCAATAGCAATGATTAATACTGATAATAGCACCAAGTCCCAGACATGGCTCAGCATCCTTGGAATCTATGAACTCATCTGACTTTCATAATACCCTTTTGCTTTGCCTTATGTTTATTTGCTGGGAACGTGCTGAGCTCTCTAAAAGCAGACATGGTGACTGAGTTGGGTGCAAACTGCTTCTTAGGGATCAGCATCTGTGACAGGAGCACCAATGGACAGAGGAGGAGCTCTGATCTCAAAGTAGGCTCAGCCATGCCTTGACCAACCCAACAGGGAGTTCTGGGGTGGGCACTGCCCTTCAAAGTTGCCCTGAACCAGCTGAGACGGGCAGGCCTCCAAACCCGCAGGCTTTCCTGGACTTCTCAGGCAAAGCTGTGCCCTCAGGCAAGAACACACCTGCAGTCAGGCCAACCCTGGGGGCTAGAGATTGCGCGCTGCTCTCACTCTCCATGGGCCAGTAGGTCCTTCCCTGGAGGAGACCTGGGCAGCTCAATGCATTTTCTAGGGCAGGTGATGGAGGCACAAATAACTACCGAAGGGCACAGGAATAATTAGTGGAAAAGTTGGGACTGAATCCAAACAGTCTGTCTTCAAAGGCTATGCTTGGAACCCCTATGTTGCACTCCCTCTTAATGAGGCACATGTGTGTCGGGAGAAGGCTCTGGGGCCTGTGACTCAGGCTTTGGTTCCAGCTCTGTGCTGTGCTTTGTATTTTGTAAGGTTGTTCACCTCCATCCACATCACTGGATCCTCCCTGTAGTCCTTTTACATTGTCCACTCTACATTTCAGTTGAAGAAACTGAGGATCAGAGACTCCGTAGTCTCTTGCCTAGGGTCACATATTGGTGAGATTTGAAGTAAGTTATGTTGGAGCTCCAGTGGTGCAATCGGTTAGCGTGTGGTACTTACATGAACCATGTTATGTCTGTACCTGACTCCCAGGTCAATTTCCTCCATGTGCCACAGTGCCTTTCAAGCCTTCCTGGGCTCCCAGGCCCTCAGCCAGGACCACTCTAGAGGCCTCTGGTTGCCCGAGAAGCTGTGGTCATTCTGCTATTCTGAGCACCACTGTGTGCTCTGCACTGGAGGATCTGTCATCTGATGGCACATTAGGGAAATGAACGCCCCTTCCTCACACAGAGGCAGCTACAGGTGTCAGTCCCAGAGGTGCCTGACATAAGGGAGGACACAGCAGCCCCCGGGAAGGCCCTCCTGCCTGGAGAGAGGGCTCTGATGAACAGAGAGAAGGGAAGGGGAGGTTGGCGGCTTGACCTTGGCTTTGTGTCCATTCCTGTCAAAACACCACTTACAGACACAGACAACTCTCAGCTCGAGAGCAGAGACATGCAGAGAGCAATGCAAATCAGGCTGAGATATCACTGACATGGAAAGAATAGCAGTATTATCCTAATGGCTCTGGAATAAAATACAATCACGGGAGGAAATCTACCCTGAAATCGTGTTCATCAGCTTTGCAGAGAAAGAAGCCTCTCACCTTCCAGGCCAACACCCTAAGCACCTTCTCCCCTGAACAATGAGGCTGCAGACGCCACGTTTATGCCCTCCCAGAGCTGCCCGGGCAGAGGCCTCCGGCCTATGGCCAGCTGCTCCTGGATGGACAACTTCTCCCTCATCTGCACACAGCCGAACACCTCAGGGGCCTTGGGACACTGGAACCCTGACTCCTGACCATCAGCTGCCATCCCTTCCCTTTAGGCTGAGCCCTCGGGGACCTGACAGAAGCTCACAGTTCCTGCGGGCTGCATTACGACTGCCTGGGCGAGGCCGCCTCTGGCAACTTCTCTCTCGTAAGAGCTAAAACTAGAAACTCCACACGTCTTAGCCCTGTCACACTCTGAGCCCAGCCACCCAGCAGCCCCGCTGTAGCCAGAGGCTCGCTGTTCCCAGATGTAGCCTGGATGCAGCTGCATCTCTGTGGAGGCTGCCATCCCTCTTGTCTCAGTCAAGTGGCCCAAGAGTCAAGGGTGCCTTCCTGGCCTCCTCCCCATGAGAGTCAAGGGTGCCCTCCTCCACACGTCGTCCCGGCCTCCTCCCCACGCGAGTCAATGGTGCCCTCCTCCACGTGCCGTCCTGGCTTACTCCCCATGCAAGTCAAGGGTGCCCTCCTCCACACGTCGTCCCAGCCTCCTCCCCACGCGAGTCAAGGGTGCCCTCCTCCACCTGCCGTCCTGGCTTACTCCCCATGCAAGTCAAGGGTGCCCTCCTCCACACGCCATCCCGGCCTCCTCCCCACGCGAGTCAAGGGTGCCCTCCTCTGAGCTCTGATCCCAGCAGCCATACTCACTGCAGGACATGATGGTCATTGCTCACTGTCCTCTTGCCTGCTGGAAATGTGGGCCTCCTGAAGACAGGGCCGGCCAAGTCTGCCCAGGGGCCCAGATGCTCACAAAGACCCTCACACCTGCCCTCCGTGGACCCTCATGACAGTCAAACAACCCTCTAGTGACCCTCATGCATGATCTTACACAACCCTCCAAGACCCTCACCACCCTCACATGACCCTCATATGACCCTCACACAACTCTGTAGTGACTCACACTCAGAATCTCACACAACCTTCACATGACCCTACATGACCTTCTAATAACCTTTACACAACACACAAGTGACCCACAGGCAGAATTTCACAGGGACCCTCACATAAGCCTTACAAAACCCTCTAGAGACCCACAGGCAGAATCTCACATGATCCTCACACAACCCTCTAGTGATCCTTGAACGACCCTCACACAGGCCCTCTAGGACCCGCACAAGGACCCTCACGGCATCCGTGGTCAGAACATTGTAAAACTGATGGAAGACATCCACCTGCGCAGTCGAAAAGCTCAGCAAACCATAAGCAGAAGCACGAAGGGAACCACATGGACACAAATAATTGGCAAATGGTAGAAGATAAATAAAAGATGAAATCGCAAACGCAGCCAGTTGAAAAACTGTTACTTTCAGAAGTCGTAAGAATGACAGCTGGAGAAAGAATGACAGTTTCCAAAGAAATTATGGAAGCTGGAAGAGAAGAGGATTAAAGGGTTAAGAAGCTGAAAATAGAAATTCCCTTCTAAAATTATAGTCTTAAAAAAAGAAAGTAAAATTAAGATATTCTCAGACAAACAGAAGCAGGGAGAGCTTCTCACCAGCTACCCTCACTATAGAAAATGAAGTGGCACATGACTGCAGGAAGAAATAAGCAGCTCTATGAAATGTAAACATGTGGGCAAAGGTGAAATAGTAGTAACTGTCTGAAGCAGCTCCATGACATACGAACAATTCAGAAACATGGCAAAACCATAAACGGAGATGAAATGGTAAATGTAGTAATTAGAAACAACTGTTGAGAATTCTTGAGTTGTTCATAAAAGAGTAAGGTACTACGTTTCCTTAGAATATATAAAAGTAGTCACTAAAAATGATACAAAACATTAACTAAAACTAAAATAAGAGAACCAAATTGAAATAATAATCTTAGTTCCAAAAACAGGTAGAACAGGAGGAACAAAGAAAATAAAAATTATGGAGACAAATGAAAAAAAAAAAAGAAGATGTTAGAATTAAACCCAAGTATACTAGTACTATATTAATGGTAACTGGAATCTCTCCAACTAACACACAATGTCAGACTAGTTTTTAAAAAGACAAGACCCAAACACGTGATATTTATGAGAAACGCATGCTAACTATAAGGAAAAGGCTCCAAAAGTAAGAAGAGGATGACAGACAAACCATGAAATCACACTCATGATAAGGAAGAGAAAAACCATACCCCGAAAGCCAGGATGATTAGAGATAAAGTGTTATTTATTTCCTTTACAGCTTTCATATGCCATGCAATTCACCCACTTAAAGAGTATAATTTAAAGTGTTTTTTAGTATGCCCAGATAAACGTGCAGCGGTACCCACTGTCAAGTTAAGAACATTTTCATTGCCTCGAAAAGAAACCCTGTGTATTACCCTCATCCATCCTGTCTTTCACTATCAGTAAGATGTTAGCTGTGGGGTTTTGTTTTCTTTTAATGTGTATCTGCCTTTTATCAGATTAAAGAAATTTTCTTCTATTCCTAGTTTGTTGAGTATTTTTATGATGAGTGGCTGCTGAATTTTTAAATATTATTTTGGCAAATCTGTTGAGATAATAATTTAATTTTTTGTTTTTGTTATTCCACTGATCTGATCTAATATATTGATTTTGGGATTTTAAATTAAAATTGCATTCCCAGGATAAATTCCTATTGGCTATGATGTACAATTTTTTTAATGTATTACTGAGTTCAATTTGCCAGTATTTTCTTGAGTGTTTTTATGTTCCTATCTATTAGAGATATTGGTCTACCCTCTTCTTTTTCTGTGATATCTTTTGTGGTTTCGATACCAGGGTAATACTGCCCTCATAAATGAGTTGGGAAGTAGTCTGCCCCCTTTTCTGGAAAAGATTTTGAGAAATCAGTAATACCTCGTATTTAAATGTTTG
The DNA here is from genome assembly GCF_009761245.1 of Sapajus apella. Taxonomy (NCBI): domain Eukaryota; kingdom Metazoa; phylum Chordata; class Mammalia; order Primates; family Cebidae; genus Sapajus; species Sapajus apella. The sequence continues at coordinate 593,128 of NW_022436956.1, forward strand.
GCAGAACTCAGCAGTGAAGTCATCTGGGAATGGACTTTTCTTTGTGGGTTTTTTTTTTATTGCTACTTCAATCTTTTCACTTGTTGTCGGTCTCTCTAGAGTATTTCTTCTGTGGTCAGTGTCAGTATCTGTGTCTTTCCAGCATCTGGGTCTTTGTTCATTTCACCTGTTATCTAATTAGTGTACAAATATTCATAGCACTCCTTTTATATCTGAGAGCCCATAGTAGTTTCCTCTTTCATTTCTGATTCTAGCAATTTGAGACTTCTCTCTTCTGTGCTTGGTCAATCTGGATAAATATTTATCAATTTTGTTTATCTTTTCAAAGAAGCAGATTTTAGTTTCATTTTTTTTCCCCTATTAATTTCCTATTTTTTAGTTCATCAATTTCTACTCTGATCTTTGTTATTTCCTTCAATAGGCATGCTTTGGGTTTAATTTCCTTTTTTTCCTCCCAATGTTTTTAATACAGAAGATTATTGATTTGAGATCTTTCTTATTTCTTAATGACATTGGCAGCTGCAACTTCCATTCTAAGCACTGCTTTTGTGTCCCAGAAGTTTTGGTATATTTTGTATTCATTTCCTTTATCTCAAATTTTTACATTTCCCTCCAATTTCCCTTGTGAATCTTCTTTGGCCCATTCATTATTTGGGAATGTGCTGTTTAGTTTGCATATATTTGTGAGATTCACAAGTTTTTCCTTCTACCGATTTCTAGATTCACTCAATTTTAGTTGGAGAGTATACTTCACAGTATATATTTTCTTTATAATTTATTGAACTGTTTATGGTTTAGCATATTATCCCTCTTGGAGAGTGCTCCATGTTCACTGGAGAAGAATGTAATGATTTTATTATTGGGTGGAGTGTTTTCTATATGTTATATATATGTTAGGTCTAAGTGGAGTTGCTCAAGTTTTTTTCTTTTTTATTTCCTGGCTGGTGTCTATCTAGTTATAAGTAACTATTATTGAAAGCAGGTTACTGAAGTCTTTAGGTATCACTATTGAATTTTTTATTTATCTCAGCATGTATCATGAACCAAAATGTTCACACATTTTGGCATCCTGTTATCAGGTACATATAACTGTTATATTATCCTGAATGTATTGATCCTTTTACTATTTTTAAATGTTCCTCTTTAACTCTAAAGTAAATTTTTGGTTTTAAGTTTATTTTTCTGATGTCAGTGTAGGCATCCCAGCTTACTGTTGTTTGCTGCTTGCATAATATATCTTTTTTGTCCTTTTACTGTCAATTTATTTGTATCTTTGATCTAAAATGTCTCGTAGAAAAAGTGTAGTTGGATCATTTTGAAAATTCTGTCTTATAATCTCTCCTTTTGATTGGATTATTTACCCAATGAAAATTTAACATTATCATTGATAAAAGTGAATTTATATCTGCTATTTCATTTTTTGTTTACTATTTCATCCTTTTCCCCTGTATTTATCATTTTCTTCTTTCTTCTAAGTAAATACTTTCTAATGTTGTATTTATATTTTCTAAATAACTTTCCACTATGTCTTGAGAAATTTTAGCGGTTGCTCTAAAGTTCAAAGGAGCATTTTATTGGCATCAGTGTTATATTTGCATTAGTTTTATTATAGTGATCTGCAGAAGTGTTACTTCTGTATAACTATCACGTTTTCTCCCTTTCTGTAGTATTACTATCATAAATATTATATACACTAATGTTACAAACCTTACAATACACTGTTCAAAGTCTTACTTTTTTATCTGAAGCTGTTTTCTGAATCCACTAGAACTTTCCTTCCACCCACCTTCTTTGTGCTATTTTTATTGGCAAGTATATTACATCTATATTACACTTCTATGTTATAGACCTACCTTTACACTATGTACATATTCTCTTGAACAACTGCTTCTGAAATCAGTTATGAGAGGACAAGAAAATATTCATTCCCTCCTAGAGCCTCCCTTCTCAAAACGATGTTCTTGTCTTGTGAGCAATTCCCCTCTTAGGTATAGTCAACTTACAGGCTCCAAAGACAGGAAATAAAAGGTTTATGGAAACATCATCCATAGTACTTCCCAACTAGGAACTTCTTAAATGCCCATCAATGGAAAAATGAATAAATGACACATAATCACAGAATTGACTACTAAACAGTAATGAGACTAAGGAAATGACAAGTACACATAACACTTTAGATAAACCTCACAAAAGCAATGTTAGACAAAGTAAGCCAGATCCAAGACGGTCCATATTGCACGATTCATTTTGGGAGTCAAGGTGGGTTTATCCTTGCGCAGAGGCTGTCATAATGACTGAGGGCAGAGCTTTTAGGTCCTGGTCATATTCTGTTTCTTCATCTGGCTGCTGACAGCACAGATGTTCAAACTCTCATGAACGTTTTCAGGGCTGAAAAACCAGATCTCACATGACACAATTTAGGATATTTGTCCCTTCTAAGTCATGCTGAGACTTGATCCTCAGTACTGGAGGCAGGGCCTAAGGGGAGGAGTTGGGGTCATGGGGGAGGATCCTTCAAGAACTTCCTGGTGAAGTTCTGACAGTAAGAACTTAGTTCTCTCTCTTAGTTTCCCCAAGAGTCTCCCCTAAGAGCTGGTTGTTGAAAAGAGCCCAGCAGCTCCCTCCACTCTCTCTTCCTCCCTCTCTAGCTGTGTGAAGCCTACTCCTCTTCACCTTCTGCTAAGACTGGCAGCTCCCTGGGGCCTCACAAGAAGCAGATACTGGTGCCGTGCTTCTTGTACAGCCTGCAGAACCGTGAGACAAACAAGCCTCTTTTTTATCCACCTCAGGCATTCCTTTATAGCAATGCAAATGGACAAAGACAGAGGGCTCTGGCTGAGTGCTCCAGATTCTCCATCCTCACACTTCTCACGGAAGAGGCAAGAGCTGCCCTGTCCAATAGGGTAACTGCTACCTACACGTTGCTATTTATATTCAAAATAATTAAAATTAAATAAAGTTTAAACTCTAGTTCCTCAGTCACCTGGCCCCTTCTGTAGTGCCCTACATCATCATGCAGCCGTGCCTGCTGCAATAGACCTGCAGATAGAACACTTCTTCATCCCCACAGAACATGTGCTGGCCTCGAAGGGCCAAGAGAAAGCCCCTCAAGGCACTAATGCTCATCCTAAGCGTGGTGCTGGCTCCCCAGCTGCCAGACCAGGGAAGGAGAAAAGAGCCCTTCGAGTGGTGTGTCTCAGGCTGGGTCTCAGCCTCGGGAGGAGTGCCTCCTAGGTGTCCTGCCTACCTTTCTCCGCCCCTCATCCTTCCTAGACTTGGTGCCCGCCCCTCCTCAGGTGACTGCAAAGGTCACTCACTGCATTTCTGATCTAAAAAGGACTCACACTGAAGTTTAACTCTTAATGAAGTTTTCCCTCCATTAAAGGGATTTTTAGTACCAGATGCATGAGAGGCAACAGTCCTGGGAAAGAGCACCTTTCAAAACCATTGAGCACACCCACCCTCATCTCAGACTGAAGAGGGCACATCCATTCCCTCCCTCCTTCAAGAGTACGGGTCAGGTCTTCCCCAGCCAGACAGAGACCTTGGGTGCCTGGGCTTTCCACTAAGTCGGTTCACAGGGAGGCCAAGGAAAACAGAGGTCCGCTTCAACCTCTCCTTTATCCCATGCAATTCCCTCCTGTGTTATGCTGATGTCTCAGAGCCAGGCTGTTCTCTATAGGAAAATTGGCTAGTGAATGAACTGCCAGGAATACAACTCCAGCAAGCTCTTAGTGAAGGGGATTTATTCACCTCTCCAGGACAATACAATTCTCTCAGCTCCTTGCACATTCTCTCATACCATGCTAACAGCCTAGGAAGATCTGTGTGCTCCTGCAGGAGTGCTGGGGGACAGACCTGAGAATCACAGGTTAAAAAACAACCCTTGCACCTTGGAGGGAGGTACTGAGTCAGGCACAGTGCTTAGGTAGCATGCACAGTGGAATCCCATGGCGGAAGACACAGCTCAGAACCGTACCTAAGCCAGTCCAGGGAGGACATGGAGTGGAAAGTTCCCCAGAGCTGAAAACTCCCTAGACGACTTTCCTGGGTCAGGGCTCCATAGCTATCCTTCAACAGTTGGTTACTTTTTCACTTCTTGTAAAGCTATCTAGAACTGATCATTCTTAGAGAAAAAAAATCTACAGGTAAGGCTTGCATAGGCCTTCAATTTGCAGTCATGCCAGGACTAACTTCCCACTTCCCACTGCCAAGAAATATCAAACCAAAGCACACTTGAATTAATCACTGAGGGGAAACTGGGAGGCATATACCTGTACCCCAAGCCCCATAGTCACTGAGTCCAGTACCTCAGTCCCAGGAGTCCACGGTCATGCAGGTTGCTTGGCTGATCATCTGGGCACTGTCTCCTGGAGAGTGTTCACAGGACGCTCCTTGAATATGCTCTGAGGGCTCCTTCCACCTTCATGAGAAGCCCCAGCCTGATGAGTCTCAGCAACTCTGCTGCCCCCCTCACCTCCTTCCTGTGCACACACAGGGAGCTGCCCATGGAGGATGTAGTGGATTTCTCCGCCTCTGCTCCTTCACTGTCAGAGCAACTTCCCATTTCAGCATCTGACATCCTGCTTCCTGGACAGCTGCCCACTGTGGACCCAGATGCTTGGTGGTAGATGGAGACAAGTGAGGTACCGGAAGGAGTTGGGGGGGTCCCAGGAAGGGGGTAGGCCCTGTTCCACTAGGCAGCTTGGTGACTGCATGGCTGGCCAAGACAGAGAGATGGAAGGGCAGGTGCAGTTACCTGAGTGGCTTTCACCTGCAGAGACAAATAGCTCCAAAACTCTACAGCTGGGTTTGGCAATTTGCTCTAAAACCATCCCTCACCCTACCCACAGTTAGCATCCAAGTCACCAGTGCTGGGATCAGAATCCCTCTTCCCCTCTCCTATCTCCTGTGGTCTTCCCCTCCCAGGAGGGTCAGAGTAGAGAAGATGTTTCCAATTTAGAAAATGGAAGAGCAGGCTACACCTACTCGCTCTGTAATCTAAACCAGGTGTTAAGTAGGTAGGAGCCTAAATTGCATGGGACTTGGAGCACATCTGTAGACCAAGCTCTATCCTGCTCTTTGTCAAGTCAGAGTTGACACATTTCCTTTTCCCACGACCAGCATTATAGGGGGCAAGGGTCCACAAAAGGGCTGGTGTTGAGGGGACCTTGGCCAATAGGCCTGTGTCATGGGGCACATTATCACGGGGATGCCAGGCTCACTGTGATAGGCTTTAAGCATGGAATGCCAGAATCTTCAGGTCATGCAAACTTTGGACCACCAGGGACTGCTATGGCTGCTGCTGCGACTGTCTCCCTTGCCCTCACAGGCTGCACTCCTGCCCTGCCCACCCTGATCCCTGGATCTCGAGGTGTCTCAGGGTGAAGATGAGGACAGACCATGGACAGCCAAGCCATGCATCCACCCTCCCACCCGGGCCAGCCCAAGGCAGCACATCAGATCCCCCTGACCACAGGAGTCACTGACAACCACCATCCATATGGCCCATGCCTTCACCAGCCCACAGACTCCAAGCTCCTTAATCTGCAGGTGTGACCAAGGCCACATGATCCCACAGAAGGAATGACTTAGGTCATGTTCGGACATCTGTCAAGAAATCTAATGTGTGGGTTATTGTACAGGCAGGGACGAAAGTGGATCCTCACCCCTTGTAAATGTGGAAAACAAATCCAACCATCTCATGGCATCTTTGGAAATGCTCCACCAAGCACAATAGATTTTTCTTTTGCCACCTTCATGAGAGGAACAAGACTCGGGGGGAAAAAAACAGCTGAGCAATGTTCATGTCTATCCTGGTCAAATTCAAGCATGTTGCTCTCTTGCCCTATTCCTCCTTCCTTCGCGCTATTGGGAATAGCAGTGATCATGATGAATCGATGGTATTTGCATACATTGTGATATCTGGGATGCTTTGGTAGTTGAAAAAATGGTGGAGATCCTACTGCCTGTTTTATGGAAGAGAAGGCTGTCACTGGGGTGGAGCATGCGGCCAGCTGGAGGCCCTGGGTCAGTCCTGCCCACAGCATGTTTCCCCGGGCTCCTGGGAGGCCTATCCTCCTCCCAGAGAGATGGCCACCCCTCCATGCAGCCACAGGGTGCAGGGCCAGGAGTGAGTGCGAGCCTCGGGGAGCCATGGAGCTCGAGCTCTGGCAGGTGCACCTGCTTATCACCCTGTTCTGTGCACCCCCAGGCCTGGTTTCTCTGACACAACCAGCTTCCCATGTGCTTCCAGCAGGCCTCCGCCCACAAGGGCCTCTCTCCCAGACCCCTGGGAAGCACCTTCACACTCTCCTCTTCCTTCCTGCTTAAGAAGCAACCGTAGTCTCTCTGGGGCTTCTAACGCTTTAATACTCCCAGCATTCATGGGAAAAAAAGGAGTGAAAAGAAAAAAAACAAGCAGAGGAGTGTCAGAAAGCCTCAGGGAAACCCTGTCCCTGGCGTCCTGGGCCTGTGCTTCTTCCCGACCCTGCTCGCTCCTGGTCCTGCACGTGGACCCAGGGCACCTGCCCTGCCTGAGACAACGTGGACAGCAGAAATGCAGGGGCAAGGGGGACCTGGGGGCACAGGGCAGCCTCACAGTACCAGCAAGGAAGGGCTGCGGTGGAAGTGAAGGACCTGCTGGACAGCAGCATCATTGAATCCCTGAGCAGCAGGAAGTGCCCTAGGCACTGTCCACGGTACTGAAAAACTCAGTGGAGGCTGCACCTGTTCAAAAAAGTTCCTAGGCCTCTGAGGTCACGGGATCTAATTTTAACTGCTGTCGCTCCATCATTGAATATTCCCTTTTGAAAACTTACTGAATGCCCAGCATATGCTGACTGAGAAGCACAAGTGAAATCAAGAGGAAGAAGGGGAGAAAGCACAGGGCAGGAGGTCAGACCCACGCCTGCCAGCCTGTGCCAGTCTGCTGTATGACCCTGGGCAAATCCCTTCTCCTCAGGGTTCACATCCTTCCTGACTGCCTCAGTAAGTTCAGGCTGCTATAAAAAATACTACAGACTGGGTGGCTGATGCCTGAGACATTTCTTTCTCACAGTTCTGAAGGGCAGGAAGCACAAGATCAAAGACCCAGCAGAATCAGTGTCTGCTGTGGGCTTTCTTCCGGTCCTGCAGATAGCTCCCTTCTCGCTGTGTCTTCACGTGGCAGAGAGGGAGCTGTGGTCTCCTGCTCTTCTTACAAGGGCACTAGTCCCATCATGAGGGTGCCTCACCATCCCATCTAAGCCTCACCACCTCCCAGAGGTGACACCTCCCAGCACCATCACAGTGCAAGTCAGTGTTTCAACACAGAAATTTGAAGGGACATGAACATCCAGGCCACAGCGTCTACAGATAAGAGGAGTGGCCTGAAGGATTAAAGTGCCTTGTGCCACAAGCCGGAGTCCCCAGCATTTGAGTTTTAAACTACCCGACTTTTATTTCTACAGCCCGCCACTATGCTTAGCTGCCAATTGCTGCTTTCCTACCCAAGTCATCAGGACTGCTATTGCTGGAGTGCCAGGCCCAAGTGGGGTTTGGGAAATCCAGCGCTACACCTTCCTCAGTTCCTTGTTATCTCACTCTGAAACATAACCTACCAGGCCCTCAATGCCCTGCCAAGTGTGGCTGTGGCTGCCTGTTATCAAGAAATGAGCACCAAAGACAGCGGATCCACCATCGCCCACTTCTCATTTGGTGGTAGGAGGAGCTGTGGTTCCATCTGCACAAGATAAAAGACAAGCTTTCCTCACCCCACAGGAGGAGGTGCCCGTGTTGTCTCCCCATGGCTAGCTGTGAGCACCTGCTGTTCACAGAATCCAACATATTCTGGAAACACAGCTAATGAGGTCCCCAAGCAGCCTCGCATGCTAGTTTGGAATGCTCAGCCCCAATCCCTTCCTGTCCTTACTCACCACCTGCGTTTGATAGAGATGGGGACATGCAGTTTTAGCCTCACTGCCAGGGATGGAGTCTCTTGTCTGCTCTGCAGAAGGCTATCTGAGTGTGTGCAGAGCTGAGAAGAAGGGCTGGCCTAACAACCCCTGAAGCAATGGCCCGAAACACTGCCCATCCTCCCAGGCCGGCCTCCAACCCAAGCCACCAGATGCTGCAACAAAGATCCTCAGGTCTCAGGGGCAGATGAGGACACCACACTGAGCTGTGCTCATCCTCTCTCTGCCCTCTGGTTGGCAGGCAAGAACAACATAGCATAAGGGTCAAGAGTGGGCTTCAGAATGCAGCAGGCTTGGGTTCGATTCTTGCCTCGGTCACTTAGATGTCTCAGACAAGGCAAGACACCCAGCTCAGTGAGGCTCACATTCCTCCACTGTAAAGGGAAGGTAATGGCTCCTAGTTAAAGACTCTCAAATGTGTCTGGCACAAAATGATACTCCTCAAAAACAGGTGTTAAGATTATCCTCCTCTCAAGGGCAAGATGGGATCTCCATGTGGGCAGGTCCAACTGGGTGGGGGGATAGAGAACAAGGGATTTGAAGGGCGGTGGGTACTGGGCGTCTCTCCCTGTCCTCTTTCTTGGCGTCATCGGTCATGCGGCAGTGTGAAGAGGAGAGGTCGCTAATGAGGTGAGGATGTGAGCCTGTGCTCCGGCAAGGCTCTTCGCTAGCTGTGTGACCATGGGCAAGGCACCAGACTGTGGTTTTCTCCTCCGTAAAGTGGGTAGGATGATTTCAGTGAAGGTTAAAGGAGGTAACTTGTTTGCATAACGCCTGCTGCATAGTAGGCATCAATGATGTTTGTTTCTCCCTCCTTATACTTGCGGAATCTCTCTGGGCCTAGGGAGGAGGAGGAGGCAGAGACGAAGGTGGCTGTGATGATGAGGAGAAACATTGATTCCAGGTTTCCTGGAGTTCCTGTAAGTGTCCATGGAGGGAAAGAGGGCTTGCATCTGCCCCGACACCGGGAGAAGGACCGTGCACCCCAGCAGCACTGAATAGGATATGGACAGTCCCTGGCCACTGCTCCTGCAGTTCCTGGCCTGGAGACCCGGACACACACAGGTACCCTGGTATCAGGGGCTCATCTCCAGCCCCAGCTTCCCGCCATCTCTCTTCAGGAGATTCAACTGCATTCTACAGCTCGGGGTGACCGGCCACCATCTTCCTGGTGCCCCAGCCCCTTTCCACACTGCAGAGGCAGGGGCAGAGCAGCCTCTGTCCCCTGACTTGCCCGGACTTCTCAAGCCTGAGCTGTCATTGCTGCTCAGAGTGGCCCTACGCACGGGAAGCTGAGTTGTCCTGGCCCAGCCCCAGTCAGCTCCCAACCACGGAACCTGGCCGGTGGTGCTAGGCACAGCTCAGACAGCTGTAGGAAGGCTCAGCCAGCTCTCAGAGAGAGCCATATCCTTGTCCTTGGGAGCACAGCCCCGCGCCTAGAGCTGCTCCCCTCCTCCAATCCTTTCCTTTCCCAGGAGAAGGCCTGAAGGTTGCTAAGACCCCCATCTGCTCCAGTGAGAGCCCTGCTGCCCCTGCCTTCCTCATCCTCGCTCATCCTCGCCATCCGGCCAGGGCTCTTTTCTCATCCAATGCGTGGGAATAGAATTCAGTCAATAAACAAGGAAAGTCTTTCTCCCTTTCAGACCGCCGCTGTCTGGAGAGGTGTGCACATGTCTGAATGTGTCTGTGACCAGAAAACAAGCCACAACCCCACAGACATAAACACAAGTCCCCTGCTCAGAGCTTCTGCTGGCGGCCCTCACAGCCCTCAGTGGACGCTGAGCTGCCGGAGCAGGCCCTGTGCTTCCCCGCATTGGCCGAGTTCTTGCATGTCCTCAAGGTTCTTGTGTGGAGTGTCCTGCAGTCACGGGGACTGGGTGACGCTCCAGGGACACACACTCTGTATTCACCCCTCTGCCACTCTTTCCACAGCCTCCCCCCAAGGCTCTGTGCACAAAGAGGAGGAAGGAGAAGTGAGCATGTGTGTGAGGGTGTGTGGCAGTGTGAGCGGAATGTGTGCTGCATCAGACAAGAGTCTGACTCTCCCACTCAAAGCTGTAACTTCGGCTTCTAAGACAGGAGGAGCTAACAAATGTGCTGGATGAAGAACGGAATGGATGAATGGGCAGTGCAGTGGCATAGTTAGGATACCCATTTTACAGATGAGCACACTGAGACCAGAGAGCTTGTGAGTGGCAGGGCTGGCCCTCAGACTAGGGACTCTGGATCCTACCTCAGTGTTCCTATAGCTACCACACCTATGAGCTGCCTCTAATAACAACAACGACTGGGACGTGGGCAGCAGACCCTCATTCTGACTCATGTGGTCTTCCTGGCCTCCGCCCCTGGGGAAGAGGGGCATAAAAGGTCCCCAGGACTTATTCGCCCACTTAGAACGTGGTGACCCCAGCTAAAGAAGAGGAAGAGTGTGGTACTTGCCCTGCGAAGGCTGCAGGCCGTGGGGGAACAGAGCCGAGGGGAGGTTCAGGAGCCTGGCTGGATTCCAGGCCCATCCACAGCTGGGGAAAATCCCAGCCTCTCTAGACTTTGCTTTCCCAGACTATGCAATGAAGCCTGCTATGGCCTGAATGCGTGTGGCCCCAAAATTCATTTGTTGAAATCCTCCCCACATTGTGGTGGTATTAAAAGCTGTAGCCTTTGGGAGGTAATCATGAGGATGGAGCCCTCATGAATAGGTTTGTGCTTTTTAAAGACCTCAGAGCTCTCTCTCTGCCCTCCCCCATGTGAGGTTGCAGGGAGAAGAGGTTGTCTATGAACCAGAGAGACGGCCCTCCCCAGACACTGACTCTGTGGGCAGCGTCACCTTGGACTTCCCAGTTTCCGGAACTGTGAGAAATGTGTCTGCTGTTTAAGCCTCTTGGTCTGTGGTATTTTGTTACAGCAGAACAGACTTACTAAGGTAAGGCCTGGCCCCATTTCCTTGTCCTGGGTTACTGCCTGGTACTTCCCCTCTTCCCCACTTCTCAGGCCCTGCAGGGACAGCTCAAAGGCTGCCCTGGACCTGGACCCAGCCGCTTGCCCAGGATCACCCTGTGCCCACCTCCCTGGTGCAAAGCCTGCCCCAGCGTCTGACTCAAAGGTGAGCGACCAGGAGAAGAGGCTGCCCAGGGCTGCAGCTTTTACTCTCTGGAATGGAGACCTGTCTTGGGAGGCTTTATCAGGACTTCTGTTCACAGAGCCCTCTTTCCAGACATGTTGATCCCCAGAATCTAAAGCCGCCTTATGGGAACTCTCTTCTCAGCCAATGGCCCATCTCTTGAGTGGGCCCAGTCCTCCCTGCTTCCTGCCAGCCTCTGCGAGACCCCAGTCCGCCTGCACATGCCCACAGCTATGGGAGTTGCATTGGCACAGCCCCTGGGATGTGGCCTCATCGTGGTGTGCAAGGGGGCATCACAGTGTGGCCCTGCCCTTGGGGCTGCCACTGAAAATCCCTGCACCCTGCAGCAGGATACTGGAGCCTACCGTCCCCAACTGGGCTAGGGATAGGGAAGCCGAACCCAGGGCTTTGAATGTCCTCACAGGCAAAAAGCCTGCAGCCTGTGTGGAGGCCAGCAGGGGAATGGGAACAGCTGCAGGGTGCAGAAATAGAACAGAATGGTAGGATGCACAGCCGTTCCACAGTGACAGTTAACAACACACGGAATAACATGTCTTCTCTAGAGGCACATTTGGGGAAAAGTGAGACTCTACAAACTGGGAAGAAATACAAAATCCCAGGTTGAGTAAGGCAATTTCTTATCTTATGAACTCTTAAAATCAGAATTTAGTTTCCCTGCTACAGTAGAGTACAGAATTCACACACAATCCCTTCTTAGAGTCAAAGGCTTCTGAGAACATATCTAGAATTGATATTTTAATAATCTGATGCCCAGACAAGCTTCATAAGCAGTTTTTCTCTGGTCTTTTGGATAAAGCATTTAACTGCGGCCTACAGCTCTCCAGAATTGATGTATCGGGCAGTTTTCTCAGCATCTTTAATTAACCCTTGCAGCGTTCTCCATTTTCATTTCTGTTTTTGTGAGTAAAAACCGGCACACGGCTCTATGAAGTTTTAAGCGAAAAATAAAACACCTGCCTCCAGTCACCCCCCGAACTCCACAGAGAGAACACAGGCCCTCCTGGGGCACAGTCTCTGAGCTCAGGAAGGGGCTTCCCTCTCAAAGCAGGGGCTGCATTTGTCCATCGATTTAAAAAATAATCTAGCATCAACTGAGCCAGGTTTGCAGAAAGCAGTTCCACGCAAGCCTGCTTTGAGTTGGTGCCTTCATTTTCTCCAGATATATGTCCCATCAAACAAGGCAGAGACCCAAGGCAAACCCAGGCCCTGGACCCCCCTGTCTTTAGCTCACTCTGCTGTGCTGCTACCCCTGTGTCTCTGACACACATTTAGCCCCACTTACCATCTCTTGTTCCACAAAATCCCTTCTGGATACCAAACCATTGGCCTTTATTTGCCAGCTCCATGGCATTTAGGGGGAGCCGCTACAGGAGGCGGGGACACAGGGCCATCTGCAGAGAATCACTGTTGCGATCTTGGGGCATCACAGCATGGCCCTGCAGCAGGAAGGATTTAGTTGACCAAGGCGGTTCCCAGTCTTGGGGCAGTGGTGCATTGGGATCTCCTGTGGGGATTTTACAAAATCACGTCCTTGGCCTCATCCCGAGAGATTCTGACCCAGTAGCTCTAGGGTTGAGAAACAGTGTCTGTACTTTTAAAAAGTTCGTGATTCCACTGCAGAGCAGAGAATGAGCACCACTGGATGGGACCATGAGGACGATGAATTGTTCCTAACAAGATGGGCCAATTAGTTCTATTTCTGCTGCTTCCTGGGAACCGAGGGATGAACAGGGCGACGCCTGGAGCTGTTTAATAATAGGTTTTTTCTTATTCATATCCAGTATTATCTGAAGCAGAGTTGAACCTGAAACACCTAAAGTGCGCATCGCCTACTTCAGCTCATGTCTTTTCAGATAAAAGTCATATAGTCATAGAATCCGGGGGTTATAAGATATCTCAGGGATCATCTGAGTAACTTCTTTCTGTTCAATTCATGAATGTCATCTCCAATAATTCCTTCAATTCATCTTGTGCTCTTCACTGGAATCTCTTAAATGAACTATTTGATCATCAGTAAATTGCACTTTTCTTATGAAAAGGCTGTGGCCTCCACAGTGGAACCTGTAGGTTCCGTCCTTGACACGGGAGCCAGAATCTGTCATTCTTGGCACCTTCTTTCAGCCTCCAGCCTCGACCTGAAAGCCAGCTGATGTCCCTGTGAACACACTGCCTTCCCAAATAAGCTTGACTTTGGCCCTCCCACCTGTTTGAGGGCGTGAACTTCAGCTCCTCTCCCGATATTGTGGTGCAGCAAAAAGATGAAGGAAGCCGGCAGGGTGCGGGAAATCACCTCTGGAAGCCTTTCAGCCATTTGCCAGGACCCCCTTGGGTCTTGTGACAGGGATCTGAGGTGCAGACATACAACAATGAGAGGAGGATCCTTGGTTCCTAAGCCTGCAGGGGATCTGCCAGAGAGCTCATGGTTTGCACAAAATACTTTGGAATAACATCATGAGCTCTAATCCTGCAGCTCAACTCTCATGAAAGAAACATTCAACAGGAGGGAGATTAATACAGGTTGGGGCTGGAAGTCCCCGCTGTGCTGAGACCTAGTCTGTCAGGACACGGTCCCCAAACGAGCAGGCTGGCCCTCCCAGACCCAAAAGAACAAGAGGTTAGAGCCCCATTTGTGCAAAACCCAGTTTCAACCTGATTTTTTTTTGGGCAGTGTACTAGTCCGTTTGCATTACTACAAGGGTATACTTGATCTTGGGTAATTTATAAAGCAAAGAGGTTTAGTTGGTTCAAGTTTCTGCAGGCTGTATAGGAAAGAGCATCTGCTTCCTGTTAGGCCTCAGGAAGCTTCCACTCATGGCAGAAGGCAGAGCAGGAGCAGGTGCATCACACTGCAAGAGAGGGAGCCAGAGAAAGTGGGGGGCGGGGCTACACTCTTAACCAGATTTGGGGCAAGAACTTGCTTATCACCAAGGGGATGACAGTAAGCCATTCTTGAGGGATCCACCCCCATGATCCAGTCACCCTCACCGGGTCCCACCTCCAACATTGGGAATCACATCTCAACCTGAGACTCAGAGGGGACAGACATTCAAACCATGTCAAATGGGCAGCGTGCAGGCCACCCTTACATAAAACCACTTGAAGGAGGCTTTGCAATCTGCTCAAATACTCTGTGTATCCTCTTTGCCTGCTCCCACGGCTTTTGGAATACACAGTCCAGATGTGGGCAGCGGGTGGCCATCTGTCCTCCTCCTGTCTCTAGGGAAACTCCTTTCTGCCTCCTATGGGTGTTCTCCAAGGGAGACACTTCTTCACAAGCCACCTTTATCATCTCCCCAAAGCCTTGGTCAGCCCTTATTTAGATGCATTTGAAAATTACTTAGCTAAATATATCTTACTGAGATTAAAACTTGAGTTTTTTTCTCTGACGTTTCCTCCCCAGCGCAGTCTGAAAACAGGAGCTGGGCATTGCTTCTGCCTGGCCCTACAGTGCTCCCCAACCCACCTGCCCCTTTGAAAGAACAGGTTATAGCAGTGCAGTCCCAGATTAAACCTGTTAACCAGAAAGAGATACCAGGAGAAAAACTGATGAGACCCAAATAAATAACGTCTAGAGTTTAGTGTATACCTGTGTATCAAAGTGAATCTCTTGGTTTTGATAAATACACTAAAGTTCACAAAATAGCAGCATCAAGGGAGATCGGGTAAACGGCGTGCAGGCATCTCCACACTATCTTTGCAACTTTTCTGTACATCTAAAATTATTCTTCCAAATTTAAAGAATCAGATTTTAAGGGGGAAATGTTTTCCTTTGCTTCAGAAATATCTAAGAAGAAAGTTTCCAATCTTATCAAAGCTGGAAGATGGAGAGAGCTAGGACTAAAATAAGAATGAAAACTTGGGTTACGTTTACATTTCGGCTTGTACTGCTCTTAAAATGTCTGAAGCATTCCAATTTCTATCATTTGCTCTACAAAAAACCTGTTGAAGAAAGCAGATGTTAGGATCCCACCTTTTTCTTTTTTTTTAACTGTAGAAAATTCTGGAATTAAGGAAGGCTAGCCCATTGGCCGATGCCCCAGGCACTCTGCGGTGAAGTCAGGCCTCTTCTGCACTCTGCACTGTCCCCATCTGAATTCAAGGCCCTCAGCTCAGCTTGCAGTCCTTCAGTCTCACAATGGGGGACCACAAGGGGGTCCCCATCCTCCACTCCAAGCCTGGGGTCCAAGGCAGGAGGTGGGAAGGGTATGGAGATGAGAAACTGTACACCCTATGTTCACAATTTCCTGGCCAAGCTCTGTGAATCTCGGCCTCAGCTCAGTGGGCTTCCTGCTTCCAGCCTGCCCCCTGCAAGGCATCCTCCACAAGGCAGGCGGAGAAGCCCTGGGAACACACAGCCAGAATCCATGCTCAGAGGGGCCCGTTCCTGTGTCTACCCACAACACACTGGTGCGTGGTGATGCACTGGGTAGGCTGGGGTCCTCTCTTACAGCGCCCTGCTGCTTTCTTCAAGGCAGGCGCCATGCTTTCTCATCATAAGTTTCCTCTTGTCTTTCTCCTCCATTAGAATAAAACTTCCCTGAGGGCAGGCACAGGTCTATGGCATTCCTGCCCTCAATGCCAAACAGCATAGAGCAGATGAGAGGGGTCAGTAATGACTCTGCAACAGATTTGACCAAGGTTTATCCTGTTTTAGAGAGTTACGAATAACTGGCCAGGTGCGGTAGCTCACACCTGTAATCCCAGCACCTTGGGAAGCCAAGGTGGGTGGATCATCCAAGGTCAGGAGGTTGAGACAAGCCTGGCCAATGTGGTGAAACCCAGTCTCTACTAAAAATACAAAAATTAGCTGGGTGTGATGGCAGGTGCCTGTAATCTCAACTGCTGAGGAGGCTGAGGCAGGAGAACCACTTGAACCCAGGAGGCGGAGGTTGCAGTGAACTGAGATCGCAGCCACTGCACTCCAGCCTGGGAGAGAGAGAGAGAGACTCCGTCTCAAAAAAAAAAGAGAGTTACAAATAACCTACGTTTCGAGGAGGAAGTGGCCCTGGGTGGGGTAGCTGCACACACACACACGCACACACACGCACACACACACGCAGGGCAGTGTCCACCGCCTGAGGCCTGAGGGAGATCTTCACGCTCACGCCTAGGTCATGGGAGGTGAGTTGTCCTAGGAAAGGTAGACGAAGCAGGTTAGGAGTGTGTGGGGGACTCTTCCTCTCACTGAGGTGAAGGTGAGGTCATCACGAAGCCAGCACCTCCCTGAGCACCTCCAGCATGGAACACTGACCCGCAACTGTCTGAGGCTCCAGGACACACCTGTCTTCTTCAGGACTCGGAGCACATCTGTTTCCAGGGATTTTCAGCTGCCACACACAGGAGGAAGGGAGCCGCCCCCTCCCTTTCTGAGACTGACTTTTAAAGCATTGGATTTGTGGATTCCAAGGTTCTCCCGCAAATACCAGTTCTGAGTGGATGTGAGAGGGTGGGGAGGGGAAAGGATCCTCCCCCACGCCTGAAGACGGGCAGCGGAGATGGAGAGAGGTGGTCCAGAATGAATTTGTGAAGACACGCACATGCACGCGCCGCACACATACACTGCACCTGCATGCACATGTACACACACCCACTGCAGGAAGAAGGGAATGTGAGCTGCGGGCTGGCCTCTGGGCTGGGTGGGCCCTGGGCGCCCTGACCATGGAGTCGGTCAGGAGGCGCTGCAGCTGCCCAGGCTCCCGGCCGGATGTGTTCTGCCTGGTCTCAGGAGTGCAGCTCCCCAGGGACTGGAAGCTGTCATAGCTGCCCCCTCACTGGCCCTCTGAGAAGACTCAGTGCTTTCTCTGGCCTAGGTTAACTCATTCATGAGAAAGAATCCCAAGAACAGACATGGAAAACCAAATTGCTGCATGTCTCCTTTAGGAAGCAATGTGTTTGTTGGCCAGTGCCGTCTGCCGTGCTGGGGCCCACACTCACAGCACAGCGGAGTGACATGACTCAGCCTGTTTCGCTCACGAGCTCCCTTCTCCGCAGCGCCTTTCCCCATCCGTGAGCAAGGCCTGCAAAGTGGAAGACACGGTCCCACCCAACCCTCCCCAAGCCTCACTGCTGCTTTTGCCCCCTACGCCCCAGCCTCGGGGCTCTCACCCCAAACCTTCCCAGGCTCAGAATGCCCCTCCCAACTCCACCAACACCTTCTGCCAAACTGTAGCCTTCCATGACCAACCGGTCACATGTCCCCTCCTCCTACAGGCGTCCCTGACTCCCTCACACAGATTCCAAAGCCCGTCATTCTCCGGTGCAACACGTACCTCAGGCCACCCCAAACCCAGTTCCACAACTGAGTCATGAGAGCGACTGTGAAACCTGCGGGGTCAGGACCCCTCTCGCCCGGCTTACAGCCTTCCATGTAGCAGAAGGCGGTAGAAACTACAGCCATAAGTAACATAGTATAGTATCTCATATAGAATTATACACGTTTTATCCCATATATAGTATAATAATACTGTATAGGAGACTGTAATAAACTACTTTACTCACAGAAGAAAGTCGTTCGCTCAGTGAGTGCAGCTGACTTTGATTTCACAATGACGCCAACTGTGACAGGTTCATTTGTCTGTAAAGCTGTATCTGTCCTCTCCCACAGGACAGACATGACCAGACAGCTGCCCTCACCCCCAAGGCTGGCCATCCTGGCTGAGGACTGCCTACCTTTCCCAGTGCGGGTGACTGGGCAATGCACCCAGGCAGTTCCAGCAGGGGCCCTCCCTAGGCTCCTTTGCCATGCTCAGCTGGGTTTCATCCACAGGCAGGAAGTGCTCGGTGAAGGCAGCTTGGCACTCAGGGGGCTGAGCACTGAGCAGCCCTACCCGAGCAGGCAGACTGTGCCCCCTCTTTCCTGCCAGGGAGCCTGTCACTGTCACCTGGCAGAATCCACAGATAATGTCCTCTGCCTCCTTAATGACGTTCTTGTGGAAGCTGGAAGCCACATGCACACCATCCTTCTCTCTCTCTCTCACTGTCTCTCTTCCTCCTCTTTGGGAAGTATTGTGGGCATGAAGCAGGTGCATGGAGCGCAAAGGCCCCAGTCATCTGTGGGTAGCACCGGCCTGGCTGGGAGGCCTGGGGTAGTGACGCTGGGCTCTTGTCACAGTGCCATGAGGAGGGCAGCCCTCCAGGCACTCTAGCCCTGGCTGGCATCAGAATTCCACACATGGATGTGTATTAACATCCAAAGATAAATCGAGTTGTTCTGCAGAAACCAACGTCTATTTCTTTCATCAAGAAAAGGTGAGGAGCCTTAAAACACAACATTAACTTGGGCCAGCAGACAGAATGAGCTGAATTAACCCCAAAGATGCAAAGAGAGAGAGAAAAAAGTGTTCTCTTTGTTCAGTCCCGGAGCTGGCGAAGACTTACTTGAGTGAAAGGGAGGAACGGAAGGAAAGGAGGGAGGGAGGAAGAAAAAGAAAAGGAAGAAAGAGAATAAAAGAAGACAGGTCAGAGGGGAAGGGAGAACACCACTGCAGCAATCTCCTCTTCTAAAACTTCTGAGAGCCCTGTTTGGGGCCAGCTCGTGGTAAGCCCAGGGTCCCAGGCCCTGCAATCCTGTCCCGTGTAAATCGCCAAGAGAAGGGTGCAGCCAGCGTCCACTGCCTGCAAGAATCTGCATTTTACTGCTGGGTGTGTGGTTTGCATAAAACGGACTTCCTGGGGAGCTCAAACTGCAAAGGGCTCCCGCTGCCCACACGCCTACCTGTGTCAAAGCCCCAGCCTGACTTCACCACCACAAAAATCAAGCAATACCTTGAGCCCCTGCATACATCTTCGTCCCTAGATTTATGGTAGTCTGCTAACCATAGGGCCAAACCATACTGATGACAACACCCGCTGTGCACCATGGAGATTATGTCCACCCTTTTTTTCTGACATTTAAGATCTGGCTTCCGCCATGTCACTCCAGAACCCCACAATTCTCCTGGATGTTGAAGAATGTGACGCCATCCCTCACCATAAACATGGCCTTCGGAGCTCCTCCTGCACCTGTCTTCTCTAGTACCAATGGCTTCTCACCACTGCCTGTCTTCTCGTCTTAGCGAAGGAAGATTTTCCTGTCCCTTTGAGGAAACACGATCAGGTGACGCACCTCAGGCTTCACATAGTGCAGGCTTGGTAACATGTCAGCATACATTAACCTTCTGAGCGCTTCCTAAATCCTATTCCAAGGAAGGCCTAACATCACCTCATTCACTGCACACCAGCGTCGCATCCAAGCTTCAGGGATCTTCCGAAACATCCTTTGGGATGCTGCCACAGCAACTCCCCAACTTCCTACTGCTACGTAGAAGCCAAATTCTGTCATTCACGTGGCAATTAGGTCATTACCTCTCACAGAAAGAACTACACTTTCCTGCCTGGGAGATAAATATTGAAGACATAGTTTCATTGTGACAGGCACTCAAGTTCCATGTGTCTTATTATTTTCTTTTTTTAAGACTTCAAATGCCATATTAAATATCAGCCAGTACCATACTTTTTTAATCCATCATTGCACACATATAAATTAAACACCGTCACTATTCACATCCCAAAGCTTCAACTTCCAACATTACTTTATCTCAATACAGAAGCCTCAGAAACTGTGTGTGTGTGCGTGTGTGGTCATCAAGTTATTCATTCATTTACTCGATTAATATTTTTAGCTCTTTTTAAAATTTTTAGATTTTTATTGATACATAATATTCTATGTATTCATGGGGTACATATGATATGTACCAGGTGTCATCACCACCCCACTCATTAACAGGAACTCATTGTGGTTTCTAGTACCTTTGGACAAGTGCTTACCTAACTGTAAAACCTCATTCTGATAATTTAATTTTGAAAGCCACTCCTGGTAACCACTATCAAGATTAGACATTTTAGATTATGTGGCAACAGTTTATATGCTGTCAATGACTTTGACCTCTGGGAAGATTGAGCAGAGTACTTTTTCTACAACTTTAAGTACAGCTAAGAATAATATCCGAGTAAGTACAACTAAAATCCCTCTACATTTCTGAAAACATAAAAAGACACTGAAAGGTAGAAAGAACGAGCCAGACCAGTTGGGAGCTTGAGAGAACTCTAAGCATTGAGAAGCAATACTACAGCAAGTCCTCTGAGATATGTTAATTTTTTTAACTTTATATGTCCCAGATTTGGATGCAGAAAAACCAGCAACGCCAATAGGGCATGGAAAAGGCCCCAGTAGAATCCTACTCTCTCTAGTCAAGTGACCAGGACAGAGACAGCACAGGAGGTCTGAGAATCTGTAGACAAGACCCATCCTACTCCAGCCAAAAACCTCAGAAAAACCATGGCTCCATCTCAGCCAGACCTGCAGAGGTTGAGGGGAAAACCTCGATTTCTGCCCTTGCAGGGCTGTGACTAGCTCGCCCACCCTCAAGGTTTGCAGGAGAGGAGATGGAGGAGGGAGCAGACACCATTGTATCTGTTGGGCAGCAGTGTTGACAGAGAACACCTCAGCAACCAGCACTTCCACTTCTGCCTGTCAGTGACAAGGCCCTCCTTCTGCCCCACACTGAGTGCCATCACAGGAGGCCTGGTGGAAAGCCAGGACTTTCACCAGCACCCAGAGTAATGAGGTCACCCCCAGGGTGTCAGTGGAGATGTGGGGAGCCAGAACTCCCATTTCCACACAGCAATAACAAGGAGCACCTCCCCACCCTGGGTGTCAATAGAAACCAAATGCAGAGCCTGGATTTCTACCTCCACATGACAGCAATGAGCCAGTGAAAACAGAAAGCTTAAATAAGATTTAGCCTCATACCACACCATCCAAATTTCTAGGTTCCAAGTAAAAATCAAGTGTCCAGTCAAGCAGGGCAGCTCATGCTTATGATTCCACCATTTTGGGAGACCAAGGCAAAAGGATCACTTTAGTCCAGGAGTTCAAAACCAGCCTGGGCAACATGGCGGGATCCCATCTCTACAAAAAATAATTTAAAAAATTAGCCAGGCTAGGTGGTGTACACCTACTGTCCCAGCTACCCAGGAGGCTGAGACAGAAGAATCACTTGAACGCAGGAGGTCAAGGCTACAGTGAGCCATGTTCAAATCACTGCACTCCAGCCTGGGCAACAGACTCATATCCTGTCTCAAAAAAAAAAAAAAAAGAAAAAAAAGAAAGAAAATCACTTGTCATGCCAAAAATAGGAAAACGTCAACTTGAATGAAAAAGACAATTGATGATATACTAACACTGAGATAACAAAGATGTTAGAATTATTTGACAAAGATTTTAATGGTCATTGTTAAAATGCTTTAATGAGTAATAATAAACATGCTTGAAACAAATCAAAATATAGAAAGTCTCAGCAGAGAAAAATTCTGAGCAATGACATAGAAGATAATAAAACTAAATGGAAAGCTTAGAACCAAAAAACAAAATATAAATTAAAAAAATAATATTAAAAAAACAAAAAACACAACAAAAGAAATTTAAGAATTCGATTTATAGACTCGTAGACTCAGCATACAAATGAAAAGGACAAAGAAAAGAATTCATAAATTTGAGATTTAACATTAGAAATTACTCAGTCTGAACAACAAGAAAATATAGACCAATAAATAAAAATGAAAAGAGATTATGCAAAAAATTGTGGGACTATACAAATTATCTATTATTTGCATCCCCACAGTCCTGAAGGAAGATGAGAAAATAGTTGGCAATGAAGCACTATTTCTCTAAAAAATGGCTACAATCTTCCCAAATTTGTCAGAAGTCATAAACCTACAGTTTTAAGAGGCCAAGTTAATCTCAAACAGGATAAATTCAAAACTATCCACACCAAGACACATCAGAGTCAAATTTCCAAAAACTGAAAACAACTTACTTACAAAGGAAAAACGATTCTCATGACAATGTATTTCTCACAAAAAACCATGAAGGCAAGAAAGTACTGGCACAATAGGTTTCAAGTGCTGAAGAAAGAACTTCCAATCTAGAATTACATCTTCAGCAAACGCATCCTTCAAGACTGAAACAGAAATCAAGATATTCTCAAATGAAGAAAAACTCAGTAAATTTGTCACCAGCACCCTACCTTAAAAAGTATTCATAAGAACGTTCTCTAAACAGAAAGAAAATCATAAAAGGAGAAATCATAGAAAGGAACAATACATGATAATAATAAAAATATGAGTATATGCAATAGATTTTAGAGCTCCTCTTGAATATTTCAAATTATGTTTGAAGGCTTAAGAAAATATTATAATACTGTCTAGTGTATTTTTAGATGTACATAGAGAAAATGTTTGTGATAATTATATTTTACATGGGTAGATAAAGGAATGTAAAATTTGGTAAAGATTGTATACTTCACTCAAACTGGAGCAAAGTTTTTATATAATATTAAAATTATATAAGTATAATAGTGAAATTATGTGATATTGAAATTAATCTAAACAACATAGGAGTCAAAATGTTGATTTTAACCTCCAGGACAAGCATTAGGAAAATAACAAAAACTAGTGAAATAAACGACAAGGTGAATAAAATGTAAGAGAATATATTTTAACAATAAGGTAATAATAAAAAAGAAACAAAAATGAGGTCAGACATTTAAAAGGGGAAGACCAAAATGCAGGAATAAACCTTAATAGTTATTACACTAAGCATAAATGAATTAAGCACTCAAATTTAAAGAAAGAGATTGGCAGGCTTTCTTTTAAAAACATAATTCAACTACATCTATATACAAATGATACTTTTAGGATGTAAAGACAAAACTAAATTAAAAGTAAAGAGATAACAATGATATAGCACACAAATAGTAACCAAAAAATAATTGGAGTATCTACACCAATATCAGACAAAATAGATTTAAACACAAAAAATTTATTACAAGCCACAAAAGGACATTTTATAATAATAAAAGGTCAATCTATCAAGAAGGTAAAAGAATCATTTATATACATAAATTAAACAAGAAAGCTTCAAAATACATAAGCATGAAATAAATGAAGAAAAAAGAGATAATTCAACAGTAATAGTTGTTGGTTTCAATACTCCACTTTCACTAATGGATAAAACAACAGGACGGAAGAGCAATAAAAGTACATAACAAAACGATAAACTAAGGAGACTTCTCTACATCTGCGGAACACTGCACCCACGGCAGCTTTGTACACATTCTTCTTCAGTGCACACAGAACATTCTCCAATGCAGACTATATGATAGGCCACAAAACAAGTGTTAATACATTTTTAAAATTTTCCACCATACATAGTATGTTCTCTATCCACAATAGAATGAAATTAGAAATAAAAAATAAAATTTGAGAAATTCTAAACTTTATGAAAATTTAAAAATTGCTAAACAAGCAATAGATAAAACAAATAATACATCAGAAGAGATATTAGTCAATACTCTGAGGTGAAAAACAAAGCACAGCATACCAAAAAAGCTGGGATATACCAAACAGGAGTGCTTAGAAAACTTACAGCTACAAATATCTATAATAAAAAAAACTCAAATTAATAACCTAATCTTTCATCTGAAAACACTAGAAGAAAAGCAAACTGAGCCCAAAGCAATCAGAAGGAAGAAGTGAGGACTGCAGTGGGAAAAACCAAATAAAGAATAAAAACCAACAAAGAACATCAACAAAAATAATAGTCGTTTCTCCAAAAATAACAAAATTGACAAAATTTCAGCTAGACTACAAAAAAATCAGGATTGAATTATTATAAGGAGAAATGAAAGTGGAAGCATTACTACCAACTTTACAGAAATAAAAAGTACTATTAAAGAAAACAGTGAACAATTATGTGCCAAAAAATTAGAGATCCTAATGAAAATGAATAAATTTTTAGAACTACACAAACTGACTCAAGAAGAAACAGAAAATCTGAAAAGGTCTCTAATAGGTAAATATAAGCCAGACACTGTGCCTCACGCCTGTAATCCCAACACCTTGGAAGGAGGAGGCAGGAAGACTTGAGGCCAGCAGTTCAAGGACAGCCTGGACAGTAAAGTGAGACTCCCATCTCTATAAATAGTAAAAATAAAACAAATAGAAGGGCATGGCAGTGTGCACCTGTAGTCCCAGTTACTCAAGAGGCTGAGGCAGGAGGATCGCTTGAGCCCAGGAGTTGGAGGCTGGAGTGAGCTACAATTGCACCACTGCAACCCAGCCTTGCTGACAGAGTAAAACTCCTGTCAAAAATAAATAAACAAACAAATAAATATATTGACTTAGTAGTGTTTAAGTTCCCACAAAGAAAAGTTAGGACTAGATGGCTTCCCTGGTACATTCTACCAAACACGTAAAGAAGAATTAACACCAATTCTTCCCAAACTCTTCCAAAATATAGAGGCGGAGGGAACTTTATTTTGTGAACCAGTTCCTGGCTTGTAGATAGCACTTTCCCCCACGTCCCAGCATGCTACCGAGAGCATGTGGAGGCTCTCTGAGGTCTCCTCTCATAAGGGCACTAATCCTACCATGAAGGCTTCACCCTCATGGCCTCATCTAAACCTCATCACCTACCAAAGGGCATCTCCAAACACGATCACGCTGGGAGTTAGGGTTTCCACATATCAATCCGTGGGGAAGCGGTGGGGGCGTGAGCACAATTTAGCACATAACAGACACCAAAATTTAAAATGCATTACCATTTATAATCACTAAAAACAATGTGAAATGCTAAAGTATAGGTCTGACAAAAACATGTGTAGGACTTGTATGCTAAATCCTACACAATCCTAACGAAAGAAATAATAGAAGATCTAAAAAAATAGAAAGACATTTATGGGTTAGAAAAATCAACATATTAAACATGCCAATCTCCCTAAATTGGTATTCAGATTTAAGGCAATTTTTTAATCAAAATCCCAGCAAGCTTTATTATAAATACAGGCTGAATTATTTTAAAATTTATATAGCAAGTAAAAAGAACTAGAGTAGCTAAAACAATTTTGAAAAATAAAAAGAAATTAGGGTAAATGACTCTACCTAATTTCAAGACACATTATATTGCTATAGTAAACAAGATTGTGTGGTATTGGTGGAGGGATAGACACACAGATTAATGGAACAGAAAAAAGAATCCAGGGAAAGATCTTACAAACATCCCTGATTGACTTTGACCACGGTGCAAAGCAATTTCATGGAAGAGGGAGAATCTCATCAAGAAACATTGCTGGAACAATTGAACATCTATGGGGAAAAAATAACACTGACCCGAACCTCACACTTTATACAAAAATTAACTTCCAAATGGATCACTCACTTAAGTATAGAATAGAAGCTATATAACTGTTTGTAAAATACTAACAGATTTTCCCTGCAAAAAGCTCCTCTGGAAACTGAAAACAACAATTAATCCAATTACAAAATGAGTGAAAGATATGAAGAGGCCTTTACAGGTAATACACAGAGAGCAAATAAGCACAGGAAAACATTTTCAACGTCAGGGGGAACATGCAAACTAAAACCACAGGGAGATATCACTACACACCTGTCAGAATGCCTAAAACCAAAACCAGTGGCAACATAAAATGCCAGCAAGGTTGCTGAGAAGCGGGATCACCTGTAGATTGGAAATGTAAATTGGGGAGAATGCCAGCTGATACAGCTCCTTTGGGAACCAGTTTGGCAGTGTCTCAATAAACAGAGCATATAAGTACCATACAACCCAGAAATTGCATTCCTGGGCATTTTTATAAGGAAACAACAACAAAAAAATCTGTTTACATAAACATAGCAACTTTATCCATGATAGTCAAAAAATGGAATCAGCTCAGACATCCTTCAATAGGTGAATGGTTAAATGAACTGTGGCACTTTCATCTGATAGGATGGTGCTGAGCTATGAAAGGGAGTGAGCTACCAACATACACAACAAAGTGGACCAGTCTTCAGAGATTAGGCTGAGTGAAAACACCAATCGCCGTAGGTGACATGCTGTTTGACTTCATATATCTAACATTCTTAACATGGTAAAATTATATAATGGAGAACAGATTAGTGGTTGCCAGGAGACAGGGAGGAGACACTGGGGGCAGTTGGCATGCTTCTGAACGGGTGAAAGAAGTTGTGCTTTTGAGACAGTGGAACGGCTCTGTATCTCCACTGTACAGTATCAAAGCCGATCTCTTGGTTGTGATACTTTCTTCAGTTTTTCTAGCTGTTACCACTGGAGGAGGCTGAGTAAAGGGAACAAGGATCTCTCTGTATTCTTTTTCTCAACTGCATGTGAATCTACAATTCTCTCAATATAAAAAGTTAAAACCAAAACTTATGTGCGCACTTCATTGGGATATGCACTCCTGGGAGGCAGGGGGGATGGAATCAGGAGAGGGGAGGGAAACGTGAGGGGCATGCTGCCACGCAGGAGCCGTATGACCTGCTGCAAGCCAGGGCCAGGAGGGGCACGAATGACCATTCTCTTCCCTTCTTCATCTCTCTGATCCATAAGCTCACAGGGACTTCACTTTCCAACACACTTCTGGGATATATTAATCCTGAAGACACCAAAGGCCTGTGTTTGCCTCATATCTCTCTCTCGGGCAGAACAGAAATGCTTTGGAGTGCCCATGCTCTCAACTAGTCCTGAAGACCAACAGCTAAGAGGTGGGGGAGCCATGCTAACACTCATTCTGCAAGACCACCCCCAGCACCAAGTATGAACGGGAATGGAAATCACATGTTGTAGCCTGTGAGTCATCACTGCACACATTCCTCCACTTCATCCTCCAAACAGCTGGGTGGGGGTCACTCTCATTATACAGCAGTGCTTCAGGCGGGATTCTGTGCCTAAGAGCAGGGATCCTATGGTAGATAAAGTGTATTCTGTTTCCCTGACCTCTTCACACACATATGCACACACTACCCACACACACAACTCAGCAACATTATGATTTGTGAGTGCCAAAACTTGCATCCAATTCCCTAAACTGTTTAGAACTGGCTTATGCTCTAACAGACTGTTTAGGTTTCTGAAACTTTTAGCTGGTGCATATCCTGGTTGGTCTTCAAGGACAAAGTCCCCAGGGAAATCATGGGCTTCCAGATCAGGCAGTAAGGTAGGGCCTTGGGGAGAGTCCAGAAGATGGAGAAGTGGCTGTTAGATGGGGGAGGGGGTGGATGTCTCACTAGAGGGACCTATGCTGAGGGACCTATAGGTGGGGGACTCCTAGGGAGAGGGGAAGGGTGAGTCTATAGTGTGAAGGCAACATCAAACCCACCTACGAGAAATGCTGCCTTTAGGGCACTCCTGTGAAAGGGACAATTCCATTTCTGTTTTTATTTCCCATCTTTTATGCTTGGTAGACTTGATGTGGCCAGAGGGAAAACCATAAAGCCTCTTGTCTCAGCTCATTATCATGTTCGCTCTTAATTTTCTTTGCCTTATTATCTATAAATCCCTCTCATTACACAGTGACCTCTTAATAAAACTTCATTCTTCTCCCCCACCACCATCTCCCAGCACCACCCCTCCCCGTTTGCACCTGCAGCCCAGGAGAGGAGGCTTCAGCTAAGCCTGCATCTCCAGGGAAGAATCCCAGTCCCAAGAACCGCCTCCTTCTTGGCCTTTGCTCCCTGCAGTCCCAACTCTCACCTGGCCCAGAACCCAGGGTGCCCACCACAGGACCTGCCACTGTCCCCTGGGTAGCCTGCCACTGTCCCCTGGTGGCCTGCCAGGTAGAGCAGGACAGGAGCTGCCAGGGCTCTCTCTGCAGCCTCCTCTCTGGGGTGTCAGAGGCACATCAGGTGGGGAAGAGAGAGTGGGACTCAGGTGGGCAGGGCTGGCTGGGGTCCTGGTGGGCAGAAACCTTCCTGCAGGGGTGGGTGAGATTGAAGCCACTCACCCCCCACATGCCTGTTCCACTATCCTGACTCCTGGGGATTGCCCATCCAGCACATTCAGGATTGTTAGACAAACCAAGACTGGAGCCCCTTCCAGAGTCAGGCAAGCTTGCTTGGCATCACGCAGGGGTCTTAATTAGAACAAATAGCCTTAGACACACAGTAAAATAAAAAATTGATGATTCAGTGACAGCTAATCGTTTGCAAGAAACAACAGATGCCTATACAGGGAAGATATATTTCATGGTGTTTTTTTTAAAGCACATTTAACTAACTGAATAATGCATTATAATGATCATGCTGATATTTCTAAATATGTTAAGAATTTATAATATAATCTTTCCTCTGAGGATGCCAAAGTTTACTTAATTGGTGATGAAGTTGACACAGAAGGGGGGCGGGCTCTTTACACCCACTCACCATCACAGCCTCTGAGAGTGCACATGGAGGAAGTGCCTGCGGGGTCTGGAAGATGGGCAGCAGGGTCTGCCTGGAGTTGGACACGGGCCACAGAAACCCACATGATACACATGATACACATGATATCAATAATGCGTGATCCATTCAAGGGTGGGAGGGGACCAGGTATTCCCTAAATCCCTGAAGGACGGAGCAAGAGGCTATTGGCTTGGGCTGCAAATAAGGGGAAAGGGCAAGATCCCACCCTGTGACACCCAGCCGGCCAAGGACGTCTTCAGCCAGGACCTGCCTGGGATAGAGGAGGGAATGGGAAACAAGAAGGTGCCCAACAATTCTGCCTCAGGCCCCAGCGCAATAACTGAACTTACCCTCCTGTAATAAGCAACGAGACCTCTGGACAACATGAACAAAACAACCCTTTGTAGACACTGGGCAAGAGGCTGAGGAGACTACCACCAGTATCTAAACTACTGAGCCATACCTTGCTGGGCTGATGCGGAAGGCCTGCATCCTTTTCCTAGGGTGCCCCGACAGGGGCTGCTCCCCCAGCAGAGTGGCTGGGCTGTGTGGCACAGCCTGTTCCATTACCCTGATGGACACTGCTATCTTAGGAAGTCTCCTAGATACAAGCTTATTAATTTTGTTAGTTTTGCAGTGAGCTAATTATAACTACTTAAAAGCGGAAGTTCAGTTCTTGTCATTTGACGGTGAAAATCAGAATCGTTTACTCTCCAAATCTTCCCTTGCTCTTAATATAAATCAGGATTCTCACCACTGCCTACAAGGGCCAAGGCCACCTGGTCTGGGCTGCTGCACTCGTTCGGCCTGAGTCTGAAGCCAGCCTCTGCTGACAACATGCCCATCCACGTGCCTGTCTCCCAAGTCCCGCACGTGTGGTTGGATCTGAATCCACAGCGGGTCAGACGTGTCTCTGCTGGTTCTTTTCTCATTGGAGCCATTGACAGCCAGTGAAGGGCTCCTGGCATCAAAATTAGCAGATTCTTCAAGGAAGATATTAAGTTGGCTCAGATTTCCCCCTTCGAGGCCAAGATATCAATGTTGCATAGCCAGGAGCTCTCGAGTTTATTTGGAGCTGCTTGAAGCTCTGGTTCACAGATCTGCACAGGAAGGGAGAGGTGACAGGGCCTGGAGCTGTCTTCCTCACCCCAGACTGCCAGGCCCGCCTCCCTGAAGCCGTCAGCACCCCTGACCGTCTCACAGAGTGCCGGGCTCCTGTAGCCATCTGAGGTTTAGATAGACCAGGAGAGAACAGTGCCTGGGAGAGGGGCGGAGCAATGCTTTCGGAGTGCTTCTCATGCCGCAGACACAAACCTTGGTATCGCCATGGCAGAGGTACAAAGGGTTCAGGTCACTGGCCTGGGGTCCTGCGTGTCTGGCATGGCAGAAAGGGTGGAAGGCAGAGGCCCCGAATGCTAGGGCAGCAGGTACTGCTGTGGAAAGGGCTGTGTGTGTGTGAGGGAGCCAATCCCCTCTGATCCCTCAGCTGGAGAAGAGTCCCTCCCAGAATGTATGCAGCTGAGCTGAAACCAGGAACCAGGATACAGTCAGGTCAGTGAGAACTTTCGTTTACTTTTATACTTATTACATTACAGAAACATCCACACATACGTGAACGTAGAAAGAAGAGTGAAGAGCGTTCAGCCTCAGCCTCTGCCCTTTCCCCAGCTCCCGAGTCTCCGCTCATGCCCAGCTTCTTTCATCTACCAACCCTCAGATCTCTCCCTGGAGATTTTAAAGCAAATTCCAGGCATTGTGATTTTACCTGAAAGTACTTCTTGATGTATTTTTAATAAATAAACATGTTTGGCCCATAACTGCTGTTCTACAATTATATCTAACAAGTTTTCTAACAATTAAATGAATACTTGGCTTATGCTCAAATTTCTTGATGTTTTCAAAAGATTGGGGAGAGGGAATTTCTTACAGTCACTGTGTTTCAATCAGGTTCCAACCAGGCCTACACACAACGGCTGCTTTCTTTACATCTGTCACACCTGCATTCCTGCTCAAGAAACTGGGTCATTTATTCCTGCAGAATTTCCCACGTTGTAGATTTAGCCAAGAAGAAATGAAACTTCCATGTAGCCGGGTGTTCAGATGGTCTGGATGAGAGCCGAGCTTGTGGCTGGTGTGCGGGGTTGTTTCTTAGGCAGCGCTACCGTCTTGTGCTGTGTCAGACGCTGTGGTGGGGACTTTTAGAATTGTCGTCTGAAGTCATGAAAGGAACAGAAAGGGACAGGTAAGTGCCTGGTGATGACCATGACAGCACACGGTAACAGTAGTAACTTTGTAGTGAGTGATTACCCTGTGCCGGCTCTTTGCTAAATACTTCACAGGCTTGTTTTTATTCAAGTGCACTCTCATTTTACAGAGGAGGAAGCTGATGAACAAAAACTAAACAAATGACTCACCCCGGGGCACGCAGCTGGTTATTTGAACCAAAGCCGGAATCAGAACTCAGGTCTGTCTCGCTCCAAAGCTGCCCCGGCTTCTCTAACCCTCTGTGGGATTTGGTGACTTGAGTGCAGGAGGGTGTCCACCAGTGAGTCTGAGGGACAGAAGACAAGTGGAGGAGGAGGTTTTGTTAAGAAAGCCTGGGCGCCAGAGAGGCGACCAGGAAAGCTCCTTATGACCTGTCTAGGAAAAGCTTTCTCAAAGCAGAGGCTGCTCAGGGGGGCAGGAGAGAGGGTGCCTGCGCTCTGGGTATGGGTGTGGGGTGGAGGGTGTTGCCCAGCCCCGTCTCATCTGTGGCATGCACATGTGGGGGGTGTGAGCCCTGCCAAGGCACTAGGGCATGCTGGCATCTCTGCATGGGGCTACCACTTGCTGCCTGAAGGGGTTCAGCCAGGAAGGCCCATGGCAGTCCCAGTCTCCACTCGCAAAGAGGAGGAACCCACATCTCAGCCCATGTGTGAACCAGCTCTCAGGGCACCTGGCTGCCATGGCCCGCCTGTCAGAAAGTCCCGAAGTTGGCTGTGTGATTCATGCCCGCGTGTGTGGAGTGTTTAAGTGGGAGCGGAGGGAGAAGCCAGGAACTGTGGTGGGAAAGATCATGTCTTCAAGTGACCCAGGGAGCTGAAAAGCGCAGTTTCCGCCTTGGAATGATGGTAGCCCTTCTTGGATTCTCCTTCCACACAGCCGGAACACTGGGTTCAAATTGGAAGGGGCAGGTGTATCTGGAAGCTTCACCTTTGGATTGGGTCCAGGAGTTTGAGCTTTCAGCAGAGAGTGACTAGAAGGTGGATTTTTAGAGGGGAGAAACTTCAGTCATTCCAGGATCAAGACTGAGAAATGAGCCATCCTCCTGGAAAGAGCGCTGGAGAAGCTGTATAGCAGCCCAGGGGCTCTGTTCATCTGCACCAAGACAAACGGTCCTCAGACCAAGCCGCTGCTGACGTCTGCAGGTGCCACGTGCTCTCCAGAGTTGCCAAGCCTGCCCCTCAGCTGATAGGAGGAGCCGGAAGGGGGCTCTGTGCAGCAGAGATTCTCAGGAGACTCCAGGCCACACAGCCGGAGATACTATTTGTGGGAAAGAAAAGCTACCCGATGCATCAGGTGCTGTTTCCAGAAAGTTCTCTGGTCATGGCAACGTGTAGGGAGCATTCTTTTGGGAACATCTGGATAGCATATTCATTCTCCTGCCTGGGGTTGCGTGTCTGCTCTGATGTCACAAGATAGACCCAGGCAGCCTCAGGCTATGACCTACTGGTGGTTGAGACCAGAGGAGAAGCAGAAGACCTGAGGGATGACAGTAATCAGGCTCACACTGTCCCCCCCTCAACAGTACCATCTGCACAGGCCTCTCCAGCTTACAAACACCTTTCACCCCCATCACTGCAGGCAAGCCTCACAATTAGCTGTGAGTCTGTTTTACAGATGAGGAAACTAACATGCAGAGGGCAATAGCTATTCAAGATCATAAGAAGGGCAAAGTCGGGTAGTTCTTCTGATTTAAGCCCTGACTTCTATGGGTTATAGGAAACTTGGAAGAGAGAAGAGTTCTTGGTCTAAGTTTCCAAACCTTGGATTTTCCTTTCCCCAAATTCATTTGTGTGAATGCCAATGGGAAGGCTTCTCTCTGTCAAGTCATAAATTGTCACTGTGCACCAATGACACATCACAGAGCCGAGGGACTCCCCCATGTCCCAGCAATGCTTGAGGCCCTAGTAGAACCAAAGAGCCTCAGGGAAACTAATTCTTGAGAGGGTGAAAGGCCTGTTCAAGGATCCATGGCAGTAGGTAGTGGGTCCAAGGCTCCTGGTTACAAAGTGTCCTTCTTTCGTCCCAGGATGCCCAGCAGTCTCCCGAGTGAACCTTCTCATCCTCGGCAGTCTATGCACCACTGGTGACATGGACAGCACCTTCCTTCCATGAGTCCAGAGCTTCCTGAGGGTGAGCTGAGTTCTTCCTTCCTCTGCGCTTCCTCACAGCTGCTCCCAGTCTCCGCACCCCATCAAACAGCCGTTCTGCGCTGTGTCCTGCTGGAAATAGATCAGCCTCATGAATTGTGTCCCAACCACAGCCTGTGGGCACTGGGGAAGCATTTCCCTTGGGGGCTGCACAGAGGCCTGGGGCTTCTGTGAGTTGCCTCAGAGCAAGGGGCCATGCCCTGATGTACAGCAGTCCAGCCAGTGCCACGCCCAGCCCCCAAAGCCATCCCCATCTTGGTGCCTGCTACCACCTGTTCCCCTTCCAGACAGGGACCCCAGTGTCAGCATCATCCTGGGAGGCTTCCTGGAATTCCCCTCCTTCCAGCCTGTCCCTGCGACTCTCTCCTCCTGGGAGTGCCTGTGCCCCTGCTGCCCAGAGCCTCCTGCCCCTGGGTGTCAGAGGCCACTGCTCAGTGTCCACTGCAGAAGTGAGAGGCAAGAGGGAGGCATGCAGTGCCCAGCAGTGGCACAGGCAGGTCCCTGGCTGCTTGGCTCTCATTCCAGGCTGCTCCCACCTTGGTACTCTGTCCCCACAGGGAGGAAGGGACCACCTTAGACACCTGGGGAGCAGGCATTTCCTCTCCAGGACTCTGGCCTGCCTTTCCCTTAAACTGGAATAAGGACGTTCGCACTCACCAAGCACTCGCTCTGTGTCAGGCACCTGGCTAAATCTTCAATACATTCTACGTCATTCCTCTCTCACCAGTAGTCCTATGAAACATTTTACAGATTGGGAGTCTAAGGCTTACAGAGTATGACTCCTGCTGAAGGTCATACGGGCAGTGACGAGGTGAGGGCCACCTGGCTTCACAGCTTAAGCCTTCCCCCAAGAGCTGACCTGCCTCTCACTACAGCCATGGAGAAGAGGGCTCATGAAATCACCCAGTCTCAGGACTGGAAGGATCTAAATGATGATTTGACCTAAGTGTTCATGAAATTTTTACTGAAATCATATATATTCTGAGTTCACCCGGCCTCTGAGCTTCTAGATGAGACCGGCTGCATCATGACCTGTGGGAGCCCAGTACCCTCCCCAAATTGGGAAATCCCAGAGGCTCAGTTGTCTCCTGATCAGCCCTGGAGGCAGTTTCTATTTTCCACCAAGTCCTCACTCCCCTCTAATCTTGCAGTGGCTCCTGTGTCAGGCACAGTGTCAATTGCAACAGGGGCCCTCCACCCGCTCTCTGATTTCTAGCCACAAAAATTCACTCACGTGCCATCTGGGGCCTCCTCCTGCCTGATGAGAGTCTGCTGAAGCTGGGCTCACCGCACTGAGCTCCAGAGGTAGCCCAGATGGGGTGTCCTTTACAGAGGCCCTGCCAGCCCTGACAATATCAATCATAAGACCAGGACTGGGGTGCAGAATTTTTAGTGCAGGGATTGAAGGTGCTAAGAGCCAATGCCACAGGCTAGCCAGAGTCTTCTGGGGAAAGCTCAGATCTAATCTAGAGGCAAGGCTCACCCACCTGATCACAGGGCAGGCCAGAGAGCCAGAACTGGGGAAGCCAGAAGAGAAGGAACAGGGCAAGAGCGGGTCTGGAAGAATGAGGGCTGGGGGCACGCCCAGGGCAAGTATCATAAATCACAGCACAAGTTGCTGTCATCAGGGAAGTGCTAACGAATGTGGAGAATAGCGTCCTAAGATCCAGAGAGAGCTGGTCACCTTTTTTTTTAGTTGAAGGAAGTGTGAGGAGCAGTGAATTTGTCCTTTTTGTTAAACGAGATGGACCATAGCCTGGCCCCTTAGAACCTCAAAATTTCATGCAGGTAAATGAGTTGTCATGATTCTGTCCTCCCATTTCTGGCACCCTGCACACATTTCTTAGTCTCCAGGTCCAGTGAGTGTGGTGTTCTTTATGTGGCCGACATGATGAGCCCTGGAATGCTGAGGCAGTTAGATCCCTCCGGACTGCATTTGGATAAGAGGTCAAGAAAGTTAGCAGAGCTGTGGGGCACAAGAGTTAACACGTACTGCTGTCCTTGCCATGTAAGGGCGAACTGCCCGAGTTCTTCCTCATTGTAAGAAATGGCAAAAAAAAAAAAAAAAATGCTTTTCATCAAATAAGCAGCTGCCTCTCAGAAGTCAGAGATTGTAACTGATTATAAGTGTCCTGTCAAGAGACAGAAGCCACCCTTCTGCAGTTTGAACAGGGAAAATTCAGCATAAAGAATTACTAACTAATAACATGGTGAACTACTGAAAGGGTAAGAGAAAAATAACTCAAAGGAATATGGACTTGGCAAATGCAGGGAGTTCTGCCTACCTCTAGGACTGAAGGGGAGAGCCAAGGAGGAAAAGAGGTCACTCAGCTCCAAAGTTAAGAGTCAGACCTGTGGCTGTTTTCTGCAAGTGGAAGAGAAGTCCCCGGGGCTGCTGGCAGGGCAGAGATGGTCCGTGGGAAGTCATCCTCTGGCGTGCCAGAGAAGATCACTGGGCGCCCCAGGGCTCCAGAATGCCAGCCATGCTGCAATAGGAAAAAGAGCATGCAGGAATCAGGAATAGAGGGCCCAACCTCTGCTGTCTCTTCTCTCCAGGGCTGACTATTGAAAAAGACAGCGTTGCACCCACTGGCAGGGGAGATAGGGCCCAGGGATCACACGGCTCGAGGATCGCAAAGCAGGCCAAGGGAAGAGGGATCTGAGCAGAGGAAGTGAGATGATGATTGGTGCATTAATTCACTCCAGTAAGGGCACCACACCAGAGGGGCGGCTGTGCCTGGAGCTTCCCCCAGCCAAGCTTATGACAGTATCCATCAACTGCCACTGTGTAGTTCGTTTGTACAGAGGCCAGGAGGGGCATTTCAATAAGGGTATGGCCCAAGACACAGCCCAGCTGAATGAATGAGGCCAGCACAGACTGCAGCAGATGTCTGGTTTCCCACAGCATTTCTTCAGCCCAGTTCTGGTCTCAGAGCTGCCTGAGATACACAACTCCAGGCAAGTTCAGGTTCACGGTGGAAGTGCCCTGCTTCAAGTAGCCTGTGTCAGATCCTTCCTCATTCTCCCTCAGGGCCCTCCTCGCCCACCACAGCCTCTTTCTGTGCCCCAGCTTCTTCCAGCCTGTGGCACTCGGGCCTGGAGGTCCTGTTGTGTGGCACCAACCAAGCTCTCACCTGGATTTCCAGTCTAAAAACCAAATAGTATAGAAGTTGTGGGAGTTAATGTCCCTGGAGACAAACTTCAAACAACGTGGGATAGGCCTTAGTGACTAAATGTCCATCCCAGTAATCCTCATCTGAAAAATTATCAGAGGTCTCAGCAAACTTTAGTCCCTTTTTCTCATGGGAGTTCCCTCAGTAACACACATTTACACTGGCTTTTCTTTAGGTCTTTCTTCATCTCCTGTCCATCCTCCTCACTCTAGCTGCCTGCTATCATCTCCAGCATAAAACATAAAACTAGCTGCACTCAACACTGGGTCTTGGGCTCTCTGCTTCCCAAGGGACCGAGCAAGGGCTCAGCCTGCCCAGGGGAGTCACCTCTGACACCAATCATCCACAAGCTGCTCAGTCAGTTCCAAAATCTCACCCTGAGAGCCAGCTTTCAAGAGCCACTCCAATACAAATTCATGCAGCCCAATTCCCCTAAAAAGTAGAGTCGGATATGAGGATTCAGACTCGGGCTTTATTTAGTAGATGTAATCCTGATACAACTAGTGCGAAATAAATGGAAGATGGAGAAGAGAAGAATGAAAAGTAGTTCATGGTCGGCGGATCCTGCCCTGGCCTCTGCTTCGTGGTGAGCCATGGGGAAGGTGGTCAGTTACCCTGCAACTTCATCTACTCACGTCCACCGATTTCCTCCTATGAGCTGTGCTCTATGGAAGCAAACTGTGATGCAGTCCATGGGAGAGGAGGGTGGGAGGAATGTGACTCCTGTCTTCCCCATACCCTCAGGTCCCTTTGTCTAGTTGGCAGTACAGGGAGTGGGCAGACTTCGGCAGCAGGTCCTCTTTGGGCCATGGCAGCTCATTCAAGTCTGAAAGCAGGTAGAGAGGTCACAGCCCCAGCAATGCGACCAGTGAGCACGGCTTCACAGCAACAGCCGGGGAGGCCCAGCAAGCCAGGAGGGTCACTGGCCAGACAACACAGCAACGTCTCAGGGCCAAGGGCAGCAGACTGGCTCCTGTCAGTTGAGACACAGCAGGAGTCTGGGGGGCTGGGAGGCAGATGGGGCTGGGGAGAGATGAAGAGGTGCATGGAGGCATCTTGTACTGCAAGTGTAGACAGGAGTGAGTCAGGGAGACTTTGTGTCAGGAGTGAGGTTGTGATGGGGTGGGGTGGGGCATAGAACTGATTTACCCTGTGGGAAACAGTTTGGGTCTGAGGAGATTGTGATGAGGAAGCACGGGCGATCTCATCCCGAGATGTGTCCAGCTCACCCCAATATGGCAATGCCCGGGGTGAGGAACCACTCCCGCTCTGCCCTCCAGGAATCCTCTACCCCAGCACCCTTGCAGCAGGCAGGGAGCTGAGTGTTTAATGGGACCTGTGGCTGCCTTTTAGCACTCATTGATTTATGCAAATGTATTTTTTACATTCAGAGTTCAGACTCAAAAAAGGTTGAATTTGTAAACAATTTTGCATCTGTAGCTTCCTCTAGATGCCTGAGCATGAAGACTGAATTGAAGTAATCAGTACCTTTGTGGAGAGGAATCACAGATCAGTGACACTAGATGGAGCTATGAATGGGGACTGAGCCTGGCCACAGCTCACTCGAGGGGCCCTGTTCTAGAGTAGCAGGGGAAAGGGAAGCCGCAGTCCTCTGGCTTCTAAGCCAGGCTCATTAATCTGGCCTGCTGTTCCTTCTAATGAGCGAAGGGAGGATGTGTGGGGTGGGGGCTCTCAGAGATACCAGAGTAGAAGATTGGTCATAGACACCAAAGGTATCACAAGAAACTCATCCCCTGCCCCACAGAGAATAAGAGATGCTTGCCTGATGAACCAGAAGGAGAGCATCCTGTTCTCGGCCAGGACACCAACTGCATGTCACCCGACCAAAAGTCACAGCCACGATCACTTCAGATTCCCCTGGATGCAGAGAATGATGAAAAAAACCAAATTAGTCTTCTTTTCTGTCAGTTCTGCAAGTATATCCTCTTCATCACTGACTCCTGTTGATTCTACTGTGAAATGCCTGTGGCCCCATCTATCCATTTCTCATCATTCTGCCCCGCTGTGAGTCCAGGCTTCACTGTTAGGTGTTTACCCCACACATCCCTCAATGTGTGACGGTTCAGGAAGGCAGAGGGTTGGGGGACACATCAGGAAGGCAGAGGGTTGGGGGACACATGGAGGAGGCTCAACATAGAGGGAACCTCCCACCTGGCCTCCCCTCTAGCCACTTCCCTCAAGGGCCTCACCGTGCAGACCTGGGCTCCGCGCTCCACACCCCTGCACACACCTGCTCGTTCCTTTATGGCAGCCTCATATCCCACGTCTTGGCTTCCTTGTCTGTGTTTCTGGGCTAGTCTTGAGGGCACAGGTGACAGTTTGTTTATGTCTCTATCCCTAGCTCCATGTTCAATACCTGGTGAGCAGCTTTATAAATATCGGCTGAATTAGTGAAGAAGCGAGGCTCCAAATCAATCTGAGTCAGTAAATTTGAATAAAGTAACAATGAAGAGTTACGAATAAATAGGTCAACTGTAATTTTAAAATAAGTTAGAAAATTATCTTTTTTCTGCCAATGGATTATGCCATAATTCTCGAGAGAATTATGCCATTAAAGAAGCATGTTATTGCTCCTTCATGTTTATCCAAAGGAGCTGTAAACTAATGTCCACACAAAATCCTGCACACAGATAGTTAGAGCAGCTTTATTCATAATGGCCCAAACTCAGAAGCAGCCAAGGCGCCCTTCCATAGGTGCGTGGTTAAATACACTGCAGTTGATCCAGACAGTTATTCAGTGATAAAGGGAAATGATTTATCAAACCATAGAACAACATGGAGGAAACTTAAATGCATGTTAGTAAATGAAAGAAGGCATTCTGAAAAGGCTGCAGACTGTTTCCAACTATGTGACACTCTGGAAAAGGAAAAGCTACAGAGACAAGAACAAGCTCAGTGGTTGCCAGGGGTTACAGGGGAGGATGGGATGGATAGGCGGACACAGAGGATTTTTAGGGCAGTGAAACTATTCCATATGATACTACTGAGGTGAGTACACGTCACTACAAATGTCTCCAAATCTATAGAATATACAATACCACAACTGAACCCCAACATCAACTTAAGGGGAAAAAAAGCGTATTACTTAAACAGCTCACTTTCCACCAATAATACTAATAATACAGACACAGGAGTACCACCTACTGAGCACTTCCTTCCTTCAGAGGCCTTGCTGAGGCTTCACACATATTGTGAAGTTAGGTATTTTCAACTCTCATTTGCAGATAGGAAAACTGAGGCTTCAAGAAATTTGTCCACGATTATGCAATTAGTATGCAGTGGTCCTCTGAGAGCAAATGTCCTGCCCTGAACAACCACATCTTCTGGTTTTCAGGACTCGTTTCTCCCCAGAGGACCCTGCATGGGGCTGAGCAAGCACCAGACATCCTGCCCGTGGCAGGACATTAGCTAAAGAGACCCCAGGAATGACCAGCCGTGGAGTCCTCGGAGCTGCCAACCCAGGCCCTATGCACTGGGCGTGGGAGGCAGCAGTGTGTCCAGCTGAATGACATGATTGGCAAACACAGGTTTCTCCAACGCAATACAGAGGCTCTCCAGCCATGCACAGAGGACTCCTGTCTCATGTATTCATTTATTGTTACTTCCCCCAGAATGGAAACTTCACAGCAGCAAGCACTCATCTATCTTGTGCCTAGTTGAATCCTCAGTGTGTAAATGCAGCATAGTGTGGCCTGCCAGTTAAAGAATGCATGCACAAAAAATTGAATGAATAAGTGAACGGGAAAGTCCATGAGGGCACTGCCCTGTCATGCACATGATCCAATTTGGCCAAATATTGTCCTACTCGTTGTATGCAGACAAGACAAGGAGACCCAGAGAGGTTATCAGCCTGCCAAGATCACTGTCTGTGTGGTGTTGGCTCTGAAAGAGGCCAGGCCCACCAGAGTGTACACCAGGCACACTGGACCCACACCCAGCATCCCTGCCAGAGAAGGCATGTAGAGGCCACTGCAAAGCCAGAACATCAGTGGAGGCCTTCCGCCTCCAGATCCTGAGCAGTGTGGAAAGGCCAGCTTGCAGCCCTTGTCTGGAGGCAGGGCTATTTCTCCTTGTCCATGGCACTGGTCCATCAGCTTCCCCATGGCTTCTGCCTCACAGCTGCTAAAACAGCACAGTTCAGTCTAAGCTCTAGAGCCAGTCCTCCCCATCTTTTTCTCAGCTCTGGCTCCCTGCTTCAGGGAATACACAGGCACTCCTGCATGGATGTAAGCCCCAGCCTCCAAGAAGTCCCACCTTGCCAGCGTGAGCTCACTGGCCCAGGCCTGGGCTCCGCCACTAGCTACACATCGCCTTCACCCGTGTCAGGCCGAGGGCTGCTGGAGCTCTGGGGCTGCTCCTGAGAAACGGTGTGGGGGCAGCCTGCACTGGGGCTCCAGGCCTGTACCTGGCAGAGGCCCCAGGCCTCCTCTCTCTGACCCAACTCCGGCGCTGCTGCACTGGTCCCTGACACCAGCCCTGGGGATGAGGCTGGAGCTGACGTGTTAACAACACAAAGAAGCCTGAGCTGCTAGGCAGGGAAGGGGATTGGCAGCTCTGCATTATTTCTGGAAGCGGTAGGAGGGAAGCAAGGGGGGGGAAATACCTAAAATATCAACGAGTGCTGCTTGGCTTAAAATTAGAAAAAAACTTCCAGAAAACAAGGATGAGGTGAGACTGCAGAAGGCGGCCTGAGGCACTGGAATGCCATCCTCCTAGAGTGGCGCCGGGGCTCTGGGAAACAGTGGGTGCAGAGGACCGTCGGGAGTCCGATTCTGAAATGTAGCAGATATGAGCGCCAGCATTTCCTGAGTAGTTGCCAGGTGCTATGAGTGCTCGGCTCATGTCCCCCCAGGTCCTGGGTGGAAATCCTAACCCCAGGGTGATGGTATTAGGAGGTGGCTCATTGGGAGATGATTAGGTCACGGGGCAGCATCCTCATGAGAGGGATTCCTACTCTTAGAGAAGGGCACTCCTCACCACTTTCACCCTTGAAGATGTTATCAGAAAGCAGGCCCTGGTCAGACATTAAATCTCCTGACACCTTGATCTTGGACACCCAGCCTCCAGAGCTGCTGGAAATCATGTCTGTCATCTGCAGGGTGCCCAGGCTAAGGTGCTTTGCTATAGCAGCCGGAACGGACTAAGAGGTTAGTGACAGGCACCACCTCATTAAACACCAACATGACTTCATTACTAACCCGTTTTACAGGTGTGGCTTCGAGAGGCTAAGCAGCTCATTCAAGATCAGATGTGCAGGCCGCTCTCCAAGTTCGAAGCCTGGTGGGACTCATGGGGATAATGTAACCCATGCCTCTGTGTCTGCAGGGAATCAGGGGAGAGCAGGAAACTGGGGGGCACTGAAGACCAGGGCCTCAGATGACGCTGAGATTCCTGAGGGTCGAACTGCCAATCTCTCCTCCCCAGAGTAAATACATTACAGATCTTCAACCCCTTTGACTCCTCGATGGGCAGCTCAGCAATGCACCAAGCAGAGTGCTTAGCATATAGGTAGTGAGCACCCTGCAAAGCATGGTGAAAGAATGGCAGAGGCCGCGCCTCTCATTTTTACTATGGTGAGAACACAGCGTGAAACCCCTCCTCTTAGCAAATGTTAGGTACACAGTGCAGTCATGGAGCCATAGGCCATTACTGCTGTGTTGTACAGCAGACCTCCAGAAGTTTTATCTTGCTTAACCAAGACCTTACAGTTTTTAAACAGAAGCTCCCCATTTCTCCCTCCTCTGGCTTCTGACAACCACTATTCTACTCCGTTTCTGTGAATTTGGCCCCCTTAGTGGAGCCATAAGGTGTCTTTCTGTGCCTGGCTTATTTCACTTAGCATGATGTCCTCAGGGTTCATCCAGGTTGTGACAAATGGCAGAATTTCCTTCTTTTTGAAGGCTGAACAATATTCCATCATGTGTGTATACACACACATACACAGACACAGGCCCTCACCAGACACTGAATATCCTGGCACCTTGATCTTGGACTTCCAGAGAGCAGCCTGCACACCTGATCTTGAATGAGTGACTTAATGTAACCTCTCGAAGCCACACCTTTAAAATGGGTTTATAACGGAGTTGTGTTTGTATTTAATGAAGTGGGGCCTGTAGGAGCCCGTCACTAGTGTCTTGGTTCACTCAGATTGCTGTAACAACACACACTCATTTGTCGATGGACAGTTAGCTCGCTTTCACATGCTGGCTGTGGTGAGCAGTGCTGCATGAAGATGGGAGTGGGGACATCTCTTGGAGATCCTGACTTTAATTCCTACAGATTAATACCTGGAAGTGGGATTGCTGTATCACATGATAGTTCTATTTTAATCTGGGGGGAACTTCCACACTGTTTTCTATAGTGGCTGCACCATTCTACATTCCCACCGATGCAGTCTAAAGATTCCAATTTCTGCACAGCCTTGCCGACCTTTATCTTTAGTGGGTTTTGTTTTGGTGTTTTCCTTTGATAATTGCCATCCTAACATGTGGGAAGTAATATCTCATTGTGGGTTTGATCTGCATTTCGCTAATGACTGGTGATATTGAGTCTTTTTTTGTATGCCTGTTGGCCACTTGAATATCTTCCTGGGAGAAATGTCTATTCAAGTCCTTTGCCTATTTTTTAATTCAGTTATCCAGGTTGTTCGTTATAAGATTTGAAAATGAGAACTACAGGGGTAGAACGATTTGTTCAGGGTCACACATCTTTGTGGGCAAAGCAGGGAGAACCCTGGGCCTGCTGTCCCACATGGTACTGACCCTGAGCTCTGTTTGCCAGGCCCTTGTGACCAAAAACAAAAAAGAAAACTATTTTCAAAGTCCTTGTCTTCCTCAGTGGCAGAGCGGTAGGAAGCCACTTCTGCAAAATAAAGAAAAATTTTTAAAAATATGCTGAGAGCAGAGATATTTCAATAAAAATGTGTTTCCCTTATAACACCGCCTGCAGCATGAATGCATGGACACTGCTGATCTGCTGTGCACCAGCCACACACAGAACTGGTTCCAGGCCCTCTCCAGGTGTCTGTCACCCTCCTCCAAGAGCACGGTGCTGCTGCAGAGGTGTCCACAGAGGAAAGGACGTGGGGATTGCATGGGGTGTCTGCCAGGGTGACAGCCAGCCTGGTCAGGTATGGTCGTTGTATAGGAAACAAAACTCAAATGACCAAAAGAAAAAAAATAGGGGCTGAAAGCAATGCTCTTTTTAGTATCAAACGGATGTGCCACAGATTCATTGTCTTCCACTGTGGCTGTCTTCCTGTTGATGTGGGCAACGTCACAGGAAGTGATTGGCACTTCACAGTAATGGGTCATCCCTTTGAGCAATGTGACCCGTGTGTGCTACTGTGTTGTAATGGTGAGCAAAACAGTAGATCTGTGAGTTGCCTGTGGATTAACTTATGCTTTGTATCAAGAGAGTACTGGTTTAATTTGTAACACTGTGAATATCCTGACCACATACTCTAAGAGCTCAGCGTGTCATCTGCCCAAAAGATACCAACGCTGCATTGTAAAGAGTGATGGCTGGATGAGCTTGGACGTAGGGCACAAATGAATATCATTATCCTAGCCTCCCATTTACTGTTCCGTCAGGCTAAGCAAAGGGACAGTTCCTCCTTTAGAAGCTTCAGCTAAAGTGCCCTGTGGGCAAACAGAAGGAGGATTTTGATGACGATGTGTTGGCCCAGCAGTGCAGAGCTGTTTCTGTCAGATCTTTCTATAGTGCCGAATGATCTCATCAATACAAAAGTGTTCCCCTGACTCTGAGGAAAACATCTGAGTTCCAATCAAACTTTGATTTGTTACAAAAAAAAAAAAAAACAGTTTTAGTCATCTTAATTTCTGTGAAAAATAATCGTGAAACCACAGAAATCATAAAAATAGTGTTATCTGGATATAAACTAGACTTTGTTCATCTATCTGCATATTCTATATGTTTTCATTATGCGAATGTGAACGGTGGCAAATTCAATTCAGCCTGTTAACGTCTTACCAAAGAAAATGATGAGAAGAGTAACCTGCTAAATGTGGGTTCATCTTGTG
The DNA here is from genome assembly GCF_009761245.1 of Sapajus apella. NCBI lineage: Eukaryota > Metazoa > Chordata > Mammalia > Primates > Cebidae > Sapajus > Sapajus apella. The sequence continues at coordinate 637,144 of NW_022436956.1, forward strand.
CACCACCCTGCTACGAAGGGGTGCAGTTTACTTACTCTTGACGTGGAAGCATTCAGAATGAAAAATGTTGTTGCATTTTAGTTTCTCATTAACCTGCAGAAGCACTTAATGGGATTTTTGACTTGATAGAAAGGGAAGGTGATGGTTTCCTCGGATATGGACTTACAAGCTGTCTGATGTTGTTGTTAAAATGTTGGTCTGCCATCCAATCCTATTTTAACATTGAGGGACAAGGAGAATGTCTTTGTCTCATTTGGAAATACACTGGCATTGAGAATGGAGAAAAGATTAGAGTAAAACAAAGCCTGCCATGCCCTTTCCCCAAAACTGTGACCTTTCAAGATAAACAGCCAAAAAAGAAATCATAAGATGAACAAACCACACCTATGTTGTTTGACACTATGTATAGGTTTCAACAAAAATTCAAAAAGTGGAGGTGCATTTCTGCTTTTTTTTTTTTTTTTTGAGACAGAGTCTCACTCTGTCACCAGGTGCCAGGCTGGAGTGCAGTGGCGCGACCTCGGCTCACTGTAACCTCCACCTCCCAGGTTCAAGCAATTCTCCTGCCTCAGCCTCCCGAGTAGCTGGGACTACAGGCATGTGCTACCACGCCCAGCTAATTTTTTTGCATTTTTAGTAGAGACGGGGTTTCACCATGTTGGCCAGGATAGTCTTGATCTCTTGACCTCGTGATCCGCCCACCTTGGCCTTCCAAAGTGCTGGGATATTTCTGCTTTTTAATTCAAAATAATGTCACAGCAAAAGGGCAGCCCAGTTAACCAGAATTTTTTCATTTATTTCCTAAGACTGCTAATTTCCCAAGTTGCATGCTGCACTTTGAAACCATTCTTTGTGAGACTTATTGTAACTTATTGTAACACCCAGTGTGTAACTTTCATGCAACTTATTGTAATACCCAGTGTGCTTTGGGTGTTTGAAAATGGACGCTTCAGGCATGAATAGATAAATTGAGAACACAGAGGATCTAGCTGATCCAAATGTGCAGGTTTGGAAAGCTGATAGACTTTTTTGAGAGCTAGAAACTCATTCCTACAATCTCAAAGCCTGCTGTTGCTGGTGGGTGAAATCCTAACAATTCTATGCTGAAACACTTATGGGGAGGATACTTAGTTTGATATCATCACATTGGACTGGCACCTTGATAAGTGTTGAAAGGTCAAAATGAATTTTATGTCAGATTGCACTCTGTTTTACTCTTTTATTTAAAAAAAAAGAAAGAAAAAGAAAAAATGATCCAAAGACTACAGGCAGTTCATAAAAATATTGGAAGAAAAAACACAAGAAAAGTAAGAATATCTAATGGTATCACAGGAAAGAACCATATCATTGTTTTAAACATTGTTTTTAAAATATGTAATAAGATTTATACATCTGGAATGAATCCACTGAAATAAACAACTCATCCTTTTTCTGAGTTTCCTGAGGCCTGGAGCTCAAGGGATTCCCTCTGTCCTGAAGGTGGATATGAAAAACCTGGAAAGTTGGAGGCAGCTGGATCTCCCATGTAGACATTCTGGGGACAGGAACCAGCTGGGCACTTACAGAAGCAAAAGTGTCTGAATCAGGGACACTTCAGTGGCATAGCTGTAAGCACAGCTCTGCAGCTCCATCTCAAATTTCAGGTCTAGCCTCCTGTCATGAGGACCTTCAGGAGACACTTCCCTAGGCCTTGAACCGCCCACATTCTTGGCAGGGGCACTGTGGTTACTGGAGCTCTCAGACTACCCAGGGCTCTGTTAATTTGAGGGCGCTTCCCAGCTCACTGGTTTTCAGGAGCTCTCTGGGTTTTGGTTGGCGGCCATGGACTCTTCTTCATCCTTAACTCTCTCCCTAGAGCTGCCGGCCCTAGGAAGATGTCTGCCTTCACCTGCGCACTGTCTTCTGACACATGGTTAGACTCTGGCTGCAGTCTCCAGGGGCACTGCTCTTCTTCCATCATCCTTTGACTTGGACACAGCTCTGGGCTGGCCCCATAGGCCCCCAGGCGGTCCCACTGTGCTAGGTTCCATCATGAATGCAGGTAGTGAGGCCACGCACAGCAGCGAGGGAGAACACATCTGTATTATGTGGGCTTCCTCGTCTGCAGAGTCAGGGAGAGGATCCAGGAGGGCACTGAATTTCTCGTGATCACCTTCCTCCAAGCCATGCCTGATTGCTTTGAAAGAAATCAAAATATTTCACCCCAAAATATAAATCTTCGACATATTTTGAGGTGGCTGTTTAGAGGGCCTGCAGGCAGAAGCAGCCCTACAAAGCTGTCTTTTACGGACGAGGTTTGTCTCTGTAGAGGATCTGCATTGATGCAGCCCGGCTAGGAAAGATCAGCAGGGAGTGTGACCCCGTTGAAGGTCTGAAATAAACATTTACACCTGCTCTGCCTGAGGGCTGCTCCCTGTGGGGTCCATCCACATAACATGACCACCTCTGCTAGCCATGCCTCTTCCTTTCTCCCTCTCATCCCCTGTCTTGACACTGAACCTGATTTACCCTTCCTGCTTTTTGCCATGCTCCAAGCCCCATTGTTTCTGCACCCTTGAGCTGGTATAAAAGCTTCTGAACCCTGATGGGGTTTAGGGCAGTTACACTGTGGTTCTCCTCCATGCACATTAAAACATTTCTGTACCATTTCTCCTATCAATCTTCCTTTTGTCTATTGATTTTTCAGAAAAACTTCAGAGGGCAAAGAGGAAGTTTTCCCTTGGCCCCTACAATTTCCTCCAAGGGACTGGAGAACATCACTGTGGAGTCTGCCCCCGAACTGAGGGTGGCTGAAGGGTGAAAGAAAGACTGGAAATGCAGCCAGGCTTGGGTCTGCCTCAGCTGATACTGTTTTATGCACTCCAGGACTCTGAGAGATGGGCAGCCTCTGCCACACAAGAAACCATGTGAGCCGGCTCCTTGTACCTGCCAAGGCCTGGATCGAGGATTTGATCCTTGATCAAGAAAGCATCAGATAAAAGTTCAGTTGGTTTCTAAGGTGCTTAAATTTTGTTTTCCAAGGGGCTTGGGAAGCCAGAAGGCAGAAAGGTGGGCCCCACACCATGATCAGTGCATGGGCAGAGGACCTGACCCAACCTCTTGCCCAAGTGTCCACCCAAGGGTATATCAGTTGCACCTGTCCCGGGCACTGCCTTGGACAGTGGGTCCCTGCCATAAGTCGTGGACCTCTTGGTGAGTCCTTCCGTGAGTGTCCCGAAGTCACCCACTGGTTCCTTCTCAGAATCAACTCCACTCCCTCGCTGAGAAGCTCTGTGAGCCCACGGATAGGTTTCCTTGGGGGTCCCCTTCCTAGGCAAGCCCTATATCCTTTCCTACTGGAAGTTCCTTGGATTCCTCACACAACATCTTCCTGGTCGCCTGAATTCAGCCTTCCTGACACCCTTGCAGCTTTGACCCTGACACACAGGAGCATGAAGGCCCACCCCTGCCATCACTTGAGATGTCCTGGTCATTGAAGGGTACACAGGCACCTGTCCCTTGCATCACATGTGCCTGCCCTTCTGGTCCGGGGTGACCCTATGTTGAAGGTAGTGTTCAAGCTGCTTCCATATCTCCTTGATGACAGTGAGTTCTCCATGGAGGACAGAAACTGGCACATAGGACTGAGAGGCCAGGAAAAGGAGGGAACTGCAGAACCAAAGCCTTCCTGAGATCTTTGGGCCTTAGAAGATAAACCCTGTAAACTTTCCAATTACTTCTTCCACATGATGCACTGAGGCTTGGGACTTCAGTTGTGGTGATTGAATATCATTCTGGGTTTTATGGAGGGACACTCCACTGTCCCAGATCTGGCTTGGAGAGTTGTTAGCAGCAGAGGGTAGTTGAGGGGTCCTGGGCTGTGCCTGAATGAGATCCAGGGTCTGTTCTTGGGCAGCATTCCAGGTATGCTGGAGGTAGGACTTGTATTGGGGCAGAGGCTGGGGATTCTTTAGATTGTGTTGGGCCTTGGGGCATTAAAAATTACTTTAGATCAAAGAGAGTACCTAGAAGGGATAGTCTGCCAAAGATCAGGGCTCTGGCCATCACGCAGTCTTTGTGCCTAGCGAAGAGAGCCCAGGAAGCTGGCTTATGGCTGCAGCATGTGACCTGCCACAGCCCTAGGGCCTGGGATCTGGTGAAGACTTTGCAGCTGTTCTTGTCTGCCTTCAGTGCTCCAGAAGGACTGAGGTTCTCCTTTTAAGCAAGCAACTCTAAGGAATTCAGAGAAGTTAGCTCATGGCCTGGCCTCTGCTGTTTTGGCAATGATGTCTCCTTGTGTTCTTTCTCCCAGCATATCTGGAAATACACCCTCTTTATGATTCATAGCTGCAGGGCAAGCCTGAAGATGGAGATGCCACCAGGCTCCACATGCCTGCTTGCAGGCTTTCCCTAGAGAATAGGCTCCGTCTTATGAAGAGAAAGAAGTTCTTGATAGAAAACACAATGTGAGGATGTGGTGAGAAGTACGTGCTGCTAGATGTGTAGAAGCCAGCCTCAGGGCCCTCAAGACAAGCTCTCTGTGACCACGTCCTGCAGGATAGGATGGAGGCCACGTGAGGCAAATCCGAGGAAAGTGAAGCTACCTACAGTGAAGAACAGAGTGTGGGTGGGAAAGGTGAAAGGGCACTGGGTCTGGGAAAATCCTCACCTACGAGTGTGTGATGTCAGCAAAGGGCACCCATGGTTTTGTTTGGGCCCTGAATAGCAAGAACAGCACAAGAGACCGGGGCCCAGGTTTCTCTCTCCTCTCCCTGGGCAAGAAGCAGACATTCATTATTCATGAATACTCCAATTTTCCACTTTAAATCATGGAGCGCTAAGTCCTTTTGTCATTATTGATCTTTTAGAGATAAATTATACCACATTGTTCCTTCTCTGAAAAAGTCAAATAAAGGAGGGCTTTCTGTTGTGACCCTCAGGAGCCCTCTGCCGAGATGAGGGCAGAATCTCAGACCTGCAGGTGCATGTGGGCTACGTTGGGCAGGATCCATGCCCAGAGGCCAATTTTGCTTTCCAGGCCCTCTCAAGGACACTGGACATGGAGGGCAAGGCAGCTGATAAATAAGGGGAGATGCTTTCTCTCATGGATATCCTACCCTTTCTCAATAGTTCCCTCCAGGACCACTGGACGACAGCAGTGGGGATGTTAGCCTGGAACCCACTGCCGCATCAGAGAGCCTTGCCTATGAGCTGTGAATAGAACCGTTGGTCCGTGCCATAACTCATGCCCCGCTCAGCAGGCTTCCCGAGAAGCAGTTACCAACCATCCCAGTTTCCCCAGGACTCGGGGGCTTCTCAAGATGTGAGATTCTCAGTGCTAACTGGGATCAGTTGGTCCCCTTACAAAGGATGATGCTTCCATCTTTCCTAAGAGTTCTTACTAGAAGTTTCTCCCTGTGAAAACAGCATTAATTTAATAAATTGGGAAAATGAATGGAAAACAGGAGTTCCAACATAAGCTAAGAGCTGAGTCTAAGGCTTGCTTACCTGGTTTCCACGTCCATTTCAGGCATGCCGAGGAACATGGAACCTCCTGGGGGAGCAAAGAAACAGAAGTTGGGACCCCATGTCACAAAGCAGGCAGAAAATAGATAAAATATCACCTGAAGTTGAACAGAAGCTCAGCCATGTGCACAAAGAACTCTCACAAACAGAGAGGTCTTTCATCACCAGAAGCTCATTGTTGCCTCTGGTTGTGCGGACACTGAGGAGGAGCACTACTGTCTCCAGTCCCAGGCATGCATCACAGAGCAGGACAGTCACCAAGGCTTTTCATGGGACAAAAAGAAAAGGTGAACCCCTGACATCTCAGCCTTCATCAGCCTGACAGACCCAGGCACGCGCCTGAGCCTTCTCCATTACTCCACACTCCTGGGGGCCTTCCTCTTCCCCAGCTCCAGCCTTTCTGCACGCCCCCTACGTGCTCCATGCAGCTGCTCCACACATAACCTGGTGCTGGCTGGGTCCAGCTTTAGCCCCTGGATATCCCACTTTTCACCGTGACAATTTCACAGCCTTGAAAGTCTTGACGTTTCCTGGAATGTGTTTATCTCCCAGAACTCTCTGGATTTCTTCTGTCCTCACCTCCAGCCTCCCTACATACTGTTTTTATCTTGCACCAACCCGGACATAAAACTCAACACCTTCTCAAACTTTTCCCAATCAAGCACTTGCACAGCAAAGCATTAGGAAGCAAGTTATCTTTCATTAAGGATCTTGTAAGAATGACAGGGATTCTAATCCACCTCATAGAAAATTGCTGTTATTAAAATTACCACCTGTAGTCGTTTTCCTTCCCAAGTCCTTAAGGGCTGCTCTGCCCGAGGTCTCTCCACACTCCTCCTCCATGCGTGCAGTGCCTGCCCTCAGGCAACACCTCTGCTCTCACTCAGGTCCACAACCAACCCAACATTTTAAAGTCTCTCCCCATATTATTTATTCAGAGCAATTTAGTTTGCCCACTTCTTACTCCAAGTGACTTAAATCCATTCTGATTTGAAGAATGAGTGACGTCCTCTCTTTAACATAATCCCAAACCTTTAGGGGAGCAGTTGGAGTTATATATGGCAATATCTTCATTTAGTTTTGTTTGTTTTTGTGATGGAGTCTTGCTCTAGTGCCCATGCTGGAGTGCAGTGATGTGATCTCGGCTCACTGCAACGTCTACCTCCCGGGTTCAGTCAATCCTCCTTCTTCAGCCTCTGGAGTAGCTGGAACTACAGACACCTGCTACCACACCAAGCTAATTTTTGTATTTTTAGTAGAGACAGGGTTTTGCCATTTGGTCAGGCTGGTCTCGAACTCCTGACCTTAGGTAATCCACCCGCCTTGGCCTCCCAATTCATTTAGTTTTGAGTTACACCTGTGGTGAAGGGCTCCTGATTTTGTATTTACTTTCTATGATCCCATTAAAATCCTTGTTGGACTCTCAAGACTTTTTTAAAACAAGCTGTGCAGTTATTTAGTCAATGGTAAATAGATAGATGAGATGAGATGGGAATAGATAAATCTATGATTTGGATACATAGGTTTATTTTACTTTCTGAGTTTTTCCAAAATCCCCACCAGTCTTTCAATAATTCTAAATAATATGAAGTTAGAGGTAGGTAGATAGGTAGATGATAGATAACAGCTGGTTGATAGTAGGTAGATGACAGACAGTTAAATAATAAATAGTTTGAGAATAAATAGATGGATGGTAGACAGATAAGCGGAAAATAGAGATAGAGATCCCGGAAACGTATGTTTATCTCCCCATGTTACATAAGCATATAATAGAGCTGAAGCACTTAGAGTTTTGTAATTACAACTGTAAGCTGCTGGCATTTATCATTGTATTCTTTTCTTTCTTTTGTTAACTTGATTTCCCAGCTAATTCCAATGAATCTGCCATGGCCCAGAACATTTCCCCCGATTGTGATGGGTCTTTCCCAGCGTGGGCAGTGCCTGTCTGTATCTCCTTTGCAACACAGCCCATCACAGGCCCTACCCACACAGGCCTCCCCTCCCTCGCTCTCTCCCTCCACTGCAGGGACCTTCTGTTCAGAAAATCTCTCTGCACATCTTACTATTTCTGGCATTGTCACTTCTGACTTAATTCTGGCTCTGAGTAGCCCGAAGGCTACAAGGATCCCATATGTAAAGTCACCCTTCAAAGGTTGAGCAAAGATAAACTCCAGTATGAGAATTTCTGAGAGGTAGAATTTCCTGTGAAAATAGCTGATCAACTGTACTCTTCAAAAATTTCAATCATAATAGATGTTTTAAGAGGATTGGGGGACTTTTACAGATTGAAGGAGATGAAAGAGACATGACATCAGAATACAATACGTGATCAATTCTTCACTGGGGTAAAACGGAACACCAAAAGACATTGTAAACTGACAAATGGAAATACAGCCATAAATTTAAGTTCTCCATTAATAGTCCATTTACTGAAATAGAAAGCAATACTATCGGTATAAAAAGAGTATTTTTCCTTAGGCAATACATGCAAAATATTTTAGGATAAAGGGACATGATTTACTATCAAATAAATGCACACTTAAAAAGAAAACATGCATATATCTAGAGAGGCAAATGGAGAAAGAATCTCAAAAACAGGTGAGTCTAAGAAAAGGACAGATGTGGTTCTTTCCTGTTCTTGCAACTCTCTGTAATTTTGAAATTATTACCAAATAAAGAAGGTTTTTAAAATGACCCGTTGACTCTGTCCCCTGGGTTTGATCCCCACTTCCCTTACCTTACTTCTCACAGCAGCCATGAGCCCCAGCATCCCCAGAACTGCACAAATGTGTAAATGCATCCAGCCTGGGAGGACCAGGACAGGCCTGAAGGGCTGAGGCCAGAGCCGAGATATTAACAACTCAGTGAAACTCTGAGCAGCTTTGCAAGTAAGGTGATTGGCAGTCCCACACTGCTTCTGCATGGAAGGGGGAAAATACTAAAATGTTCATGAGAAGTTTTGGGTTAAGCAAGCACAGGAAGGCTGAGGTCTTCCAGTGACAACCATGGCTCCCCTCTGCCATTCGTGGCTCTCCCTTCTGAAATGTGTTCTCTTGGCTTTTTTCCTCTCTAGATGGAGGGCCCTGGTTTATTATTCCTCTCCATTTCCCTGGATCCAGGCAGGTTCTCTGTATAAATCTGTCAAATGAATGGGGTGGATGAGACATCATGACCCAGATTAGAGCAGCGCCCACTGTTCCCAGCCCTGCTGAAGGCAGAGGCAATGACCTGTTTAACCTGAGCCATCAACTCCAAGGCCAGTGCCTCCCTAATCCTGCTGCTTCCTGCAATTAACCCGATGGTCCCCTCCCTCTCACTAGGTAGCAGCCTTTCAGAAAAGAGAACTTGAGTGTCTCTCCTTTTAGTGTATCTGAGTACCCAGGCCTGCAACTCCTTTGGGGCAGATCATTTAATAAATATCGCGGAGACTACTGTGCTGGTGCTCAGAGCCCATGCTGGGCGCTGGTCCAGTAACACCAGCCCGAACCCACATGTCGGAGAGAGCCTTCCAGAACCTGCCTGCCCCAGAGGACCCCCATCTTAGCCCATTTTTGCTGCCATAAAGGAATATCTGAGACTGGGTAGCTTCACAAAGAAAAGAGGTTGATTTTATATCTTAACTTTTTTTAGCGCCAACTCAAAAGTTCAGTTTCATGTCTTACGTGGGACTCAAGAAAAGTTTCTTGCAGCCATGAGCCTATAAGGTCAAACCAAGTTATTTATTTCCAAGATACAAAGGCGGTCCAGGCCATGTGTAAACATTTCCATTCCAAAAGAGAGAAATCAGTCAAAAGAAAGGGGGAACAAGTCCCATGCAAGCCCGAAACCCAGCAGGGAAGAAATTAAACCTTAAAGCTCCAAAATAATTTTTGACTCCATGTCCCACAGCCTGGGTGCACTGGTGTAACGAGTGGGCTCCCCACTCCCACAGCTTTGCTGGGTGCAGCGCCCATGGCTGCTCTCAGGGGTTGGAGTCCAATGCCTGTGGTTTTCCAGGCTCAAGTTGACTGCTGCTGGAGGCTCACCCTCCTGGGTTCTGAAGGACTGTGGCCCTTCTCCCACAACTCCACTAGGCAGTGTCCCAGCACAGACTTTCTGTGGGGCCTCCAACCCCATATTTCCCCTCTGCACTGCCCTAGTAGAGGCTCTCTGTGGAGGCTTTGCCCCTTCAGCAGCTTCTGCCTGGGCACCCAGGCCTTCCCATATATCCTCTGAAATCTAGGAGGCCAAGCCTCCCTCACTCGTGCAAACCGAACACCCTGTGGAAGTCGCCAAGGCTTACAGCTTGTTCCCTCAGAAGCAGAGGTCCAAGCCACACCTGGAGCAGTCTGAGCAGCAGCTGGAGCAGCTGGATGTGGGACTACCATCCTGAGGTGGCATGGGGCAGCAGCGCCCCAGGCCTGGCCTTTGCATCTGTGTGTCCTCCGAGGCAACTGGGTCTGTGATAAGAGGGGTGGCCTCAAAGATTTCTGAAATGCCTTCAGGACCTTTCCCACTGTCTTGACTGTTAGCACTGGGTTCCTTTTCAGCAGTGCTAACCTCTCTAGCAAGTGTTTGCTCACTGCATCTTTAGATTCCCCACCTGAAAATGTTCTTTCCTTCTCTACCACAGGGCTAGGCTGCAAATTTTTTAATTTTGTATGCTCAGCTTCTCTTTAATTATAAGTTCCAAATTTAGGTCATTTCTTTGCTCCCATATCTTATTGTATATGCTGTTAGAAGCAGCCATATCACTTCTCAAATGCTTTGCTGCTTAGAAAATTTTTCTACCATGTACCATATGTAACACTCTTACATGCAGGCCTCCACAAAGTCCTATCGTATGCACAGAACATAGCCGGGTTCTTTGCTACAACATAATAAGGGTCACCTTTGCTCTATTTTCCCCCAAATTCCTAATTTCCATCTGAGACCTTGTGATTCAGGACTTCACTGTCCATATTTCTAACCGCATTTTGGTCACTGCCCCTTAACCAGAAGTCGTTCCAAGTGGAACTTTCCAAGAAGTTCCAAACTTTTCCTCATCTTCCTGTCTTCTTCTGAGTCCTCCAAACTTCCAACTTCTGCCCCTTACCCAGTTCCAACGTCAGTTTCACATTTCAGATATCCTTATATCCCACTTCTCAGTAACAATTCTTCTGAGTTCGTTTGTTTGTGTTGGTATAAGGGAATACCTGGGGCTGGGTAATTGATAAAGGAAAAAGATTCATTTGTCTCAGGAATCTGCATGCTGTACAGGAAGTGTGGCGCCAACATCTGCTTCTGGAAAAGCCTCGGGAAGCTTCCATTCATGGTGGAAGGCAAACGAGAACAAGCATCACATGGAGAGAGAGGAGGAGGGGAGAGAGAGTGGAGGGAGATTCCAGGCTTTTATAACAATCAGATCTCATGGAAATGAATAGAGCGAGAACTCACTCATTACTCAAGGGCAAAACCAAGCCACTGATGAGGGCTTGACCCAAACACCTCCCACCAGTTCCCACCTCCAACGTTGGGAATCACAGTTCAACATGAGATTTGGAAGGGACAAATATCCAAACTGTGTCACCTACCTACACACACATGACCACCACCCACCCCTCAGCAGTGATCACAGTGCCTCCATTTCCTATTGAGTGTAAGAGGTTTGCCACGTACGGCTCCTCTGGTGGGGCAGCATAAAGGGATTATCTCCAGAGAGTCCCAGGAGTAATGGGGGAGCTGGCTGAGGAGACTGGGAAGTTTGAGACCCCTCCGCCTCAGCCCTTCCCAAGATTACACAAGGTGTTTCTCTGCAGGCCCCAGAGTTTCTAGCATGAGGGCATGAAGCTGGAGAAGACCCCATCTCCATTCACTCCACTGGGTCTGCTCAGGGCCAACCCCACCAAGGAGCAGAGGGAGAGATAGGCTCTGAGAGAAGAGCTGAGCCCGGACCCCTGGAGCAGTGGTAGGAAGAGAACCAAGTCCTTCACTGCAGGGTGAGAGGAAGGGCTATGAGGAAGGGGAGGTCTTGAGGCTGGCTTCCTCAGAAAACACAGTCCAGCCACCCCTGGAAGGAGGACGCAGCCTCACAGGCATGCATGGGACCTAACCAGGGGTCCTCCCTCCACACATTCCACACACACACACACACACACACACACACACACACACACACTGCACCTCAAAGTGTGAGCCTGGGCATAATACACAGGTGCACAGCATCCCTCTGTGGCAGATGCCATCTCACCAGCCTGGTCACATGCCCATATGTCTACTCAAGACAGAAAACCAGGAGGCAAGGGGCCCTCAGAGCCCAGAGAGTGCTGGGCTAAGACACATGCAGCCCCGTCATCTGGTGGAGGAAAACTCTTCCCTCTGAGCAAGCCTGTGGCGAGGCAGCCACCCAACAGTTGCCACCATGAGCAAGCAGATCGTCAGCCTCATGCTGCAGTGACTGGCTCTGCTCCCATCCAGCCAGAAGTATGCATCTTCCACATGGCAAGCAGCTCCCCACACAGACTTACCCATGTCCCTCTCTGTGCCATGCACGCAGTGAACATCAAGCCCACAGTGGTGAGCCAGCCTGAGGTAGGGAATGAGGGAGAGGAGGCAAGGATGCCACCCTGCCCTGAGAGCTGAAGGTCCCCATCTCACCGCACACACTGCCCTGCGGAAGAGAAAAGACACCTCGATTGAGACTCCAACAGAAGAAAGCAGCTCTCAAACCCCTGCAAACCCAGAAGGTGGAAATGGAATGCACAGGGCTGAGAGCCTAAGACGGAGCCTGCCATGCCCTGCAAATGGACAGAGTGTCCCTCTCAGGCTCCTGGAGTTAGCTTTTTGCTGTTTTATTGCTGTAATTGACATTTTTGTTCACAGTTCTGAGGCTGGGAAGTCTAAGATCAAGATTCTGGTGGGTTTGGTGTGTGGTGAGCGTCTTCTTCCTGGTTTGTAGATGGCTCCTTCTCACTGGGCCTGACATGCTGGAAAAAAGATGAGGGAGCTCTCTAGGGTCCCTTTTATAAGGGCACTAATCCCATTTATAGGGGCTCCACCCTCATAAACTAATTACCTCCCAAAGGCCCCACCTCTTAATACCATCCCCTTGGGGGTTAGGATTTCCAAGCATGAATTCTGGGGAGATACAAACGTTCTATCTATAGCGCTTGCTTAGAATTGTCAGTTTCACTCCAGATGAACTTCTGCCTTTTCTAACTCGGAAGGGTACCATGTAATCCTCCCTGCCACTGAGCAGCTGGTTGGCCTCTTGAAGCAATGCGGTGTCAGGGACTCTGTTGGTCTCTGTTGCTAACAGGCTGGATGTATGGCAGTGGTGGTAGCTAGACGTGCTTGGGTGGGTGGAGGCTGTGATCTGGCTCCCTGCACAGCCTCCATCCTTGCCATCCCTGCTGCTCTACTCAGGCACTCGTCGTTCTAGCCCTGGTGTGGCCAGTGACAGAGGCTTGTTGACAGCTAGAGAGATCACTCTGTCTGCTTGCTTGTCTTGTGCCTCTCCTGTGGTGGCTGCTCCTTGGTGGATGTTGGTAGGTTAACTCCATGCTCTGCCATAGATCTGTCCATGTGATGTTTCCCAGACCTCCTTGTTCTAACCCTACAGTATTTCCTCTTCCTGGGCTCTGAGCAACCAGTCAAGCCTCCCACCATTGACGATGAGATCTCATGCAGTCTTGGCCTCCCTCCTTACCACAAGGTAGATGGCTAGATGCATCACTTAGAGTTCTTCCCCAGGGAGGCTTTCTAGTCACCACTGTCTTCAGTGACACCCTGGGTGGTCTTTCATCCTTTCTGTCTGGGACTCACCCAAGCATCTATAAACCAAGCGTGGCTTTTTCAGACTCTGCCAGGTGGTCATATGGGGCTACCCACAAAGCCTTGCAGGGACCTCAGCAGGATTGCTGGTGCCACACTGGTGAACGATGTGGGTGCACCTGCTCGTGCAGCTCCTCAGTGCTCTCTGGTCCCACTCTCCCAATCCTGTATATGCCGTATTCACACCGTGCTGTGATATATACAACAATGGAGTGCTGCTGGACCTGCCTGACCGTAGGACTTAGTGGATCTGCTACAAACCCACTCATGTTGTGTGTTCGGGGCACATGCTAATTTGTTAGCCCACAGGTAGGCACCCCACTTCTTCCAGGGCCCAGAAGCAAGCCAAGAGCTCCTTCTCAGGTGTGTATATAATTCTATGCCTTATTCAAATGGTGTGTCCTTGCCTGAAAACCCTGGGTGTCTCCATGTGATCCTCCTGTTGTGACCTATTGAGAACCACACTCCGTAGATGGGTAGAGTGGGATTGTGGGTGCTCAGTGCGCTGTCCAAGAGCCTTGAGGCTGCACAGGGGCTGCGCCTCTTCTTGGCGTAGGGAAGCACAAGATGCAATAAGTTGTTCTCAAGTTTTGGAGAGGATGCTCTGGCCTGTCCCAGGACCCTAAGAACAATTCACTGCTGTACAGAACCCCTTCTTACCCATTTATTTATTTATATATTTATTCTTGCCTTTTTTTTTTTTTTTTGACAGAGTCTCACTCTGTTGCCCAGGCTGAAATGCAGTGGCTCAATCTTGGCTCACTGCAACCTCTGCCTCCTGGGTTTAACTGATTCTCATGCCTCAGCCTTCCTTGTAGCTGAGATTACAGGAATGTACCATCACACTCGGCTAATTTTTTAGTAGAGACTGGGTTTCGCCATGTCAGCCAGGCTGGTGTCAAACTCCTGACCTCAAATGATCTGCCCACCTCTACCTCCCAAAGTGTCGGGATTACGGGCATGAGCCACGGTGCCTGGTACTTATACTTCTTTTAATGGAGAATGTCCCTTTGCTCAAGCTTCTAGCCAATCCAGCAGCATATGAGAACCATTTCCTGGGGACTGTGCCCTGTTATCAAATGCTGTCAGGGAAGTTTTCTTCCATATCAATAATGTTTTTTCTTATCCAACTTTATATCCAACTCGATCCTCCTTGACCCAGTACATTCAGAGCCAGTCCCAAAGCCCGCAGAGCCTGCAGTGCACATTGGCTGGGTGCTACAGTGCGCGCTGGCTGGGTGCTACAGCTGTGTGCATCTCGTGCTGCTCCTTCCTCCCCAGGCTCAGCATGTGCACCTTGTGACTTAGCCCCAGTATTGGATGGTCAGGAGAGGCAGAGATAGACCATGGGGTATGTGTCGTCTTGTAAGGCAGCAACCTGTGTGATGTCTGCAAGTGCTGGCCTTCTGCTGGAAGGAGGGGCTACTGCTGTAGGTCCAGAGGGTAAATCCAGAGAAAGCTGGATTCAAGGGTACTGACTTAAATATCCTCACCTTAGCTTCAGGGATCCACCTGTTTCTAATTAGGGCCCGAACAAGGCCAAGAAGTCCTTCAGGGTTGGTAATGCCAAACCCTCTGGAGCTCTGTTACACATGGGATGTCTGTGCCTCATCCTCAGCCTCTCCTGCCCTCTGCCAAAGGCAAGTGTCTCCTTGCCTGGTGCTGGGGAGGCACTCTGGCTTTCACACTCTGCCTTCTATCAGTGATTAATCTGTACCTGCCTTTGATCCCATAATCCTTAATAACTGTAATTTACCATTTCTCAAATACCTGGATGGCTGTTCCTAATGGTTACAAATACACCCAGGAATGTGTTCCCTTCCACAGCCCCAGCCCGGATCACCACCAGTGAAAGTGTGAACGATCACACTGCAATCACATGAGACTGGCCACCAAACTCCACCACCACCAGTGACGGGCCTGTCGCCAGCCCCCAGCAAGTGATGCATCCCCTAAATCCCATTTTCAAGTTTGCATCCTAAGATCACATCCTATACTAAGCGATGTGGGTGGGGTTCCCAGGGAAGCAGACTCTGAGCCTCTGAGACTCACGTAGAGGAGAACAATTGAGAAGGGCGGGTGGAATGACACCTGCAGCGATGAGGGAAGCCACACAGGGTGGGCGCCGAGATTGAACTGGGATACAGCTGCCAAAGAGCCTTCGGCCAGTCTTGCTGGGTGCTCTGGGGCTTGGATGACCCTTCAGGGGGTTCCTGTTAAGCCAAGGAAGCTAGGTCTTTATAACACTGAGTTCACGAGTCATATGATGTGGTTGTTCCCAGGGAGGCGGGTACACTTGGAAGGCGTATCTTCCTTCATAAAAGGGTTACTGCTGGAGAAGGCATGGTCGTATGCCAACAGCCAGCTCTTGTGAAGCTGGGCATGCGTGTGAGAGTCCTGAGGGGGTCCAGGCAATGCCATGACACTCCTCCTAGAGAGGACCAGAAGGCCGTATGTCCTACCTTGTGGGAGGGTATCACGGAGTCCGTGACAGTGTCTGAACTTCAGAACCAGACACAAATGGGTTCCCTTCCCACATCCTCCAAAGGAAAAAAGAAAGCAATAGGGGTTCCCACGCCTCTGACTCGGGGCTGCCGTAAAGATTCACTACATGCAAAGATGTATTTATAGCCTTTCCTAGGCCAAACACAGACCCGCCCTGTGACCTCAGGGAGCCTTGGGTACCATGGGATGGCATAGATGAGAACGCAGGCAACTCTCGGAGAGTGTGTGGATAGAAAATACAGCAAGCACAGGCGCACAGAGAACGGACCCTGGGCTGAACCTGAGGGCTGCCAGGAAATGCAGGGGAAATGCCTGCACAATGTCTGAAACTCATTACCATCTCAACAATAAAACCCATGGACCACATGATCCAAAAAATGCCGAGCTGGTTTCCCATGGCTTTGCCTGTCTCCTGGGATGTTAGACACGGTTCCGTGTGCATCAGGCCTCCAGGCAGCCAGGGAGACCCCCCTGTGGGGGCTGGCCTTGTTCTCTGGAGCTTTCCATCTGCCGGAGACTCTGTCTGAGAAAGGCAGTCCTCAGGGGCTCCCGAGGCTCGCAGGGCTGCAGAAAGCCAGCCCCTTGTTGCTGGGTGCCAGACCCCAAGCTCCCCCCTTCCACTGCAGCTGCCAGTGATGGAGGGAGGAAGGGAGTGTGGCTGTGGGGAGGTGGCACAGCAGCCGGAGGGATGCCAAGCGTCCCAGGATGGGGAGACAACAGGAGCTGGATCCCTTGCCAGGCACAGGTAGGCTGATGGCGTGTTTGCACAAAGACAGCAAAATGTTATGAAAAGTGAATACTGGGTGAGAGAGATTTGGCACCTCCAACCCTCAGGGAAGCTGGCAGCCCCGCAGGCATGGAGCTGCCCGATGGCACCCTTCTGAACTGACAGAGCTGTCTGTGGGCCCCTGCGGGCTGCAGGGAGGCCAGGCAGGAGGGGACACCCAGGAGAGGTGCTCAGGGGCTTCACCAATGTGTCCATGAGAGCCAGCAGGTCTCTCCAGGGCCACCTGTGGAAGAGCTGTGGATAACGTCGGGGAGTCTGCTCCTGACATTCACTGTCCTGGGCACACCCTGCTGCATGGTTCTTCCTGAGACCCCCTCACTCTGCTACAGAACTGGGAGATGGACACAGAGGTGCAGATAGGGGGGCAGGAATATGAGCTAGTCTTCCCCACAGGCACACTTAGTTCCAAAACCAGCAGCTGGCAACATGGGGACGTTTGTCCTTGACACAGCTAGTGTCCTCTGGCCCCAGCACTGCCCTCCTGATCCTCCCACTGCCCCAGGCTGTGCCAAGCTCCCCTGGAACCTCACCCACAGCATCTGCTTAAAAGGACCATAGTGGAGACTGCACCTGCAGGTGTTTCACTCCTTGCTGCTCCAGAACTGCTGCAGTTTAAATTGGCAACCTGACTTCTGTCTCTGCCATGTCGGCCCTCACTCTCCACTAGACACAACTGACACCTTCTTTCCTCCTCCCCAGCCTCCCTGCCTGGAAAGCCATTGACCCCTCTCCTAGATGCCCCCCAGAGCAGCCTGTTCAAAGCCCACCAGGCACAACATCCTCTGGTCAGGCTTTGCAATCAGCAGCCAGCACCAAAGCCTGTCTTCCTTGGAGCAGTCCAGCATGTGCCAGCTCCACCCGCACAGTGTCCCCGCCACCTGGCTGCTGCTCCCCTCTGCGTCTCATCTCTCCAGCTCCTGCAGAACCTTCAGCAGCAGGGACCTTCACCCTGATTGCGTCTGGTGATCTGGAACTCGGTGGATGTTCAGGAAAAGCACAGGTATTGGTTTCAACTTCCTTAAGATCTCGAAACTAAAATAAAAAACTTGTATTCAAAGGAATATCCTCTTGATACTGAATGTTTTTATTAATGATCTGGATGAAGCATCAAATTAGAGGAGTCATTAAGCCAACATGCCAATGAAAGCCATAAAATTCCAAAAATCCTTGATATATAAAAATTAACAAAAATAATTTTACCTGTGGCAATGTTCTGCACTTGGCACTAATGAGTGGTCAGCTGCAAAGGACTGAACTAGTTAACAAATTAAAGTGTGAACGAACAGCGGTTGTACTTGGTGGTAGGTTGACAGCAGCCAATGCTGATATACGTCCTAGAGTAAACCTGAGTCCTTGTTAATAAAACGCTTGGTGGCTCCATCTAGGGTGGGTGAGGAAGGCTAATCATCCCATTATATTCCAGAAGAACACACATCCAGGAAGGGGACCTGTCCTGAGCACTGCTGCAGGGAGGAATTCACAAATGGGTCATGTCCGTGGGGAGCACACAGGATTATGGGGACCTCAGGATCTGTAAGTAAGGCCCGTGTCTGTGGGAGCTGTCATAAGAAGGGACCTGGAGCTTAGCCTAGGAAAGAAACAGCTCAAAGGCAGCACCAGCTTCCTGGATGTGCATCCTGGGGCCCTGAGATGAGAAGGCCCGGTGCTTGGTTCAAGGCTCTGTGGACACCACTTTGGAATTCTAACCACTTAAGAACAGAGCCCCTGTTTTCATTTTGAACAGGGCTCTGGGTTGCACGTCCTGCTCAGGGGATTGTGGCATGGAAGATGTGCTTCGTGCGGCTGTACAAGGGAGAGCCATGAGCATTTGCTCATTCCTTACCTTTTCACAGATTTGCGGAGACCCCCTGCATTAAGCACTAGGGTAAGGCTGTTTGGGGTGTGGTCGAACGCCAGTGACCCAGGATCTCTACTTTGCTGGGCATCATGTCCAAGGTTGGAGAGAAGGTAAAGAAGTAAACAAGAATGTGGGGCAAAGTAATTTCAGATTGTGATGATTCCTTTAGAGACGAAGAAAACAGGCTAAGGTAACAGAGGATGGGAGGATCTGCACCTGAGGCCTGAATCTGAGAGGTCAGGCATGCAGGAATCAAGAGAGAAATGCTAAGTGGGCAGTCATGCTGTGAGAAGTTGCCTTGCACACCTGCAGCAGAGAGGCGCCTGTGGCTGAAACGTCATGGGAGGACAGCGTGGAGACAGGCGAGGTGACAGAGCTGGCAGGGTCAGGTTGTGTAGGGCCTGGAAGGTGGTGATAGAGAATTTACACTTAATTTTAAATGACACAGGAAGCCCTTTCCAGGTCTTAAGCATGGATTAAGTGGGAGAGTCAAGGAGGTCAGTCTGATGGAGAAATGAGGAAGGCATTCACAGTACAGAGCCATGAAACGGGCTGTCATCTTGCAGGTGAGCGGAAGCTGGAGAACCATTCCATAGAAACTGGAGCAGGGAGAGTTCGTGGCAGGTGGGAGGGGCCTGGATGCCTTCCCAGCTCTCCTCTGGGCAGCAGGTCACAGCTGTTAGGCAGGAATTGTCCGGAGTCACATCGTTTGATTCAAAACTAAACCCCACTGCTTGCTGGCAGTGTAATCTTGGGCAAGGTACTTAGCAGCTCCAAGCCTCCGGTGTACCTGTTTGTTGTTGTTTTCACATATAAGCTGTGGATAGCACCTACAACACGAGGGCATAGCGATCACTGAACTACATGAGACGTACCGTTTGCTCAGAACAGTGCCTGGCACTTAGTGAGGGTTAAGAAATGCAGCCAAATTATTAGTGACACACGCACATGACATTCAGAGTATCATTTGGCACAATGTGGACTTTAGTCAGCTAGCCTGCGAGTAACGCCTGCTTTGCTGAAGCATGCTATGCATCAGTTTTTACATCTGGAAGATGGGATCAAGTCAGTGCCTCACAGGGGTTCAGCGGGAGTAGAAGGACAGATAGTCTGCCTGATGTCAATGGACTGGAAGGACAGTGGATGAGGTCTAGGAGAATCAGACAGAAACAGCAGCCTAAGGTTCAGTTAGAGGGAGGCAGCGCTACATCCCCAATGCAGGGGCAAGGAGCTGTCCAGGTCATGGCAGGGCATGTGCATCTTGCCCTTATTCATTCTTCCCTCCATGTGTGTTGGACTACTGTTGAGCTTGCAGCCAGGGCTTGCAGGGACTCTCATCATTACAAATCTTTAGCTTATCCCAGCATTCATGGCTTTAGAATCCTAATCACCAACTGCCAAAACAGAAGAGGAGAAGGTTTCCGAAATGTTCTCAGTTGCAAGGATTGAATGTTCATGTGGGTGGAGGAAGAGATCTCCAAGTTGAATCTTACGTGGTGTTGTGTATTGTACAATAAGGTAGGTTTGCTACTTTGCTAGTAAGTCTATCAGAATCTATACAAACATGAGAAAGCCCCTTGAGGAGGAGAGCAGAGCCTGCCTGCAGCACTCCCCACCCTCACAGAGCCACACACACTTTCAGAGCTACAGGGCCATTGTCACACAGTGCAAGATGAGATTTAAATATGATGATGCCCCTATTTTACAATAGTTTCTTCCTCCCCTAAATGAAAAACAAAATCATCATTTTCTCTAGTTTAGGGAAAATTTGGAACAGGGTATGCACTTGAAATCAACTTAGAAAAGGCAGAGTCAACATTCCGTTGCCAGTACAACCTGTAGCCATCACTCCCATCCTCACAACAAGAAAAAAGCTGAACAAACTGAGAAACAACAACTCTTTTGATCTCTCAGAGAACTGAAGTCATGGGCAGAGGCTGCTTCAGTAGTTGGAGAGACAGGTAAGTACAAAGAATCACAGCTTGCTGGGAGCAATAGCCCAGGTGCAGAAGCCCTTGCAGAGCCAATTCTGGTAGGAACACTGAAACTGTAATTGATGAATTCCTGGAGGAATGTGACTAGCTTGAGATAAACTCAAGTCAACTTACCTTCAATAGAGGAGCAAAGGCAGTTCAATGAAGAAAGAGTGTTTTCAACAAATAGTGCTGAGACAACTGGGCATCCACATGCAAAAAAGAGAAGAGATCTATGCAGAATTCATATCTGTCATGAAAATCTCAAAATGGATTATAAATTTAAATGTAAAACCCAAAAGTTTAAAAATTCTAACAGGTGACATAGGAGAGAATCTAGATGATCTTGGATTTGGTGATGATTTTTTAAATATAACACCAAAAGCAACACTCCATGAAAAGAACAAATTGTATAAGTGGACATGTGTGAAACTAAAAACTTCTGCTCTGTGAAAGACACTGTTAAAAATTTAAAGGCAAGTAAGTCATAGACTGGAATAAAATATTTGCAAAACTCATATTTGATAGAGGATTTGGGTGTGCAAGGAATCCTTAAAGCTGAAAAATTAGAAAGTAGCCATCTCAATTTTAAAATGAGCAAAAGTTCTGAACAGACACCTCACCAAAGAAGATATACAGATGGAATATAAGCATATAAAAAGACAATCAACATCATATGCCATTATGGAACGGCAAATTTAAACAATGAGATACCACTACACACTTATTAGAACGACAAAATCCGAAACACTGACATCTCCAAATGCTGACGAGGATGTGGAGCAACAGGAACTCTCATTAATTGCTGGTGGGAATGCACAATGCTATCGTCACTTTGAAAGACAGTTTGACAATCTTTTACAAAGCTAAATATGCTCTGAATATACAATTTAATAATCACATTGCTTTGGTTTACCCAGATGAGTTGAAAACTTATGCATACACAAAAACATGAACAAAGATGATTATAGCTGCTTTGTTTATAATTTCCAAAACTTGAAAGCAATCAAGATGCCTTAAGCATGTGATATGTATAAATAAACTGTGGTACAGCCAGACAACAGAATATTATTCAGTGCTAAAAAGAAATGAGTGGTTGAGCTATGGAAAGATGTAGAGGAAACTTAAAGCTGTATTGCTAAGTAAAGATGTCAATCTGAAAACATTACATACTGCATAATTCCAACTATATGGCTGATATAGTTTGAACTTGTCCTCTCTAAATCTCATATTGAGTTATAATCCCCAGTGGAAGTGGGGCCTGGTGAAAGATGTTTGGGTCATGGGCGCAGATCTCTCATGGCTTGGTACTGTCCTTGCAATGGTGAGTGAGTTCTCATGAGATCTGGTTATTTAAAAGCATGTGATACCTCCCCAACCTTTTGTTCCTGCTCTTGCCATATGAGATCCCTGCTCTTGCTTCATCTTTGTAGATTGTAAGTTTCCTGAGGCCTCGCCAGGAGCCAAGCAGATGTCAGCACCCTGCTTCCTGTACATCCTACAGAATCAAGAACCAATCAAACCTCTTTTCTGTATAAATTATTCAGTCTCAGGTATTTCTTTATAGCAACACAAGAACTTCCCACCACAATAACGTTATGAAAATTATGAAACTATGGAGACAGCAAAAAGATCAGTGGTTGCCAGGGATGGGGGAAGTAGAGGAGTCACGGGTATGTGGAGCACAGGGGATTTTTAGGTCAGTGAAGCTGTTCTGGATCACACTATAATTTGTCAAAATCCATAGAACTGTACACAAAGAGTGAATCCTATTGTAAGCCATGGCCTTGAGTTAGTAGTCAGGTGTCAAGACGGGCTCATCAGCTGGGCACGGTGGCTCACGCCTGTAATTCCACTACTTTGGGAGGCCAAGGTGGATGGATCATCGATGTCAGGAGTTCAAGACTAGCCTGGCCAACATGGCAAAACCCCATCTCTATTAAAAAAAAATTAGCCAGGCATGATGGCACCCATCTGTGGTCCTGTGGTCCCAGCTACTTTGGAGGCTGAGGCAGGAGAAGCAGAGGTTGCAGTGAGCCAAGATCTCCCCACTGCGTTCCAGCCTTGGAGACAGAGTGAAGCTCGTCTGAAAAAAACAAAGTGCAGCTCATCAATTGTAACCGACGGACCATACTAATGTACGATGCTGATAGTGGTGGTGACAGTCTGCTGCAGATGTCGGGGGGGTTGTGTGTGGTAACTCTATGCGTTCTCTGAGCAATTTCTCTATGAGCCTTAAACAAACTGCTCTACAAAATAAAGGCTAATAATTTTCTTAAAACATGTGTTTATTTATGTTTTGTTATTTTCCTTAAATAAAAAAACCTCTATAGCCAAGCCTTTCCAGGTATGATAGTGCCAACGTAATTCAAGACAGTAACTGAAAAGGGAGAAAAATTACATGATCTTATTCACAATTTTTTAAAGTGTTTGATAAAATTCACAATGAAAAAAATCTTAGAAAGTTAGAAATAGAATGAAATGTCATTAATCTTACAAATTATTATTGAGTCACATGAAATTTCCATTCTTGTAAATCAGCTCTTAAAAACAAATATCATACACTGAATTACTGAAAAAACAAGGAAAGGATGCTGCCTTTTATTCCTTCCTTTCAATATTGTACTGGAGGTGCTAACCAGTGCTTAGAACAAGATAAAGAAATGAAATTCACGTGGAGGGGAAAGAAAGAAAGAAACTTTACCCATAAGCAACGTGATCATGAACATAGAACCGGAAGTCACATAACATTTTCAAAGTTAGTAAGTGGTTTTGTTACAGAGATTCTCTTTCTCTGTCTCTGTATCTCACTCACACATACTCTCATGCCTTTAGCATAGGGCCTGTCACCACTCCTCTATCTACACTGCAGCACAGGGTAGAAAGTTTTGCGCTGCTAAAATTTTGGAGGATGTCGAGCAAGTCAGTGACTAACTTGTTCTCAGCAAGTGGTAGCCTTCATTCTGTGCCACGCTAGTGGAAGGCTTGCTGGGGAGCCTTCCCTGCAGTATTATGGGTTCGTTGCATGGACAAGATCTGTTCATTTTGTTAGCCCCAGCATCTGGCAAAAGATGGTGTAAAATAGGCACTGCAAGTATTTGTGCCCGTTGAATTGTGTAACTCACTTATCTCACCCCTGAGAGAGGAATATAGAATTAACTCCCTTTAAGGTAATATATTGCCAAGCTCTCAAGAAAAACTGTGGTCTTACAGAGCTCTGGAGCCCACATTGCTTTTGACCCTCCTGAAATGTGTCAACTCTGGAGAGGATCTCCCGTCTTCAGTAGGAGGCCGTGTGCTCTTCCATTGCCTGAATGTACGGTGGAGTTCTAGCTTGCCAGGTCACCTAAAACTTCTACTATGGTATAATCCAGACCCAAGATAATATTCCAGAGTGTAAAGGAAATACATATATCTTAGGGAAAAGGAAATTTTGTGAACTCTATAAAATGCAGGTCAATCTCACTTTGAGCATATTCACTGAGATCTTTTATACATTGAGTCAATTAAATCAGGGACTCAACTTCTATAAATGCCTAGTTTTTGAAGCCAATCAAAGCTTCAAAGAAACTACAAAAGGAAAGTGAACTTCAAATGCCCCTGAAGAATCAATTAGCACCTTGAAATTTTCATCTTAATGGGTACCTGACTAATGCATGCTTAAATTCTAATAAGGACTGATAATAGAATCCTAATACTGTTGTTTAGGTTTGGTGTTTTAATGGCAGTACATATTTGATAGTCTACATTAAGCAGTAGACAGAGTGTGAGAAGAATCTAATTTTAAGTAAATAAGCACAGTTGTATATGATTATATAAATGTCACAGAGACATGGATATATTTAAATACTCACAGTTTTTAAATAAACTTTTAAATTGACATAGCCCACCTATATAAAATGCTCAAATATGTGTATACTATGATGAATTTCACAAAGTGAACACACCCGTGTAACCACCACTACTAAAAACAATCAATAGAATCCCTTCATTCTGTTCCAGCCACTACTTACATCTTCTTTAAAGCTAACACTGCTCTGACTCCTAACAACACACATTAGTTCTGCTGGTTGGATCTTGAAGTAGAAAATTATAGTAGAAGAGTAGAGTGCATAGAAGCTTTGTGTCTGGCTTTTTTGCTCAGCATTTTATTTGTAAAACACACTGAGGTTGTTGCATATAGCTGCAGTCTCTTGCCATTTCATTATCTGAACATAGAATATGTTTTCTACTGATAATTGAGTTGTTTCTTGTTTGAGCCTATTAAGAATAATGCTGCAATGTTTAGTCTTGTACATGGTTGGATTTTGCTGCATCTTTTGTTTCTGATGAGTACGTACCAAGATGTGAAATTTCTGGTTCACCATAGTGAATGTATACACTACACTTTAGTGGACATCCTTGGTCAGTTTTCCAAATGGTCTTCCTAATCCACACTCCAACACTCCAAAATAAAGATTCTAGCTGTTCTATGTGTTCTCTGACACTTGATGGTGCCAGCCATTTTATATTTCAGCCATTGCAATGTGTGCATAGTGTTATCTAATTGTGCCTTTAATTTGTGTTTCCCTGATAACCAACTCATATGAGCACCTTTTTGTACATTTGTTTTGTATTTGGATATGCTGATGTGTGAAATGCCTATTCAAGTACTTTGCCCTTTGTTCTATTGAGTTGTCGAGCTCTGTGTATATTCTGGATAAAGACTCTTTGCTCAGTGTAAGTGTTGTAAATATCTTCTCATATACCCTGGACTGCCTTTCCACATTCATGATGGTCAGATGAACAGAAAGTCTTTGTTTTATTGTAATCCAATTTATTGCTTTTCCTGTTTCATGCTTTCCTACTTGGTTTTATTAAGATATTCTCGAATGTGCTATACTCTTTATGATTTTACTTTTCACTTATAAGTCCATAATTTTGGAAATTATTTTTGTTTGTTGAGTCAATTAAAGGCTAAAGTCAAGTTCCACTTCTTTTCACTCTTTATTTCTCTTAAGCCACCATCTATTTGGTTTATTTTTAAATCTCCTTCTAGTTTAGTCTTCATTTTAATATTTATTTTTGTTGTATTTCTACTGATTTTCTCAATTATTTCATTTTCACCTTTCTGAATTTTTCTTACTTTTTTTATAGGTATGCAAATAGCTCTTTATATAACCATGTATGTGACAGTTTATATATGTGTTGCATTCTCTTACATTATTTTACTTTTTTTTATAACTCTAAGTTCTGGGATACATGTGCAGATCTTGCAGGACTGTTATATACGTATACACATGCCATGGTAGTTTGCTGCCTCCATCCCCTGGTCACCTACATTAGGTATTTCTCCTAATGTTATCCCTCCCCAATTTCCCCAACCCCTACTATCCCTCCCCTAGCGCCCCACCCCCAACATACCCCAGTGTGTGATGTTCCCCTCCCTGTGTCCATGTGTTCTCATTGTTCAACACCCACTTATGAGTGAGAACATGTGGTGTTTGGTTTTCTGTTCTTGTGTCAGTTTGCTGAGAATGATGGTTTCCAGATTCACCATGTCCCTGCAAAGGACATGAATTCATCCTTTTTTAAGGCTGTGTAGTATTCCATGGTGTATATGTGCCACATTTTGTTTATCCAGTCTGTCTTTGATGGGCATTTGGGTTGATTTCAGGTCTTTGCTATTGTAAACAGTGCCTCAATGAACATACATGTGCATGTGTCTTTATAATAGAATGATTTATAATCCTTAGAGTATATACCCAGCAATGAGATTGCTGGATCAAATGGTATTTCTCTTTCTAGATCCTTGAGGAATCACCACACTGTTTTCCACAATGGTTGAACTAATTTACACTCCCACCAACAGTGTAAAAGTGTTCCTATTTCTCCACAACCTCTCCAGTATCTGTTGTCTCCTGATTTTTTCATGATCACCATTCTAACTGGCATGAGATGGTATCTCAATGTGGTTTTGATTTGCATTTCTCTAATGACCAGTGATGATGAGCATTTTTCATATGTTTGTTAGCCGCGTAAATGTCTCCTTATGATAAGTGTCTGTTCATATCCTTCACCCACTTTGAATGGGTTTGTTTGTTTTTCTTTTGTATATTTGTTTTAGTTCTTTGTAGATTCTGGATATTAGCCCTTTGTAAACTTGGTAGCTTGCAAAAATTTTTCCCACTCTTTTGGTTGCCCGTTCGCTCTAATGATTGTTTCTTTTGCTGTGCAGAAGCTATTAATTTTACTTAGATCCCATTTGTCTATTTTGGCTTTTCTTGTCATTGCTTTTGGTATTTTAGTCATGAAGTCCTTGCCTATGCCTATGTCCTGAATGGTATTGCCTAGGTTTTCTTCCAGGGTTTTTATGGTGTTAGGTCTTATGTTTAAGTCTTTAATCTATCTGGAGTTAATTTTTGTATAAGGTGTAAGGAAGGGGTCCAGATTCAGCTTTCTGCACACGGCTAGCCAGTTTTCCCAACATCATTTATTAAACAGAATCCTTTCCCCATTGCTTGTTTCTGTGAGGTTTGTCAAAGATCATATGGGTGTAGGTGTATGGGGTATTACTTCCAAGGCCTCTGTTCTGTTCTATTGGTCTATATCTCTGTTTTGGTACCAGTACCATACACCAATAACAGACAAACAGAGAGCCAAATTATGAGTGAACTCCCATTCACAATTGCTACAAAGAGAATAAAATACCTAAGAATACAGCTATCAAAGGACGTGAAGGGCCTCTTTAAGGAGAACTAAAAACCACTATTCAAGGAAGTAAGAGAGGCCACAAACAGATGGAAAAACATGGTTAGGAAGAATCAATATCATGAAAATGGCCATACTGCCCAAAGCAATGTATAGATTCAATGCTATCCCCATCAAACTACCATTGACCTTCTTCACAGAACTGGAAAAAGCCACCTTAAACTTCATATGGAACCAAAATAGAGCCCACATAGCCAAGACAACCCTAAGCAAAAAGAATAAAGCTGGAGGCATCATGCTACCTGACTTCAAACTATACTACAAGAATTTTTCTTGCTTTTTAATGTTGATTTTCATGTCTTCTGTTATTTTCCTAAGTATCTGGAGATTGCTTTGAAATATAAGATTATAGTTTTCATTTGTTTTGTAGGCATGTATTTCTGACATTCTTTCTTTGGCCATAAGAATGTGATTTTGTTCCTTATTCTAATTAAGTTCTTATAAAAAACATCATATAGCTTCTTCCTATAAGTGAGATCACGAGGCATTTTTCTTTCTGTGCCTGGCTTATTTCACTCAGCATAATGTCCTCTGGGTTCATCCATGTGGTGGCAGATAGAAATTTTTCTTTTTTTGAAGTATGGATAATGTTTCTTGATATATGTACAGGAATCCCCCTTTATTCATGGTTTTAGTTACCCACAGTCAACTGTGTTGCAAAAATAGGTGAATACAGTACAATAAGAAATTGTGAGAGAGAGACAGAGATCCCATTTACATGTCACTTATTACAGAATATTATTCTTGTTCTATTTTATTATTTTTTTAATTTCTTATGTCTAATATATAATGTATTATATAAATTATAAATCTATTATATAAATTAATAAATTTATATACTTAGGTATGTATGTTTGGGAAAACACACAGCATCTATAAGTTCAGTACTATCTGCCGTATCAGGCATCCCCGGCAGGTCTCCAAAAGCCTCCTCCACGGGAAATGGGTAGCTCACGTATACCACAATCTCCTCATCCATTCACTGTTGATGGGCGCTTAGGTTGTTTCCATATCTCAGCTCTTGTGAGTAATGCTGTCTCAACATGGGAGCCCAGAAATCTTCATGAAAAAACTTCCATAAATAAAAACAGAGCAGAAGTACCAGGGTGGTGGGTGGAGGAAACAGGGAGAAGTCAGTCAAAGTGTATAAGGTGTAGTTAGACAGGATAAACAAATCCAGAGATGTAACGTAGAACATGAAGACTATGATTAATATTGTTGCTTATATATTAAAAATCTGCCAAGAGTAGATTTTAGGTGCTCTTACCACAAAAGAGAAAATAACCGTGGAAGGTGATGGACATGTCAATTCGCTTGAGTGTAGTCATCATTCACTACGCAAATGCTTATGGAAGCATATCGTACATATTAAACATATACAATAAAAATGAATTGTAAGTTGAAAAGCCTATATGTGATTCAACCATCACCCTTTCCTGTTTCTGATTTTTATGTGAAACCAGTTCTCCCCAGCTTTTATCAGGAAGAGAGATCAGAAGAGCTTTCCAGCTTCACACCTAAAGCTCCCTCTTCTGTTACTTTAGTAAAGTGGGTGAAAAGATGACTCAACACTTCCTGTGATCACCTAGCTCTGTCTCTGCCCCACTTGTATCTGGACCTTGCATTTATTTCCCCCATTGTTCCTCTCCTGCTCTGCTAGGTTAACTGCTCTTCCCAGGAGGTTATATAGTCACGTGATGTTCTGTCTTGGAAGGGATCTTCAGCTGCTTAGATTTCACAGTTCACAAGGCCCAGATTGCTCTGGCCCTGCAGACATCACCAAAGGCCTCTGACCTTCACTTGTGAATTGGAGCAAGCCAAACCCACCCCCGTGACAGCTGCTTTGCTCAAATTGGCCTGCTGTTTGCCTTTGGCTGCTGGGGGCTCTGCTTAAGATGTGGTTAAAAACCAGGCATTAATTCAGCTCATAAGAGTCTCTATGAGAACATCTGTGTCTAAAGCTTTTAGGGGTTCAAGAAGACAGAATAAGATGAGAAAAAATATAAAAGTAGTAACTGGAGCACCAAAAAGGCTTCTTCCTACTAAAACCAGAGATTTTGAACAAGCCTCATCTATAAATACAATATCCATTCTGATTGGTTAGAGATACAAGAAATGTAATTAGATTAGAAACCATTATTCTAAATCCCGAAATATCTTGGGAAGTCATTTCCCATCAGTATGTTCATGGACACTTTGGTCATCTCCCTCCATTGAAGAAAGGGCTCCTGTGGCCATCATGGAACAAGTTACCATTCCTAGTTTCCAAACATTGGAAAACATTCAATAAATATTTATTGAGCCCTTAATATATGCCAAGAATGGTTACCACGAGCAGTCAGGTTTCAGGCATGAAACAAATGGGCATTTCAAGAGGTAATACAACGAAGAATTAATAAAGGAGGTATTTACAAATATGTGGGCAATTTGACAGGAAGGAATAGGAATCAGGAATAGAAATATCCAATAGGAAAATCCACAATGGATGTTGCGGTCTCCCAGGGCTGCTGATCATGATCAATGTGTGGGGAAGCTATAATACCATTAGGCCCCAAGGGGCATGACCAGGGCCTGGGAGAACCAAGACCCTGCATTCACTCTCCTCCCAAACTCCAGTCTTCATACAGGACTCCCCTTGGAGCTAACTGGAGCCCAAACTCAGGAGTCCCCACTGCTGCCCTCAAATGGATCAACTTCCTGCTGCCAGAGCAGACAGGAGAGCGGCGAGGGGGATGCAGAGGGCCAAATGGATGATCCGATCTCTAAAACCTCCAGAGAGACACAGAACAAACAGGAGCTCACGTTCCGCTGGGGGAAGGAAGACAATGACAAACATATAATTTAAAGTCAAGTAGAAAGAAAAGCCAGATGGGACAAGGAAAAAGAGGGTGACTGCAGGCCTGCGCTGAAGCCCTCGGAAAGTTGTCTGGGTATCAACCTTTGAGAAAGTTCCCTGTGAGCAGAGACCATGAACCCCTGGGCAGAGAGAACAGCACAAAGCGGATGGGAACCTGCTTCAGAAGCTCAAGGCATCTCAGGATCAGACTGTGACTCTTTTTTTTTTTTTTTCATTTTGCCATTGAAACAAGTACAAGGAATTTCCAGTGAGTATTGCTCCTTGTAAGCAATTGCTATAAAACTTGAAGGAAAGCAAGAGACACAGTACCAAAAAAAAAAAAAAAAAAAAAAAAAAGACATGTTTTTCAGCTCCCATATGGGCAGTGTCATCTGTATGAAATGTCTGAGGAGGTCACATCTGCCTTCCAGGGTTGCATCATGGTTTGCCTTTTTGAGGAGGGGACAACCAGTAAAATGGAAGCTTGGGGAAATGCAATGTCCCACTGGAAATTATATGCAAGACGGAGAGGAGAGCAATCTTTGTGGAAGGAGCCACCTAAAGAGAGCTGTGCCTCCATAGAGAGGAGCTGCCGGCCCGCAGCACTCCAAGACGAAGACAGGGATCCATGTCCTGGCCCGTGCCCGCCTCCTCTCTGCTCTTGCTCTTTCTTTCCATTTCTGAAGCCCAGCTGGAAGTGCGAGTGCCAGTTTCTGCAGGGCACCCAGGGAACCTCCCTAGGAGGGGACAGGTGCCCTTCCCTGTCCATAGCAGGCGCATATGGATGTGATCAATTGCAAGCACAGAGCACACGGCATAATGGACTGTGGACTGAGTGCAGAGGCACTTGACAGGTAAGTGGCAGCTGTGCTCCAGGAAACCTTGTGCAGCCCGCCCTCACATGCTCAGGTGGGGAGAAATTCATTGAATTGTTTTAGACTGCACTGGGCGCCCTGTTGCCTGTGGTCTTCCAGCATGCCTTGCTGTGAAGTGCAGAAAAATCGACCCTATGCTTGATTGTACCCTGCTGGGTATAGTGCAGGTAATAGAAGAGGCATATAAAGAGCAAAACCAGAATTTGAACTCTGGCATGCTGGCTTTAAAACCCAAGTCACATGCAAGGAGGTCGTGCATCAGTTCCAGAGCTGGGCCTATGGCCATTTGCAGAAGAAATGAGCAACTTTAGCGTTAGGGAATCCAGGTCATATTTAGTAAATATAGAAACAGACAATCAAATAAATGCTTTTTCCCTCTTCAGAGAGGAGAGGATGTTAGATTCTAAAATAGGGTACCCTGGGGAATCTGAATTCTTCCAAGAAGGTTTTTAAGAACGGACAAGACTCTATGAGGCATGGATGTTGAAATTAACAATGTGGAAAGGTACAAACTGGGTTGTATAGAAAAACACCCGTGTCCCAAGGCAGGCTGTGAGCAGAATGAAATAAATAAAATGACAAGGAGGAGAGCCATGTCTGGGGCCTGCTCTGATACTGCCACAATCCTTTTCCTCTTGTCTTGTCCTCCAATAGGAGATATCATTCAAACTCATCAGTCCATCCTCATCCCCACTCCTGGTTCCTTCTCCCAGGAATTCTGAAGTGTTGTGTGCTAGCAGTGCAATAGTTAATGTGTTAGCAGATGATAAAGAACAACCCTGGGACAGTCACTGAGGGTATTCACATTTTAGGGGGCTCATCCTCCAAGAAACTCCCTTCCCTTGTTGGTGGTGCTAGACCACCTGCTGGGACTCCCCACCCCTGAGCCTAAACTGCCAAGAGATCAGCACCTGCCCCCAAACCTCCCCAAAGCTGCTTCTGGGGATGAGGCAAGGCCCCGAACAGGTCACTGCAGAAGACTCATCTCAGTCCCAGGAGCTCACTAGATTGCAGGGAATCTGAGATTGGAAACTGACCTACGCATTTTTCACTTTTAACTTCACATCTAGCTATCTAGTTAAATGCTTGTTCTCAGGCCAGGCACGGTGGCTTGCACCTGGAATCCCATCACTTTGGGAGGCCGAGGAGGGCGGATCACTTGAGCTCAGGAGTTTGATGCCAGACTGCCCAACATGGTGAAACGCCATGCCTTCTAAAAATATAAAAAATTGGTCGGGCATGGTGGCGCATGCCTGTAATCCAGCGGCTCAGGAGGCTGAGGTGGGAGGATTGCCTGAGCCCAGGATGCAAAGGTTGCCGTGAGCTGAGATCCTGCCACCGCACTCAAGCCTGGGCAACAGAGCAAGACCCTGTCTAAAAAAAAAAAAAAGTTTGTTTTTTAGAGATGCTGAATGAAAATGAAAATAAATTTTAAGATACCTCTAAGAGAAAATATCTAGCGTGGGCAATACACTTCAATTGTCCACCTCCCAAATGGGATAAATTCTGTCTCCCATACAAATTCAGTTCATGTGAAATGTATTATCTGCACTCCCCCCTCCCCGGGAGGCGAGGCTTTGGCAGCAGTGACCCTCATGTTTCTTGTTCAAAGGTCATAAATCCTTATTACAGAGATAGAAATAAGGACATAGGGGCAGGAAGAGGGCCTACATGAAAAATGGTGAGAACCGTCACAAAAGGTCTCGCTCTGCAAGGATGATTTGACTTCATCAGGGACTGAGGAGTGACAGGAGAGGAATATTTCTCATGGAACAGTGACAGTGCCTTAATCAAGACAGAGGAGACCCTAGGTCTGTGGCACTTTGATCTCCAGCCCTGTACTCCCCCGAGACCCTAGTTGGTAGTTGCAACCTAGGAGACCTTTAAAAGCTGATGTACTAGAAAAAGTGCTCAAATGGGCATCAGAATACTTGGAGTGGGTGCTGATTTGTCACTAATTAGCATGTGGCCTTCGGCATGTCACTTGACCTCCCTATTTATAAAATAGTAGGAGTGGACGAAATGAATTACTTAGAGCATTATTAATGATGAAGTTCCAATCCTAAGTCACCTGCCATGTGGGGTAGCTTTTTAAAGTACCTTGATTGCAGGGTTTAGGCTCATAACCCATGTATTCATTCAGGCACTGTCTGTTCATCCACTCATTCAATTACTATTAATAGGGCACATTTCCAATAAGGGACTAAGAAGCATCTTCAATGCTCCTTGAGACCATATTCAAGTCTCCATCTCTGTTTCTCTCCTGCTGCATCTAACCCTTACACACCCAAATCAGTTATCATTTTGCCAAGAGAAAAGAAGAGACAAATTCCACGTTGGCGTTAATTGTTTGGCTATCAAATCCACTCCCATTCCTCGTAACAACCCTACCAGACCCGGAGTATAGAGGTTCCATCCCCTTGGGTGCTCAGAAATGTCCTTTTCAACCTTCCAAGATTGCTCCTAGTTATTTTAGACAAGGATTGCAGTAAAGGAAGCATTATCAAATTCTGTTTTGGAGCAACGATGGAGTAACAAGGAACAGATTTAACCTCCTGCCACAAACAACTGGACAAAATATATGACAACTGTTTTGAGACATTGGATAACAGTTATTGCAGAGTTTGTGATCCCTGAGAAGACACAGCACATGTAAAGAGCCCTGAGATTGTGTTGGTATTCTACCTGAAAAGAATTTCAAGATTTAGTGAGGGAAGGGAAATGCAAACAGAGCCTGTTGGCCCCGCTGAGTTGAGAGGCAGAGATCAGGGGTTCAATCAGTGGATTCATCTAGAACTCACAGATAAAGAGCTCCAGAAATCTGTGTAGTATCCTCTCAAGAGTTTGCAGATTATTTGTATGTGCATGTTAGATTGAATCTCCACAAAGCTGGCTGAGATTACCAAGGAGTTAGATGCTAACAGTTTTCAGAGCTGGTATAGGGTAGGGAGATGTTCAATTTTATATTAGCTCAGGCTGCTATAACAAATTACCACAGACTGGGTGACTTAAGCAGCAGACATTCATTTCTCACAGTTCTAGAGACTAGGAAGTCCAAAATCAAGGTGCCAGCAGATCCAGTGTTTGCAGTGGGCCTGCCTCCTGGTTTGCAAATGGCTATATTCTTGTCGTGTCCTTACAAGGTGGAGAAGAGAAAGAGAGGAGGCAGGTTCTTTCTTGTCTCTTCTTGTAAGAAGGCACTAATCCCGTTTATAAGATTAACTCACCCTCATGACTTTCCTCCCAAAGAGCCTACCTTCTAATATTTCATCCCATTAAGGGCTAGGGTTTCAACATGTGAATTTTGCAGGAGGGAAGAGAGGACACAAACATGCAGTCCACAGTAAATTTCATTTCCAGCCACAGTGATGGGTCAGTGAAAAACCAAGGTATTCAGTGAAGAGCCAGAGGAGGCATATCTCAGTTGTAGGGCTGAACTTTCCTAGAAGGAGAGTTACCGCAGGCTCTTCCTAATAACTTTTAAAGGTAGACCTCAAAAAGATCAAACTGACTTATTAATGACTTGAATGTAAAACAAGTCTGTCACTCTTTAAAGGATGACAATAAAACCCAGGCATTTGCAATATAACATATAATACAACCAGCATGCAATCAAAAATTAGTAAAATGCAAAGAAGCAGGTACACATGATGCATAAGGAAGAGAAAAAGAATACAACAGAACTATTAATAATATCTCTTATAAAGAGAGATGCAAAATTTTCTAACAATATAGTAGCAAACCAAATTTAGCAACATTTAAAAATTCACCATGATCATGTGAGATTTATCCCTATTATGCAAGATTGGCTTAACATCTAAAAATTAATCAATGTAATGCACAACATGAATAAAATAAATGATAAAACCACATTTTTATCTCAATAGATGCTGAAAAATATGTGACAAAATCCAGCACATTTCCATGATAAAAACAATCAACAAACCAGAAATAGAATAAAACTTTCTCAACCTAAAGGAATCTACAAAAACCCCACAGGTAACAATCATACTAAATGATGCAAGACTGAAGTCTTTCTCCCAAGATCAGAAATAAGTCAAGGATGCCTGCTGTCTTCAACACCAGCCAAGGCAACTGGGGAGAAGGTGTCAGATAAAAGGCATCTAGTTTGGTATACAAAAAGTAAAACTACCTTTATTTGCAGATGATAAAATTTTGATAGCACTCAAAAGAATAAAACACTTAGGAATTTATCTGACATACTTTTAAAAGAAATACAAGACTTACACTCTGAAGATTATTAAAATTAAAGAAGACCTAAATAAATGGAAAGGCATGCCATGTTCATGGATCTGATCTTAATATTAAGATGTCAACAAGCCCTCAAATTGCTCTATAGATTTGACACAATATCAAAATCTTGCCTGGCTTCTTTGCAAAAATTGAGAAGATGATCCTAAAATTCATACAGAAATGCAGAAAACCCAGAATAGCCATAACATCTGAAAAGCACATTGAAAAAGCACATTGGAAAAGAAGGTCATACTTTCTATACTTCATATGTAAAATTTCAAGTGTGGCTTGACAACTCTGAGCCATACAGGCCCATGAGTCTCTCTGCTCTTAGCAGATATGCTTCCTTGCCCATCAGGAAAGGCTGTCCGCTGTACTAGCTCTCCCGTCAGCTGGACCAACTATACCAGGTTGGGTGGCTTTTTAACCTTAAAAGTTTCAGTTCCCTGCCAGACTGTGAAATTATTCAAACAAGCCAACCCCATTTTCCTGGGAGAACAAGGGCAGTCCACCCTCTGGGCACTATACAGCCTGCCTGCACTGGCCCTGCTGGCTCACTCTGCTCTTTGTGCAATCATCCTATGGCCCCAAATAATGTGTGGAATCATCCTACCCAGGCTGTCAGCATAAGTGACTAATACACTGCTGTCATCTCATCTGTTCAGTATCAAATCAAATGTTGTATGTTCAACCATCTATACTTTAGGAACACTTTAGCAACAGAGTTAATAGAAGATATTCAGAGCATGTCCCAATTATAAACTTATTACAAACCTACAGCAATCAAGACTATATATTACTAACATATCTTTATCAAATGTATATGTGTATATATGTATAAACATTATATAACTATGTATCTCTAATATACATATTAGATATCCAATACATATATGTAAGTCTATCTTTAATAAGTTTATATACACACACACACACACACACACACACACACATATATATATATATATATATATATAGAGAGAGAGAGAGAGAGAAATCGATTTATTAGAACTGAGAGTCTAGAAACAAACCCTTACATTTATGGTCAGTTGATTTCAACAATGGCACAAACGTGATTCAAATTGTGCTAGGACAACCAGATAACCTTATGCTAAAGAATGAAATCAGACTGCTGCCTCAAAACATACAAAAATCAACTCAAAATGGATTCAGTCATAAATATAAGAGCTAAAACCATAAATCTCTTAGGGAAAATAGTGTTGACCTTCATGATCTTAGCAAGGCAATGAGATTTTAGATAGGACTCAAAAAAAAAAAAAGATAAATTGGTTTAGAGGGTGGGATCCACTATGGCTGAATAGGAACAGCTCTGGAGTCCAGTTCCCAGAAAGAGCAATGCAAAGGGTGAGTAATCACCACATTTCCAAATGAGTTTTTACTGCCCACAGACCAGGAGACTCCAGGGCCGAAAAGAGCCACGTGTTTTCAGCACGGCTGTTTCAGCCAGCACTGTGGGTCTCTGCACAAAAACTCTCAAAACACTGGGTGGTCATTTCAACTGACACCTGGAACACCTGGGAGACAGAGCTGCCCATTCAACTGAAAAAGAGGGGGCTGAAACAGGGAGCCAGATGATCTGGCTCAGCAGGCCCCACCCCCTACAAAGACCAGCAATCTGAAACAGTCTGGATTCAGAGTTTCTCAGCAAGCACAGCTGGACCCTGGACAGTCCAGCTCAGTGCAGGGAAGGGCGTCTGCCATTACCAAGGCAGTCCACCACTACTGAGGCAGTCCACCATTGCCAAGGCAGTCTGCCACCACTGAGACAGACCACCATTACAGAGGCAGTTCTAAGTGTACCTCTGTAAACAAATCCACAAGGAAGTTTACACAGCAGCTGGGCAGAGCCCGCAGCAGCTCAGCAACGCCTCTGCTGGCAGACTGTGAATAGACTACCTCCTTACTGGGAAGGGTATCTTTGAAAAAAGGCAGCAGCATGTCAGGAACTTATAAATAAAGCCCCACCTTCCCAGGACAGAGAGTCTGGGAAAAGAGACAGTTAAGAGTTCCACTGCAGCAGACTTAAATGTACCTGCCCACAGCTCTGAATGGAATAAAGGAGCTCACAGCATAGCACCTGAGCTCCTATAAGGGACAGACTGTCTCCTCAAGCAGATCCCTGACCCCCATGTATCCAAAGAGACACCTCATAAATGAAAGCTCAGGCCAACATCTGGTGGGTACCCTTCTGGGACAAAGATAACAGAAGAAGAAACCAACAGCAACCCTTACTGTTCTGCAGCCCCTGCAGGTAGTCCCCAGGCAAGCAGGATCTGGAGTGGTCCTCCAGCAGTCCTACAGCACAGGGCCCTGACTGTTAGAAGAAAAACTAAAAAACAGAAAGAAATAGCTTCAACATCAACAAAAAGGACATCCACTCAGAGACCCCATCCAAAAGTCAGAAACTACAAAGACCACAGGTAAATAAATCCAGGAAGATGGGAAGAAACCAGTGCAAAAAGGATGAAAACACCAAAAACCAGAATACCTTTCCTCCTCCAAGGGAATCACAACTCCTCACCAGCAAGGGAACAACGCTGGATGGAGAATGAGTCGGATGAATTGACAGAAATAGGCTTCAGAAGGTGGATAATAACAAACTTCTCAGAGCTAAAAGAACATGTTTTAACCCAATGCAAAGAAACTAAGAACCTTGAAAAAAGGTTAGACAAAATGCTAACGAGAACAAACGGCTTAAAGAAGAACATAAATGACTTGATGGAGCTGAAAAACACAGCACGAGAACTTCACAAAGCATGCACAAGTTTCAACGGCCGAATCTACCAAGCAGAAGAAAGGATATCAGAGATTAAACATCGACTCAATGAAATAAAACGAGAAGGCAAGAATAGAGAAAAAAGAGTGAAAAGAAATGAACAAAGCTTCCAAGAAATATGGGATTATGTGAAAAGACCTAATCTACGTTTGATAGGTGTACCTGAATGTGATGGAGAGAATGAATCCAAGCTGGAAAACACTCTTCAGGATATTATCCATGAAAACTTCCTCAACCTAGCAAGGCAGGCCAACATTCAAGTTCAGGAAATTCAGAGAACACCAAAAAGATATTCCTCAAGAAGAGTAACCCCAACACACATAATCATAAGATTCACCAGCGCTGAAATGAAGGAAAAAATGCTCAGGGCAGCCAGAGAGAAAGGTTGGGATACCCACAAAGGGAAGCCCATTAGACTCACAGAGGATCTCTCAGCAGAAATCCTACAAGCCAGAAGAGAGTGGGGGCCAATATTCAACATCCTTAAGAAAAGAAATTTCAACTTGGAATTTCATATCCAGCCAAACTAAGCTTCATAAGTGAAGAAGAAATAAAATCCTTTACAGACAAGCAGTTGCTGAGAGATTTCGTCACCACAAGGCCTGCCTTACAAGAGCTTCTAAAAGAAGCACTAAACATGGAAAGGAGCAACCAGTACCAGTCACTGCAAAAATGTACCAAATGGTAAAGACCATTGGCACAACAAAGAAACCGTGTCAACTAACAAGCAAAACAACCAGCTAGCATCAAAATGGCAGGATCAAATTTACACGTAACAATATTAAACTTAAAGGTAAATGGGCTAAATGCCCCAATCAAAAGACACAGACTGGCAAATTGGATAAAAAGTCAAGACCCATTGGTGTGCTGTATTCAGGAAACCCATCTCACATGCAAGGACACACATAGGGTAAAAATAAAGGGATGGAGGAAGATTCACCACCAAATGGAGAGTGAAAAAAAAAGCAGGAGTTGCAATTCCCATCTCTGATAAAATGGACTTTAAACCAGCAAAGATCAAAAGAGATAAAGAAGGGCATTACATAATGGTTAAAGGATCAATGCAACAAGAAGAGCTAATGATGCTAAATATATACACAGTCAATATAAGAGCACCCAGATACATAAGGCAAGTTCTTAACGACCTATAAACAGACCTAGGTCCCACAAAATAATAGTGGGAGACTTTAACACTCCACTGTCAATATTAGACAAATCAACAGGACAGAAAATTAACAAGCATATCCAGGACTTGAACTCAGATCTGGACCAAGCGGACCTAAAAGACATCTACAGAACTCTCCACCCCAAATCCACAGAATATACATTCTTCTCAGCACCACATCACACCTACTCTAAAATTGACCACATAATTGGAAGCAAATCACTCCTCAGCAAATGCAGAAGAGCAGAAATCATAACAAACAGTCTCTCAGACCACAGTGAAATCAAGTTAGAACTCAGGATTAACTGACTCAGAACTGCACAACTTTATGGAAACTGAAAAACTGGCTCCTGGATGTTGACTGGATAAACAATAAAATGAAGACAGAAATAAAGATGTTCTTCAAAACCAACAAGAATGAAGATGCAACTTATCAGAATCTCTGGAATACCTTTAAAGCAGTGTCTAGAGGGAAATTTATGCAATAAATGCCCACATGAGAAGTGAGAAAAGATCTAAAATCGACACCCTATCATCAAAATTGAAAGAGCTAGAGGAGCAAGCTCAAAAAAACTCCAAACCTAGCAAAAAACAAAAAATAACTAAGATCAGAGCAGAACTGAAGGAGATAGAGACACAAAAAAACCCTTCAAAAATCAATAAATCCAGGAGCTGGTTTTTTGAAAAGATCAACAAAATAGACAGACTGCTATCCAGATTAATAAAAAAGAAAAGAGAGAAGAATGAAATAGATGCAATAAAAAACAATAAAGGGGATATCACCACAGATTCCACAGAAATACAAACTACCATAAGAGATTACTACAAACAACTCTACGTACAAAAACCAGTAAACCTGGAAGAAATGGATAAATTCCTGGACACTTGCACCCTCCCAAGCCTAAACCAGGAAGAAGTTGAAACCCTGAATAGACCAATAACAAGGGCTGAAGTTGAGGCAGCAATTAATAGCCTACCAACCAAAAAAAAGCCCAGGTGCAGATGGGTTCACAGCTGAATTCTATCAGATATACAAGAGGAGCTGGTACCACTCCTCCTGAAACTATTCCAAACAATACAAAAAGAGGGAATCTTTTCCAAATCATTTTATGAAACCAACATCATCCTGATACCAAAACCCAGCAAAGACTCAACAAAAAAAGAAAACTTTGGGCCAATATTCATGATGAACATAGATGCAAAAATCTTCAATAAAATACTGGCAAACCGATTGCAACAGCACATCAAAAAGCTTATCCACCATGATCAAGTAGGCTTCATCCCGGGGATGCAAGACTAGTTAAACATACACGAGTCTATAAACGTAACCCACCACATAAACAGAACCAAAGACAAAAACCACGTGACTATCTCAATAGC
Organism: Sapajus apella; assembly: GCF_009761245.1. Lineage (NCBI taxonomy): Eukaryota > Metazoa > Chordata > Mammalia > Primates > Cebidae > Sapajus > Sapajus apella. The sequence continues at coordinate 677,620 of NW_022436956.1, forward strand.
TGCAGAGAAGGTCTTTGACAAAATTAAACAGTGCTTTATTATAAAAACTCTCAATGGAAGGTATCTCAAAATAATAAAAGCTATTTATGACAAACTCACAGCCAATTTCATACTGAATGGGCAAAAACTGGAAGCATTTCCTTTGAAATCTGGCAGTAGACAAGAATGCCCTCTCTCCCCACTCGTATTCTAGCCAGAGTAATCAGGCATGAGAAAGAAATAAAGGGCATTCAGTTAGGAAAAGAGGAAGCCAAACTGTCTCTATTTGCAGACTACATGATTGTATATTTAGAAGACCCCATCATCTCAGCCCAAAATCTCCTTAAACTGGTAAGCAACTGCAGTAAAGTCTCAGAATAAAAAATCTATGTGCAGCAATCACAAGCATCCCTACACACCAATAACAGAGTAACAGAGAGCCAAGTCAAGAGGGAACTCCCATTCACAATTGCTACAAAGAGAATAATATACCTAGGAATACAACTAACAAAGAATGAAAAGGACCTCTTCAAAGAGAACTACAAACCACTGCTCAAGGAAATAAGAGAGGACAAAGACAAAGAAACATTCCATGCTCATGGTTAGGAAGAATCAATATCGTGAAAGTGGCCATACTGCCCAAAGTAATTTATAGATTCAATGCTATCCCCATCAAGCAACCACTGACCTTCTTCACAGAACTGGAAAAACCACATTAAACTTCATGTGGAACCAAAAGAAAGCCTGCATAGCCAAGTCAATTCTAAGCAAAAAGAACAAAGCCAGAGGCATCATGCTACCTGACTTCAAACTATACTACAAGGCTACAGCAATCAAAACAGCATGATACTGGTACCAAAACAGAGACATAGACCAATGGAACAGAACAGAGGCCTCGGAGGAAATGCCACACATCTACAACCGTCTGATCTTTGACAAACCTGACAAAAACAAGCAATGGGGAAAGAAGTCCCTGTTAAATAAATGGTGTTTGGATAACTGGCTAGCCATGTGCAGAAAGCAGAAACTGGACCCCTTCCTGACACCTTACACTAAAATTAACTCCAGTTGGATTAAAGACTTAACACCATAAAAACCCTAGAAGAAAACGTAGGCAAAACCATTCAGGACATAGGTGTAGGCAAGGACTTCACGACTAAAACACCAAAAGCATTGGCAACAAAAGCCAAAGTAGACAAATGGGACCTAATCGAACTCCACAGCTTTTGCATGGCAAAAGAAACAGTCATTAGAGTGAATCAACAACCAACAAAATGGGAAAAAATCTTTGCAATCTACCCATCTGACAAAGGGCTGATATCCAGAATCTACAAAGAACTAAAACATTAAAAAATCTGGAGGCAGCAGATGCTGGAGAGGATGTGGAGAAATAGGAACACTTTTACACTGTTGGTGGGTGTGTAAATTAGTTCAACCATTGTGGAAGACAGTGTGGCGATTCCTCAAGGACCTAGAAATAGAAATTCCATTTGACCCAACAATCCCATTACTGGGTATATATCCAAACGATTATAAATCGTTCTACTATAAGGACACATGCACACGAATGTTCATTGAAGCACTGTTTACAATAGCAAAGACCTGGAACCAACCCAAATGCCCATCGATGATAGACTGGACAGGGAAAATGTGGTACATATACACCATGGAATATTATGCAGCCATCAAAAACGATGAGTTTGTGTCCTTTGTAGGGACATGGATGAACCTGGAAACCATCATTCTCAGCAAACTGACACAAGAACAGAAAATCAAACACCACATTTTCTCACTCATAGGCAGATGTTGAACAATGAGAAGACATGGACACAGGGAGGGGAGCATCACACACTGGGGTCTGTTGGGGGAGGTTAGGAGAGGGACAGAGGAGAGTGGGGAGGTTGGGGAGGGATATCATGGGGAGAAATGCCAGATATAAGTGATGGGGGGATGGAAAGAGCAAACCACATTGCCATACATGTATCTATGCAACAATCCTGCATGATCTGCACATGTACCACAGAACCTAAAGTTCAAATATATATATATATATATATATATATAATCTTTATATATATATATTATCTTTATATATATATATCTTTATATATATATATATAATATATATATATATAAAGATAAATTAGGCTTCATCAGAAATAAAAACTTTTGTGTTTCAAAGGACACTGTCAAGAAAATAAAAAGAAAAATCATAAAATGGGAAAAATATTTGAAACCCATATACCTGATAAGGGTTTTGCATGCTGACTATAAAAGGAATGTTTTTCAAAAGAATTTATAAAAGAATGTCAATAGTAAAAAGAGAAAAAAAGATTTAAATTGGCAAATTATTTGAAAAGACATTTCTCCAAACAAGATAAATAAATTGTCAATAGTCCATGAAAAGGTGTTTGACATCAATAGTTATTGGGAAAATGCAAATCAAAATTATAATGAGATACTACCTCATGCCCACTAGCTATAGTAAAAATGGCAGACAATTTAAGTACTGACAAGGAGAAATTAGAAAAATTGAAACCCTCATACATTGCTGATGGGAATGTAAAATGTTGCCATGCTGTTGAAAATGGTTTGGCAGTTCCTCAAAATGCTTAACATACAGTAACCGTATAATCTAACAGTTTTACTCAAAGGAATATGAGAAATGAAAATATACTCCTATCCCAAAATGTATACTTGATAGCCAAGAAGTGGAAATAATACAAGTGTCCATCAAATGGTAGATGGATAAACAAAATGTGTTCTAGCCATATACTGAAGTAGTATCAAATATATATGAATGAAGTACTGACACATGCTAAAAACTAGATGAACCTTGAAAACATTATGGTAGGTTGCAAACATTATGGTAGGTGAAATAAACCAGTCCCAAAAGAGAACCCATATTGCATGACCTTACTTATAGGAAATATTCAGGGTAGGCAAATCTATAGCCCTAGAAACTAGATTAGTGGTTTCAAGAGGCTGGCAAAAAAAGAATGCAGAGTGAATGTTAATGAGAAAGGGGTTTCTTTTTTGGGTGAAGAAAATACTCCAGAATTAGTAGTGGACAGTTGCACAACTCTGTAATACACTAAAAGTACTGAATTGTAAATATTAAATGTGAAAATTTTATGGTAGTAAATTATATCTTCATAACACTCTTAAAACTTGTATATGAAAATATAAAGACCTAATGTAGCCCCCAAAACTTTGAAAAGTAAAAACAAAAATGAAGACCTTTTATTATGCGATTCCTAGGCTCATAATAAACATATAGTAATCAATACAGTATGGAATTGATCAATGGAACAGTCCAGAATAGGCATATACCTATACTGTCCATTGATTTTTACAAAGATGCTAGGGCCAATCAATGGGCATATATAGTAATTTCTACAAATGATGCAATAACATTGGATATCTATATGCAAAAACAAACAAATCTTTACCTTTATCTCACATCATATGCAAAAAGGAAGTTTAAAAATGGCTCATAGACCTGACTGTAAGAACTAAACTTAAAAAACTTCTAAGAAATAGAAAAGAGAACATTTTTATGTTTGGTTAGGCAAAGATTTCTCAAATATGACATAAAAATGTAAACTATAAAAAAAACTTTTTATAAAATGTACTTCATCAAATTAAAACTTTTGTTCCTTAAAAGACATTGTTAAGAAAAGAAACAGCAAGGCATAGACTAGGAAAAACATTTGCTGAATACACATTTGATGTCTGTGCATTTAAAACACTCTTACAACTCAGTAATAAGAACACAAATAATATAATATAATTTATAAAATAATAAAATGGGCAAACTAATATTTGTCAATAAAGATATGACAAAAATAATGACAAAAAAATGACAGATACTTGAACTCATTAGTTACCAGTGAATGTAAATTAAAAGCATGAGAAACCACTACACATTCATTAGAATGGGCAAAATTTAAAAGACTAACTATAACAAGCTTTGGGGAAGAGGTGAAGCAACAGAAACTTTTATATATTACTGATGGGAATGCCAAAATCATACAGCACTTTGAAAACTATTTGACCGTTTTCTATAATGTTAAGAATGCACTTACCATATGACCCAGCAATCCCACTTCTATGTATTTATCCAAGAGAAATTAAAATGCATATATACACAAACACTTCTACTGGAAGGTTCATAGTAGCTTTACTCATTATAGCTCAAAATTGTAAAATGCAAAACAAACAAATAATTGCACATCTGTACCATGAAATACTACTCAGCAAATAAAAAGAATGAACTAAGGCATGCAAAAACATAAATGAATCTCAAAAGCATTATGGTGCATGAAAGAAGACACACAGCAGACTACAGACTGTATGACTATGTGCACACGAATTTCAGAAAAAAAGTAACAGAAATTGATCAATGGTGGCCAAGAACCAGGGACTGGGGGAGGGAACTGCTGAAATGGGACACCAGAGAAATCTCTATTTTTACTGCGGTGATAGATCCACTACCACATACATTTGTCAAAATTTATCCACTGACACACTAAAAATTAGTAACTCTTTTTTTTTTCTTTTTTTTAGAGACCAGGTATTACTCTGTGGCTCAGCCTGGGGTGCAGTGGTATGATCATGGCTCACTGCAACCTCAACATCCTAGGCTTAAGCAATCCTCTCATTTCAGCCTCCTTAGGGACTAGCTGGGACTACAGGCATGCAACTTCATGCCTAGCTAATTCTTAAACTTTCTGTAGACATGGAATCTCACTATGTTGAGCAGACTGGTCTCAACTTCTGGCATCAAGTGATGCTCCTACCTCAGCCTCCCCAAGCGCTGGGATGACAGAGGTGAGCCCCACACCCAGGCTGGTAACTCATACTAAGTGCAAGTTACACCTTGATAAAGCTGGTTAGCAATAGCAGGAACATCTAACTGTGGAAGTAATGGGCAAGAAGTCCCTTGGAAGAGGTGCGTGCCATGTACTGCACAGAGCAAAGCAATGTGGCTCTCTGTTGACAGAGATCGGAGTGAAGGAAGGTAGATTTGAATGACACAGAAAGAACACACACCACCATTCTCTTTCTGACATTGAAACTGGAATCAAGCTTCTTTCTAAACATAGATGTGACACACTTCCTCTGCCTGGGGGAATTGGGCAGACCTTGATGTAATGTCCTCTTACTTAGAGCACCAACCTTAACTGGTGAACAATGGTGTCTCAGGCTTTGCAGACACAGCACTCAGCAGGGAATGGGGCGTGCATTCACGTCGCAGTCAGGGAAACCCGGCCATGACCCTGAGGCTAATCCAGGCTACAGCCCGGTCGGCTGGTCACTTACACCCCTGATGTGGTGTCAGGGGCTAAATTCGGCCACCAGATTTAGACACTAAATTCTCCTTTATTGTAAATCGTGGTTATATTTCCAAGCCTGAGATGAATCAAGGTAGAAACACTATGGATTCCAGAGATATTCAAATAGTTTAAATATTTTAAGCCAGCTGCCAAAAAACGTGATCTACAAAGCAAAATTCTTGAGTCCCACTTCTAGCTTTAAGCCTCTGGCTTCTCCGTTCTCAAGTCTACATTCCTGGCATCAAGGACACTAAATTATCATTATAGATGCGAAACCACAGTTCCGGATCCACAGAACATGTAACAGGCAGGCCACCTGAAGATTATGTGGGCTTAATTTGTTTTGTTCAATTTTGTTTTGATTCTGGAGAAAATGGAAAAACCCATCTATTTTCACTTCTGTTGTAAAGTGTATTTCACTTACCTTGTAAAGTGATAGGGAAAAGGTGAAGGCATTTCTTTACCCCTCGTAACATGTGGAAGACCACTACTGCTCTTTGCAGTGGCTGGATAATAAGGAAGCCTTTCATGAGTTGAAGGAAACGTGAAATGAAGAGAAGAGGTGCCAAGAGAGGTAGGAAGTGCTTCCTCACCTCGGGGGTGCATTTGAAAGCTACCAGCTCTCAATTAACAGATCCACAATTCAATTCCCAAACCAGGCTGTCTCTGCTCAGGTCAAGCAGAATTATTAGAAGTGTCAAGAGAAGTCGTTTTAAAGAGTCTGCAGAAAAGGGAATAGCTCCTTCTGAGGAAGCACCAGCCCCGATGGGTGAGGAGGCACCGAGACAGGTTATTCCATTTTCAAAGCAGCAGGTGTTAAAGGGGCCCACGAGTGTCCAGGCAGATATGCTTCTTCAGTGAGGATTCTTTCTCCAGAGGATGAAGGAGGAGCCGTCAAGGCCAGAGGTGTTTTGGGCCTGGACTCCCAGCTGCTGCAAACCAAGAGGCCCTGGGCTTCAAACCGGAAAAAGCTGTTTGGGAATTGCTTTTTCAAAAATTAAATATAGGCCCATTATTGTCTTTTTCTCTCATTTGACTGAGGACACATTAGTGACTATGTCCACAGACAATCTGTATGCATGCACACGCAGAAACAGAACATGGTCAACACAGACAATCTGTGTGCATGCATACACAGAAACAGAACACGGTTGTCACAGACAATCTGTGTGCATGTACACACAAAAACAGAACACAGTCATCACAGACAATCTGTGTGCGTGCACACGCAGAAACAGAACACGGTCATCACAGACAATCTGTGTGCATGCACACGCAGAAACAGAACACAGTCGTCACAGACAATCTGTGTGCATACACACACAGAAACAGAACATGGTTGTCACAGACAACCTGTGTGCATGCACGTGCAGAAACAGAGCACAGTCGTCACAGACAATCTGTGTGCATACACACACAGAAACAGAACACAGTTGTCAAGAACACAGACACTGGCACTCAGCTCTGCAACAAACACTGGGCAGTTATGTCAGCTTGCTGTGACTCAGACTCTGCATCTATAAAATGACACACCCTGCGCATTGGTGTTCAGTCATGTGTGCACCCACAGCAAATTCGTGTGTCTCCACAATGACACATCTGTGCACACTCACCTTGCATGTCAGCATCTTTCATGTATGCATGTCCTTACATGTATGCACAGTGAGGAAACAAGCCTCGATACTCCTATACATGTGTTTATGTGCACAACCTCAGCTCTGCAGATGTGTGCTCATATGCACAGTGACAGGCAGGTGGTGCTCCCAGCAGGGGTGAGGCCAGGATCAGCAGCATGCCCTGTAACCTCACAAATCACCTGTCACTCAATGCCAGGCCCATGTCTGTCCAGTTCTATCATTCTTTGGGAGGCAGGTCACCCCAGCTCTCCCAGCGACTGCATCCCAGCCCCTGCCTCACTCCTGACACCTCCACTCCTGCCTCCCGAGGAGCCCACACCTCCCTGGGCTCCACAGCTGTTTAGTCACAGTCAAGCTCCCCCCGCCCGGCATGGGGAGGAGAGCCCGGCCAGAGCTCAGGAAACAGCCGCCAGCATTCTCCATTCTTTCCAGGGTCAAGTCCAAGTCCTTAACACCATGGTGCAAAGTCTGCCACGGCCACCCTGAGCCCAGCCTCAGCTCCCACACTGGGCACAGTGAGCCACCTGCACCCCTCTCACCGCATCCTGGTGTCATGGGCTTCAGGGCTCCTCTTTGGTCTTCAGAAACCAGCTCAAACTGCAAAGCTTTTTGGAATGGACAGCAGAAAGCATTGCTTCCTTCTCTGTGCCCCTCTCTGGCCCTTTGCTACCAAGCTGGTGCTGCTCGTATTGCATTGAGATTCACCTGGGATGACGCCCACCTTCTCCCACTGGCCCACTCCATCCTAAACCGTCTGGCCCTGCAGGACCTCCCACCTCATTTTTTACCATTCTTTCCTTTACTTATGACTCTGTTGACATCAGCCTCTATTCTGAGACTCAAATAAGCCAAACACCTTCCTGCGCCAGGGCCTCTGTGGGCACTACCTCCTCTGTACCCTCAGCTGCCCCTCGGCTACTGTGTGGCCGCCTCCTGCTCACCCTCAACTCTCAGTGCTCGCCTTTCCCAGACTCTCCTATCTAAAGAACCCTGTCCACTCTGCTACACTCTGGGTCATTATCTTTTTACTTCCTTCACAGCATTTCCACAACCTGTGACTTACTCTATTCAATTGTCTGTTTCTTGTTTTCTGTTCCTCAGTTACAATATCAGCCCCACGTGTCCATGGCTGTGTCTGCCTCACTCACTTCCATGTTCCCAGCCAGGCACACAGGAAGCGCTCTATGGGCGAACAGGTCTGTTTCCACCAAGGACAAGGACTGGGCCAATCTTCACAACTCTCTTTCCTCGGCGTTTGCCTATTCAGGGAAGCTAGGGGCTCTGGATCTCACCTTTGTGATAGGTAAAACTCTGCCCCACATGTAAGACAATCAAAGCAGAGCTGCTTTCTTTAAAGCCAGGAAGCACGGAGCTTGTGCACACACACCACACACACACACGAGCACACACACATATACACACTCACATACACACTTATACACACATACATGCACACATACACATAGGTACACACACACATATATTCCTATACATTCACATACACGTGCACATGTACACACATATGTACACAGATACATACACACACGTACACACACTACATGAATGTCCACACTTGCACATACACACATAAACAGGCACGCCTACACAGCTATATATGCACACACATATACACATACATGTGTGTGCATGCAGGTACACACATACACACATGCACACAAACATACACACACATACATGCTATTGGGCTTTCCCAGTCTCTCTCACTGGCCTTGGCACATGAAAGTACCAAGCTGGCACATGAAAGTAACCATCACATGCGCTCCAGATACTCATTTGTCTGCAGAGAGGCGCTGAGCTGCAGAGACGTGCAGGTGGGGCCGCCATTTGGGCAACAGGCCCAGGCCCCAGTGCCTGCTTCCTGGGGTGGTGCACCCGCCGTGCCCATACAGCCTCTCAGAGAGGACAGGAAGCTGGCCCACCACACACAGCTCTCCCCACCCTGGACCCGAGCACCTTCAGCCGCCTGCCGGTCCAGCTATTGACTCCAAACCCTTGACCACCAGAGCACTTCTTCAGTTTCCCCTGCAGTGAGAGTTCATGGGCGGCCCTCAGACGCAGGCTGTTCTTCTGCCTGGGGAGTAGAATGTCCTGCTGGGAAGTAGAATGCCCCGCTGGGGAGTAGAATGCCCTTGCTGGCCCCTATGGTGGGCCTGTCCTGTCTCCTGCCCCTCCAGGGTCTGTGTGTTCTGTGAGCCATAGACCCCCACACTGTGGCACTGTGCCCTCTGCCCTGTTCCTTCCTCCTGTGCAGACCTCACTCCTCCCCTTTCATGAGATTCTCCTCCTACCGGTCACCAGATCTCCACCTTCTCCCCGGAGTCTCCACTCCCTCCCTTGTAACCATAACAGGTCTGTTGCCTGAAGATGCACGGAGGCGCAGGTTGCAGCAGAGAGAGAGGTTTAATCATAGATCACCCATCGAGGATTGAGGAGGAAACCTCCAATCCATCTCCCTGAGGAGTTTGGGACTAGAGTTCTTAAGGGTTTGGAAGTGGACTGAAGTGTGGAGATCATTGATTGGTCAAAAAGTACATTGTGGGGTCCTGGGATGAGGAGAGGAAGAAGCTGTATTCTCATACTGCTTCTGGCCTTCTGTGAGGGTCTTCAAACTGGCTGGCATCAGCTGTCCCACTGGCATTCAGGATGTGTTTAATCAATTCTGAAACCAAAGCCGTGCAACTCCAATGTCAGCGAGTGTGTCTACAGGCGCGACGGGGATGTGCATGGGCAGTCTGTACTGATTTCTGCCTACAAGGAAGTAGGTCAAAGCCCAGGCTGATTAGTGTGTAATTACGGCTGTATTTCCACCCAGAATTCCTGTTAACCCTGTGAGGACAGCTCCACTGTCTGCACAGGATGAGGGGCTGAGAGCTGGGTGCTGACACCTGGGGCAGCTGCAGCAGGATGTGAGACGAGTTAGGGGTGAGGGATCCCCGCTTTGAGGCCCATTTTATCTGGGCCTTAGTTCTCTTAACATGGCATTGAGCCAGCTTCGGCTGGCACCTGAGCCTCCTCGCTGGAGAGAAGCAATGAGGGCTCTCTGTCCCCGGGTGGGAGATCCTGGACAGTCATCTGGAGCCCAGAGGCTGGTGCTGAGGAGATAGAAATGGTGTAGTATCTTGGAGGCAGTGTTCTGCCTGGATGGGGTGCATTCTGGGGTGGTAGTGCCTGGGTGCACATCCCAGATGCCTGGCTGCATGCCAGGTGCAGAGCTGCTGTACCTGGGCACTGGCCGTCATGCTCCCTTCATTCCACCTCTCAGGCCTCTACCTGCCTTGGGTCCCAAGGGGCATTGCTTTGTGTGGCAAAGTCGGCACACAAAGGCTCTCCGAACATAACGAAGTGTGGGCAACCCTCCCTCACCTGGGTGGGAATTATTCCTGGCTTACCAGCCTGGCTTGCCTTCTTCTTCCTAAATGCCACAGAATCCTTCCTGTTTTTCCTATAACAGGAATAAAACCAAACACTTGCATTCTGCTCTCCAGGTTATCCTACATAATTCACGCAACGTCCTAGGACACATGACTTTTTCTATGAGACAACCAGGGTGCAAACGGCAGCAATTATTGAGAACCACGAAGTTGGCTTTGTCAAGGTCACACAGCTTAAAAATGCCAGGGTCTCCAGGAAGGCAGAGAAACAGACAGCCCCATGGGCTTCCCAAGGCTGGACCACAAGCAGAGCTGCAGCCAGATCTTGTGACCAAGTCAGCAGCCACCGCTGCCGCGGTAATGCTGAGGTCGGAGTGCAGAAGTTGGGGGCTGGGCAGAAATCGCTCCCTCTGATGTGGGCCACCAGCTCCAGAGGAATGTTCTGTTCAGCAAGGAATGAAAGGCAAACAAAAATATCTAAGAAAGAAAGAAAAATTGACAGCATTAGTAAAGGAATTCTGGAGGCTTAAATGAGAGTACTGCCTTATTGAATGGGCAAACTCAGCCAGAGACAAAGAATCATTGTTCATGAGCATTGCCGAGGCCCTGGTAAGAAACCACGTGGGAAATGGAGAAGGAAGGACTCTTGGCCCAGGGACAGTCTTGCCTCCCATCTCGCTGGATGACTGTGGGTGCAGCCGCGCTGGAAAGGAGGGGGAGCCCTTTTGTCCTCAGCCCTGCCTGCTGGTTCAGCCTCACAGGGCATCAGGATCCCCCTAAGAGAGCTGCACACACGAGCTGCAGAGCAGCGAGAGGGCCAGCAGGTTCAGAGGCCTGGCCCTTGATGTGCCTTGGCACTGTGACCCGGGGCTAAAATTGCTCTACATGCAAGCTTCAGAATTTCCAAAAACCACATTTCAAAGCAGTGGCCGTCAAGACCAAACTGCAAATCATTTGCTGCTCTGGTTCTTAATTATTTCAGGGAAACAGGGACACGAATAAAGGGCAGCTAATGTCCTAGAGAGAGATAGAGAGAGAGTTTGCTTACTCAATCAGCAAATGAATTCCTCAATTCTTAAACAGATAACAGGAATGAGTGTGCGTCTCCCAAGCCCTCAGAGAACGCCTGCCCCTGGCTGCAGGGAGCTGGAGCGGCTGGCTTCTCTCCCCTGTGTGGGGAGGCAGCAGGGGGGTGGCGTTGAGACAGAAGCATCACTTATTTCAGATTCAAACACCACACACAGGGATTGTCTATGAAATCTGCCATCTGAAATAGGGCATCGGTGGGATCTGAGGTGTCAAGAGGCTTTCAAAGAGGGCAGCAGCTTCAGACTGCGTCCCTCGACGCACCCTTGTGAGGTGGAGTGACCACACACAATTCCGGTGCTGGCTGCACAGTCTCCCCGCCAGCCGGCCTCACGCTGTCATCTTTCCACCTGCTGGGCTGCAAGTCACAGGAAATCCCAATAACGGGGATGTAATCTGCGGACACAATCACTGTTTCAGATTCCAACTAGACGCCCGGATGCAGGCCAGTGCCCGGTTCCCAGGGCCGCTGGGTGGTGGCTGCCCACAGGCTTTCTGCTCTGCTGCCCTCACAGACTGCAGCCCCTCCCTCTGTGTTTGCTGACGCCGCCCCCAGCTGAGAATGTAGACATGGCCACGTCCAAGAGTGACAAGAGCGGTTTTCTTCCCAAAAGTCTTATCCAGGAGAAAACCTCCAAAAGTCCTATCTGACTTTCTCGCAGCAAACTTTGGCTCCGGATGGGGCATGCTCCCATGAGCTAGCCAGAAAAGAAGCTGGAAAAGTGAAGTCTGATGTTTTCAGCCCCTTGAGGGGCGATGGAGGTGAGTGACTCACCTTTAAGAAAGCAGGTGAGTGACAACAGAGGCAGCCTCCTCTGCGCCTGGGCACCTCTGTTCTCTCTGTCCTTGCTGTTTGTCCACCCTGACACTTCCGTTCTTAGAAAACCATGCTGGGTCTAGTTCAGCACCTCCCACTTGAACCCCCTGCATGCTCCCACACAGTCACTTGATTACTTCCAACGCTATACAGCGCATTTCTCCCAGCTTCCAGGTCTGTCCTTCCAACGCAAACGCCTTAATTTCTGGGATGCCATCTCTACCTTTGTGTGCTCCAACCTTGCCTTCTCATCTCGCCCCCCACCAAGCCCAGTTGATCTCACTCATAGGCTCTGCTCAGTAACTTTTTTTGCTGGGGGAGGGAGCCTCGTTCTGTTGGGCTGGAGTGCAGTGGTGCGATCTTGGCTCACTGCAACCTCTGCCTCTTGGGCTCAAGAGATTCTCCTGCCTCAGCCTCCTGAGTAGCTGGGATTGCAGGCACCCACTACCATGCCCAGCTAATTTTTGTATTTTAGTAGAGACAAGGTTTCACCATGTTGCCCAGACTAGTCTTGAATCTGGCCTCAGGTGATCTGCTCCCTTCAGCCTCCCAAAGTGCTGGGATTACAGGCCTGAGCCACCATGCCTGGCCTCTGCTCAGTAACACTTGGTGAATGAATGAATGAACGAATGAGCAAGAAAATGGGTTCAAATATCACGTATGCAGTGCTTATACCCTTTAGGACCTTTGGCGTGCCCACGGAGGAAACAGATAGCATGACCCTCTCTAAGTCAACAGGGCTGTGAGCGCTCACTGGTTTGGATGCTGTGTCCGTTCAGGAAAGAAGGAAATGAGGACTATTGTCCCTCAGTGGCATGGGGCTGTTTCCAGGGTGTCCAGACATCCGGTGTGACCCTTATGTTAGTCTATCTAGAAAATGAGGTTCCTAAAGTCCTGCATGAGACTGTAACGGTGGATCTACGCCATTACACATTCCACCAAACCCAGAGAATGCGCAGCAGCAAGAGTGAGCTGCAATGTCAGCCATGGGCTTTGAGTGATGATGATATCAACGCAGATTCCTCACTAGTGAGGCATGCTCCCCCACGACGAGGATGCTGTCACCGGGGGAGGCTGCGCCTGTGTCAGGCAGAGGGTGTTTGGAACCTCTCTGTACCTTCCACTCAGTTTTTTTGTGAACCTAAAACTTCTCAAAAACTAAAGTCTATTAAAATAAATAAATGAATTAAAATATACAACGTACTCTTGGCAGTGGGGAGGGCAGGAGGAATTTAGTATGTGTGTCTGGTTCCGGTGGCTGCTTTCCCAGCAAATCACCTGGTGTAGCGGCTTACAGCTGCAAATTCCGTCTCCAGTCCCGCAGGGCAGGAGCCCAGCACAGCATGGGTCTCAGGTGTGGGGTCTCAGGGGTGTGCACAGCACGAGCCTCTGCATCTCTTTCTGGAGATGCTAAGGGAGAGCCCACTCTGACCGCCCCAGCTTCTACAGGTCACCCTTAGTCCTTAGTCCCTGGTCCCTTCCTCTATCCTTAAAGCCAGCCAGGTGGAGGGGAAGGGGTCCTTCTCATGTTGTATCTCTGACCCTTCTACAGCGAGTGCTTGTAATTTTGTGCTGACTTCACATCTGTGTTTACATACTAAGTTTAGGCCAGGCACGGTGGCTCATGCCTGTAATCCCAGCACTTTGGGAGGCTGAGGCGGGCAGATCACCTGAGGTCACGAGTTTGAGACAAGCCTGGCAACACGGCAAAATAAAAATATTTTTTTTTAAATTAGCCAGACATGGTGACACATGCTTATAGTCCCAGCTGTCCATGAGACTGAGGCAGGAAAATCAGTTGAACCTGGGAGGCGGAGGTTGCAGTGAGCCAAGATGGCACAATTGCACTCCAGCCTGGTCAACACGGTGAGATTCTCTCTCCAAAAAAAAAAAAAAAATGTAAATTTAACTTTCTCATACAATAAGCAGGGCTCTGACACCGTTCCCAAGACTATACCCCACCCATTGGCTCCAGCCAGGGGCCAGAGATGAAACTTGGAGGCATCTCTCCTGCCTACCAGGCTGGGCTCTTGCTTTTCCGCACTTCTTTAAAAGGACCATCCGGACACTTGTCATTGAACTTAAAGGGACCACTTCTCATTCACAGCATGACCTCCTGGAAGTCCTGCCTGCTTGCTTTGAGCCCACCGATTAAAGCTCCCACAGGAAACCTGTTTGAATAACGCACTGGGCCCAATAAAGACATTGGCCAAGAGATCTCGTTTCTCTTTGCCTGCGCCCCTCATTTCCAGTGGCTGTGTACTCCCTAGGATCTGTAAGTACTAAAAAGTCTTCAACCTTCACATTAGGTTGTGTCATTGACAGCATGCCCACAGTCCAACTCCTGAGGGCTGGCGAGGCTGCCTCCAGAGTCCCATGCCAGGGACTCCCTCCTGCTCTTGCGTCTGTGCCTCTCAGCAGCTGGGACAGTGGTTACCAGCTAAATTGAAAGAGTGTCATTCAAAACACCTTCCTTATTGCCTCTGAACACAGCTGGTAAGGTTTCTCTTATTTTAAGGACTTAAGGGCTTAGATTGGGTTTACCCAGATAATCCATGGTAATCCCCCATCCGTAACCATAATCCCATCTGCAAAACCCCTTTTGCTACGTAAGGTGCATATTCATAGATTCTTGGGATTAGCGGGGCTCCTTAGGCCATTATTCTGCACATCATGTGTGTGAAAGATCCACACAGGGAACTCGGTCTGGGGACTTTCCACGCGGGGAGATCGGTTAAGCCATACCTGCAGAGATTCAGACCCAGTGCATTCCCGGGCGAGGTCCAGGAATGGGCGGGTGTAACAAGCACCCAGACAGCTAACTCAGGTGCCCTGAGGATCCCCCCTGAGAAGCACCAATGTGGCACACACACGGGGATGCCACTCCCATGGTTTGTCCTGATGCCCCCAGGAGGCCCTGGAGACAGAAAGGAGGAACACCAATGTGGCACACACACGGGGATGCCACTCCCATGGTTTGTCCTGATGCCCCCAGGAGCCCCTGGAGACAGAAAGGAGGAATGCCTACTCTGAGGCTGGAGGCTGGCACTCAGGCTGAGAAGAGCATGTCGTATTGGCCAGGACGGAGACGGGGATAGGGCTCCAGTCTTCAGACACACAGTCGGGTGCTCTTGGAGCTCTCCCTGTCTGAAAGCGACACCACAGAATATAACAGCCGTCTCCATGTGTCCCTCCCCACAGGCCAGCGCCAATGGACGAAGGACAGACTAAACTGGCTGCTGCCTCTGTGGCTGTGCAGGGGGAGGGGGGCCCCTCCCACAGCTCCCCGCATGTCTTAGCGGTGACTGAGCCCTCCTCCAAGCCTGCCGCCCTGGACCTGCACGAGGCCCCCTCCACAGGACTCGCCCCTCGAAGCTCCCCACCCATAGGCCTCTGTTCCAGGAGAGAGATTCCATCTGCAGGGAGGGTGCCGGCACTGTGCCCTGCCAGAGCCACTCCCTTGCCTGCAAAGCTTCATGGGAGTCGCCTGCGCTGCATTCTGATCTAATGGTTGGTAATTATAACGTAGTGGGGTGTGAAATACTAATTGAAAATTGTTGGTGCTTACCTTCTGGAGTCTGGGGAGAATGTGTGCCTGTCTGGTTACGAGGAAAGGGATTGTACTTTCTAGACCATTGATCTATCATTGTTAAGGCTCAAATATAGTGCCCTGCAAGTCGGCACTGGAACACGCTTTGCTGGTTCCCTTTAACTGGGACTGAAGTCTCCTCCAGCTCTGTGAACGAGAGAGCCGCCGGATTCAACACGGTGTGATGCCACCACTACCCTGTCAAGGGTTGTTTATCTCATTTACTTTCAGAACGGGTGAGTTTAGCAAGCCTCACAATGGTCTCTGCATAACACGGAATGTGAAGAGACAGCCAGGCTGGGGCACGTGGCGTTGAGCTGCCGCTGTGGGGTAGGGCAGCCGCCATGGGGAAGGGCAGCGGGAGGGCAGCTGGCCGCACTGTCTCTCTTCCCCTCTCCACACACCTGGCCAGCTCACTGCCCCAAGTGGCTGTGTCCTCACTGCACAGGGATTTCCCATGTCCTGCAGACAAGGATGGGGCCCATAATGATGAATAGGCAGCCTCCACCCTCTCAGGACTTCGGGATGTGATGGAGACCAGATTCCTGAGGGAGGCATTTCCTGTCAAACTCATCAAGAGTCTGCACCTCCCCAAACCCTAACCTCCCACCCTACTCCTGGGAGCACACACCCCAGCACAGCTCCGCTGCACCTGTGCAGGGCGCCCGCAGGCCTGGCCTCCCAGCTCACCAGCAGCAGGTGGCTGCAGAGTCCTAGGGGCAATCACACTGTCACACAGAGAGACACAGAAGCCCCTGCAAAGGGTCACACAGGAGAACAGGCTCTCTTCCCCTTTCTGCCATCTTCATGCAGGCAAGCTCCATGAAGACATTCTGGATTTTGCAAGAATAAGAAATGAATTGATGTAGCACTCTGCCTCTGGGATTTTGGGGTTTATCTGTTACAGCACCTCGAATTACCTGAACAAGTACATACCTCCAGCCAGAAATCAAGCTCCATGGGCAAACTCAGTTGCCTCTCCACCACACCCTCCCTGCCTGTGGGACACAGCAGGTTTCAGCAAACAGTTTTTGGATGAATGAATGAATGAATGAATGAACAAATGAATGAATGAACAAATGAATGAACAAATCCATGTGCCTGGAGACCTTCCCATGCCCTGCCTCTGCCAACTCACCATTTCTCCAGCACAGATGCCCCTGGGGGTGCAGAAAGGCTGGATGCATCCTCTGGGAGCTGTGACCGCACTGCCCGGCTTTACCTGTCAGCCTCTCCCTGGTGCCTGTGAGCACAGCACAGCAGGGACCCTGGGATCTTTTTAACCATGTGTTCCCAGCTCCCGCCAGGATGCTTCTGGTACAGCCCAGGCTTGACAAACATGTGTTCTGCGACTGAATGTGTAAACCAATATTTGTCAGCACTTTGAGTCCACAAAGCACTGTCATACATGGGGCCCTGCGCACTCCGGCTTTGTTTGACTCCTGGCTTCAGAGTGAGGGTTGTGGTAACAAGGACAGCATTACCTGGATCTGCAGGTTCTTCAGTTACAGACAGCAAGTTCTAAGAGAGCAGATTGTTTTTAAGGTGTGAAAAATTATCCTTCTAGTTAATCCTTTTAGTTCCTAAGTTCAGATACTAAGGTGTTGCCCACGAGAGCGAGGGGCTAGTTGCAGTTTAATCATTTGATCTTCACAGTAATCTCCGAGCATCAACATCCTCATGATAAATCGCAGTGTTGGTTCAGAAAGGTTGAGTGATACCTGACCGTACCGCACGGGAAGGGCAAGGCCTGCAGCTCAGCCACAGAGCTCTCTCTCTCTTTGTGCTCCCTCAGAAACCCAAGGGGCTACCTAAGAATAGCAATAGCATGGCCTGGATTTTCTGAGAAAGCCCAATTTTAAATAGATTTCCCACTCTGCCTGTAAGTGCACTGGAACTTACACAGTTCTCACTTGGAGAACGCAGTCCCCACTCTTCCAAGGCAGAGCTCCAGCAGACATGGCCAGTCATGCACCTGCTGGCTCAGACTCTGCCTGCTGTGAATTGAGCCCCTGAAATCACCACACTGCCGTGCCCTCCCCAGTCCCCCCACCTCCTGCCTTCCAAGCTTATTCTCTTAACCCCATCCCCTCCATTGACCTCTCACCCTCTAGGAAGCAAGTGACCAGGCAGGCCCTTCCTATTTCTTTGGACTCTGAGGCTTCTGGGGTCCCAAAAACGAGTGGGGAAAACTCAGGGAGGGCTGCCACACCACAGGGAGGGTTGCCAAACCAGGGAGACAGGGCCCCCAGATCACAGTCAGGGAGTCATCTGACAAACCACTTGAAATAATTGACTTCTGCGCCTGTGAAAATGTAGGTCAGTGCCTCAGTGCAACAAGAAAAAGCATGACGATCCAAGAGAAAGACAGAAGGGGTGTAATTACAAGATATAGATTAAATAAGCATCAGATAACAAGCCGAATAATAAGCATCAACACACGGAGATAAAGGAAAACAAGCCAATGAATTGTAGCAGGTTCCCACGCTTGTCAAGAAGCCCCCTTCCCATTTATGGCAAATTCAGCTCCACTCTCTGCTCCATGCGTGGCTCAGCCCTAGCAGGGGCTATTCTTTGTCCCAGAAGAAACCAGGGCCTGGTCCTGCTGCAGCTTTTGAGGCTTAGAAGCAGTTTGTGGATCCTGGAATAAGGGGGCCTTTGGGGATGCATAGGGAGTGCGGAGAGCTCCCCGCTGTGCAATGAAGTTAGCCTTGGAGAGGGTTCTCCACGAGATCCTCCAAAGACTATGTGTCTAAAACCCTGATTTAAATGGACTTGTCCTAATACCTGTATAGCTTTGCCCCTTCTGTTGGCAGTTTTACCACCAGAGGAGGGGAGGTATCCGGAAGCTTGGATAATAGAGACATCTCTTGACCAGGCACCAGGACACCTCATCCTACACTTGGTTCTGCTAGTCAGCTATGAACTTACTGTGTGACCTTTGATGATTCATTAACCCCCCTGGGCCTCTGTGTCTTTGTCAGTAAGATGAGGGTCTCAGGAGATGATTTATAATGCATTGCTCTTCCTAACATGGGGCCACGCAGGCCTCCTGTCTGCCCAATGAGTGAAGCCTGACTTGACTGAAGCCAATAGAAGAAAGACTGCTCTCCCCAGGCCCACCCAGCAGGTTCACGGACTGAGACCCGCCTGCCCGGCCCCAGCTCCCCGGCCGGTGCTGCGCCTTCAGTAGCGACGTTACCACTGTCCTGACCTCGCTGCTGTTAATAGTTTTGTTTCCTGGCTGTGCCCCCGATGCACAGCTCACTGCATAACACGAGACAGACATCTGATACATGCGTGTTGTATGAAATTAAATTTCCTCCCAACAATTTAAAAGAAACAAGCCATGTGGGGCCTGTGCCTCACCAGAGCTTCCCCCAAGCCCCGTGCAGGCTCCTGCTCTCCTCAAGGCATTCTTCCACTTGAAGCAGAAGTGGCTGGCCATTGAGGCCATGTCCCTCAGCTTCCTCCAGGGAACAGGAGGCTCGGGGTGTTGGAATGCCCCACTCCTCTCCCCCGAGCTCCTGAGCTCCCGACTTTCGAGCTCCAGCAGGCCTGGAGCAGGTGGGAACGCTGCCTGACCCAGGCTCCCCCATCTGCCCAAAGGCATATTATGCCCGGGGACAAATCCCAGCCTTCATCCTTTCCAGCCAGCCTGGGGCTTTGAGCAAACCATCTCCCATTCAAATGCCCGGTTTCCTTACAGGGAGAGCAGGCTTCATAGCAACGATTCACAGTGTTAAGATACATGGACCACACCCAACTCACATGGGTATTCAAAAGTGACGGGTACTTTTAACACCCCAGCTCTCACAACTAGTGCATGGTAGGCCTGAATCCAGGCTCCAGGCGTCCTGACTATGAGACTCCTGTTCTTCCAACGGCAGTGTGTTGCTTCTGGAAACTAACAGCACCTGCTCCTCCCTCCCCTTAACACTGCTAAGCAGAGGACCTGGGCAGAAGTCCATGCTGCCTAAAGGGCAGTGACTTAGATCTTGAGCACAGTAGAAGGAGGGCACTGAACAGGGGCAGAAGCCCTGAGCCCCGGTCTCAGCCCCATGGCGGGGTGGCTCTGCAGGGGGACGTAGCAGGACTCTCTGCCCTTCTGCGCCTCCTATCCTATTCTCATCGTCAAGCAAGGATCAGCGTATCAGCCTCAGTAACTTCACAGACACACTGCAAGGACTCATCACCAAAGGCTTTAAGAATATACAAGCACTGGTCCAGTGAAAACATTTGTAATGGTAAGGGGCTTTTCAAACTTTCTGTTATCATGACGATCAGAAGGATGATGGGTGTGAAGACACTTCATGGACATTAAAATACTGGGCAAATGCCAAGGCCCTTATTATTAGGAAGGCTGAATGGACTGCCCCAGAGCTGAGGGAGGACCTGGGCAAGGTCTCACGGCTTGCCGATTGCCCTGAGCACTCTCCCCCAGTCTGCCCGAAGGGATATCATGCCGAGAGAGGACAGCCGTGGGCAGGATCCCTGCTGGGCTTACTTGCCTGACGAAAATCCTTCTGTTACAATCCCACTTATCGAAGCAGCTTCCATTTGTCAGAAAGGGCAACTTTGCATAATAAATTGCATTGGTGTGATCAAATATTTCCATAGATTGAATTAGGTTTAATTTGTTGTCCTCAAGACGGCTCCCCTCCTTCCCAGCAGAGCTGGCCGCCCCCCCTGCTGCTCCCCTTTTGTGTCTTCTGCCAGGAACAGCCCCTAAAGCAGCCTCCAAGCCAAGCCCATGGGAGGGCCTGCCCTGAGACCCCCACGGCCTGACTGGATATAGCTGGGCATTTGGGTGGAGGGTGGGCATGATCATCCTAGACGCTGTATGGGCTTCACACGCTCAGGCATTGCTCTACATCACTACGGGCAGAGTGTTTACCAAGTTCTTTTTAATAGCTGCAAAGTATGCTGTTCTGTGGATATAACACAATGATTTATGTCTATTAAGGGAACAGATCTGTGTAGCCATTTATTAACTTGAACAAGTTGCTTTATTCTTAAGTCTCCATTAACTCTTCTGCAAAAAGGAGAAGATAACGGGTGCTTTGCAGACCTCACAGGACGGCTGTCAGGCCCTGTCATAGCTCATTCGGGCTGCTGAAACAAAATGCAATCAACTGGGCAGAACAACAGAAATTTGCTTCTTACAGTTCTGGAGGCTGAGGAGTCCGGGATCAAGGCACTGGTGTATTCCGTGTCTGGCGCGGGCCCACCTGCGGGTTCACCAGCCGCTGTCTTCTCGCGGCGTCCTCACAAGGTGGAAGAGGCACCAGGACTCTCTCAGGCCCCTTCACAAGGACACGCATCCCGCTCATGAGGGCCCTGCCTCAGGCCTCCATCATTCCCAAAGGCCCCACCTTCTAACACCACCACTTTACGCATTAGTTTCAGCATAGGAATCTGGGGGGACACCTACGTTCAGTCGGTGCTGCGCCTTCAGCAGCGACGTCACCACTGTCCTGACCTTGCTGCTGTTACTAGTTTTGTTTCCTGGCTGTGCCCCCAATGCACAGCTCACTGCATAACACAAGATAGACATCTGATACATGCGTGTTGTATGAAATTAAATTTCCTCCAAACAATTTAAAAGAAATAAAATTTGAAGAAGACAGTCAATGGGTGAGAACAGAGAGGGTCAAGTGAGTGAGAAGCAGAGAGAGCAGGAGAAAGCGGCAGTGAGGACCCTTCCCACCACGGGCCTGTCATATTTCTGGACTGTACACCCTAAGGAGGTGGCCAGCAGTAGGCCATGGCAAGAGGCAGGCAGAGTGTCCCAGCGTGGGTATGTGACAAGTCACAAGCCAGGATGTAGAAAAGCAGGTCCCTCCCACTTCGAGGGAGCAGCACTGGCCATCCAGCGTGCTCCTCACAGCCTGTGACACACCAGGAAGGTCACCTCCTTGGCCCTCCTGCAGCACCCACCATGAGGGAACTGGCAAGGGCAGGCACCTGGGACCAAACCCAGCCTACCATTCGCATCTGTAAATAAAGCGCTATGGGAACACAAGGCCACAAGGAACAGAGCCAAGTCCACGCTTTTAGCAACTGTCTATGGATGACTTGCTACAATGACTGCATTTAGTAGTTGCAAGAGAGGCCATACGGCCCACGAAGTCTGAAATATTTGCTCTCTGACCCTTTCCAGGAGAAGTCTGCTGATGCTGGCCTCGAGAGGGGATCAGGGGCTCCATTCTCTACCACAAGCAGCTCCAGCCCCTTCCTGCCTCCTCTGCTCTCACATCCAGTCTTAGACCAAGGGCAGCTCCTGGCAGGGTCACATTCAAGATATTTAACCACTGCTGCGATGCACACCACCACTCACAGCAGAAGCCTCAGACCTGAAGCAGAAAGGGTGCTAAGCTCCCATGTTACCCCTTTGATTCCAGGAAGCTCAGGGGTCATCAGGAGGCCAAGGAAGTCCAGGGCAGCATGGACTGCAAGGAGGTGGACACTGGGGAGACTCGGGGCAGTCTACCAAACAGCACAGCCACAGTGGGGCATGTCGACAGCCCACCAGGCATACAAGAATTGAGACAGGGCACTGAGGGCAACACGCATTTTTGCCAGCGCAGCCGCCAAGTCTCTTTCCTCCCTCAACCACAATGATCGAAGCAGGACCCTTTGGCTCCAGCCCTATCAGCGGTTTTGGATTAGGTTCCCATCTGAGCTGGGCATAGAGCTGCCTGGCACACCCCAGACTCACTCAGCCTCCCTGGCAGCTGCCCACCCTGGGCCGCCTGAGGCAGCCTCATCTCCCCATGCTGGGGAGGATGTATAAGCGCTGGCCAGAGGGAAAACTGCCCGGGGTGCGTCTCAGCACGTTTTGGCCATGGTCTGCAGAATAATCTTTTTTAAAAATAAATCCAGCTGGAGTCTCAGCTGAAAACAGCTTCCTCAAAATGGCAGGATAAATTGGACACTTTATTTCAGTGGCAAAATAGCTAGGCTGCTGAATGACTGGGGAAAGGGCTCGTTTCAGCAACTTCAATTCAGGCTGGAGTCTCAGGCTCTTCCGGGGTGGGCGGGGGCTTCTCCCACTGTGCCGCTGCATGGAGGGGTGAGAGGATGCAGGCAGGACACTGACCGATCATGCTGGATGCCCAGGGTGGTCAGATCACTCCTAGAATGGTCATGACTTCTCGGATTTTTCCCTGTGGTCCGAGTTCCCCAAAGAATTGCCTCGGATCCGTCCCGAGGGAGCACAAGCCTTGTCTGCTTTCTTGAAGATCATTACATCTTAAGGCCGGAACTCTGGATGCTGTTTTGATCCAAGAGAAAAACTCTCAAATCAAATAAATGAATACTGAAATTGAATACCGATTTAGAATAAAAGTGAGTGAAGCAGTCCTTCTCCTGGAGCAAGTCTTCTGTGGTTGTCAGCCTAAGGAACGGAAGTGTCTGTGCTTTAAAGCTGAGCAGAACGTCATTAGTGTAAGGCTACAGAGCTCAGAGCTCCCTTCGAACTGACTTGTTCAGTTCTCACTACAACCCCGAGAGAGAGACAGTTCTCTTTTCTCCATTTAACAGTTAGGAAAACAGAGGATGCAAAGCCTTATGTACCTTTTCTCAAATTGCATGGTGGCAAATAAATGGCAGAGCTGGAATGGAACCCAAGTCCTCTAATTCAAAATGCCGTGAGGACTGTCGGTGTTCCGGCAACCAGAAAGAAACATTTCTCTCCAGAAGGGTAAGTGTCTTTTGGAACTGACCCAACAGACAGCATGGCACTTGGATAAAGCATGAACTGTAGAAATTGGAATCTCTGGTACCCACCTACCCCCTGCCCTGGAAGGTTCTAGAAGGATTCTACACACCTGAGTTGACATATGGTCATTCTGCACCCATCCCTATCCAATTTCCTTAACACTGAATTCCGTGGTGCACACCGAGGGTCATTTAATGGAAGGACCCCATACCCTGGCCGGCTCAACCAACTGCCCCTTCATCTGCACCATCAGGCAAAGGGAACACACTCTGCTTTGCAGGGGCACAGAAGAATTCACTTTTGGAATTAAACATGTTAACAACTTCTGCTTCTGAGTAGAATGTAGTAGTAGGTCATGACAGGAAAATACTTCTGCAATAATTAAAATAAGCGGAATAAATTTTAAAAATCATACTTTTTTTTTTTTTTTGAGGTGGAGTTTTACTCTTGTTACCCAGGCCGGAGTGCAATGGCGCGATCTCGGCTCACCGCAACCTCCACCTCCTGGGTTCAGGCAATTCTCCTGCCTCAGCCTCCTGAGTAGCTGGGATTACAGGCACGTGCCACCATGCCCAGCTAATTTTTTGTATTTTTAGTAGAGACGGGGTTTCACCATATTGACCAGGATGGTCTCGATCTCTTGACCTCGTGATCCACCTGCCTCGGCCTCCCAAAGTGCTGTGATTACAGGCGTGAGCCACCACGCCCGGCCCCAAAAATCATACTTTTAAAGGAACTAAAATTCCAGACACAGAAGAGCCTTGCTCGCTGAGCTGAGGCTTGCAAGCCATTCTTTCCCAATGGGCACATTGGCTGATTCTGGGTTTAGATAAATGGCAGTGCCTGGCCCAGCCCAACTGGAGGAAATACTGACTAGCGAAGCTTGCAGCCATGGAACAGGAGCAGGCAGCTGCATGCTGGAGCTACCTCAGCACGCAACTTCTTTATGCCACAGGACCTTTGCTGATTCAGGGAAGGAGACTGTGGTGCAGCTCAG
Organism: Sapajus apella; assembly: GCF_009761245.1. NCBI lineage: Eukaryota > Metazoa > Chordata > Mammalia > Primates > Cebidae > Sapajus > Sapajus apella. Next base: position 702,179 of record NW_022436956.1, read on the forward strand.
AGCTACGCCTGATGCTTCTAAAAGTCAGGTGACATCACCTGAAAAATCTTGGTTTCAGGAAACAAAGGCGGCCAGAGGGCAGGGGGTCTGCCTCAAAAACACTGCAAGTCTTCCCACCAAGACATTGACTAGGTTTTAAGCCTTCTTGGACAATGAGGCTGGAGTCCTAGGCTTTGGGACCCTGAAGGGCAACAGGGAGCATCTTATAGTCTTTCAGGGCTGAAGAACAAGGGCAAGCCAGAGAGAGGCTGAGTTTGTATTTTTCCTTTCTTTGGCATTCTGCATATTTGTATTTAAAATTCACATTGTCTAGATGCCATGTGGGTGGGCATTACCTTTTGATCCAGGCTGTCAGCTCTGCCTTCTGATTGGAACCTTTAGTCCGTTTCCTCTGAATCTAATTGTATGGGCAGGTGTGAATCTGCCTTCTTACCACTTGTTTCCATTTTTCACTTTGGCTTCTGCTGTTCTTTTGCTCCTTTTCTGTCTTATTTTAGGTCCATTGAATATTTTTCAGCTTTCTATTTTGTATTTTCTATTAGCTTTTAGGCTAGACCTGTTTGTTATTATGTTATTAGTTATGCTAGGGGTTACAATATTCATCCTTATCCCAGTCTAATTAGAATTAATATTATATTACTTCACACCCGGCCCTGCACCCTTCCTACTTCATATTTCACATATGAAAGACCTTTGAAAATGTTCAATTTTATTAACCTGATTCCATTCTTTGTGCTACTATCATTGTATCTTTTACTTCCACATGTTAAGTCCCCTGCCTTGCAGTCATATTATTTTTACCTTGAACACATCATCTGTCATTAAGAAAATTAACAGAAGAAAACAGATGGTTTTTATATTGACTCATATATTTAATGTATTTATTATTCCTCATTTCTTCCTGTAAATACCAGTTTTTATTTGGCATCATTTTCCTTCAGCCCCAAGCACATCCTTTGGTATTTATTTCACTGATGATCTGCTGGTAACAAAATCTTTTTTGGTTGTAAGATTTGTCTTTAATTTGCAGCCATATTTGAGTGATATGTTTGTTGGATATAAAATTCTGGGTTAGCATCATTTTTGTTTTTTTCTTTCCCTTTTTAAGGGTTGCTCTATTATCTTTTGGCCTTCGTTGTTTCTGATGAGAAGTCACTGTCATGCATATTGTCAGCCCTTGGTAGGTTTGTTTGCTTACGCCGTTTCCAAGATTTGATCTTCATCTTCAGTTTTTCACGTAATCTGCATAGGCACAAGGTTTTCTTTGTATTTATCCTACTAAGTTATTGCTAAGCTTCTTAGATCTGTACATAATGTTTTTCTTTAAATTTAGTAAATATTTGGTTATTATTTATTCAAATAATTTTACTACCACATGTAATTAAGATTGCATGACTTTATTGAATTGCCTTTTATTTCATAATATTTTCATTTTATTTCAAGTTTGCCATTTAACCCATCCAATGAATTTTTCATTTAAATTATTCAAGCTTTTAGTCCTGGATTTCTTTTTCATTCTTGTTTATAAATTTCATTCCTTTGTTGGCAGTTCCTTTCTGTTCACTCATTAAAAATTATTTTTTAAAGGTCTCTAACATATTTATAATAACTGCTTTAAATTTTTTGTTTTCTAATCCCAACACCTGGGCCATCCTATTTTTTTGCTTTGTTAATAATATTCTTATTGTACATTGGATGTTGTGATCACACATTCCAGAAATTCTGAAATCTGTTATAATCATCTGAAGACTGTGGATATATTTTCTATAACCTAACTCAGTTACAAATGGACTGCCTTAAATGTAGTCTTATTTTTATATTTTGTTAGAAGACCTATGGTATATGTCTATGAAAATTCAAGCCCTTCTAACTGGCAAGATGCAACCTCCAAATCCTAAATTGTTTTTACAGTGCTTAACTAATTTTAGGCTTTGTTAAATTTACTGTAAAGGAGTCTTAACTCTAGAATATGGTACCTCCTCCACAGCTGTGGCCCCCTCGGTGTTTCAATCAGATGGCCAGGGCGTATAAGTTCCTCTTATCTGACTAGGCTAACATTCTGATGCCATTGTTAACCTCTAGCACTTTTTTCCTCTTCCCAAACCCATAGCAGCTGCTCCATGACTACTCCCCATAGTCTCTTCCTAATCAAAAGCATTCTAGCCATTGGAAAAGAGCTCAGAGGACATCTCCACGCAGATCTCTGTGACCTCCCCATGCAGCTTTCCCTGCTCCTGTCCTCTGCCATCTGAGCCTTAGTAAAACTACCACTCTAGCCCAAATTCGGCTCATGTCATTACCAAAGTGAGATAAGCCCATCACCCTTCTGCCTAACAGAAGAAAGTGAAACTGCAGGAATAATCTATCACTTGTCTTTAAAGTGCTTTTATAGACAATATATGGTGCACAGTAAAACAAAAAAAAATCATTAGGCTGGCAGAGAAGCAATAGATACAATATTCTAGACCATATTCTAAAGATTATAGTAATCTTAACAAAACTTAATTGTGTATGTGTATATGTAATTATTACATATGTACTTAAGTATATATGTTTAATTAGCATTTATACACTTAAGTCTATATCTACTTAATTAGCATGTGTGTGGGGGGGGGTATGTGGTATATACTTGCTATATATACCCTAACAAACTATACTTGCTAATTAAGAGAAAAAGCAAACCAATGATGCAGGTATTATAATTAGCAGCGAAAATTTTCAAAGCTGATTTAATAGTGTTATCAATAGAAGAAGGAATGATAACATAGATGAAAAGATGGAAATTTTGACATGTAGAATTGGAAGCTATAAGAAAGTAAAAATGTAATATGTATTAATCAATTATTAAGAGCATACTGGATTTAGACAAACTCAGGAGTGGTGAACTGTAAAAGAAGTCAGAAGAACGTAGATGGAGGAAAAAGAACTAAAAATACATCCAGAGATCAAGAGACATGCAGGACACACTTCGTAGGCCTAAAAATGAGTAAAATGAGCAAAATTGGAATGCTAAAATGACAGCAGTGATGGCATGTGCCAGGGGCAGTGTTCAAAGAGACGAACATTGAAAACTGATCAACAGCAGCACCACGGAGATATTAAAAAAATCAGTAAACCTAAAGCAGGATAACTACCCAAAAATCTACTGGTAGGCAGATTATAGTAAAACTGATTTTTCAAATACTTTAAAACAACTAGGGGTTAAAAATATTACCCTCGAAGAAAGAGCAATAGGAGCTTACTTCTCAAGAGCAAGTGTTGGAAACAAAAGATAATGAAATGTTATTTTTGAAGGGCCAAAAGATTTAAACAAAAATGCAAATCTTATAAAAATAGAGATTTTTTTTAAAAAAATAAGGCTTGGCTAAACAAAATTTGAGCAAATTAATGGCCAGCTAATCTTAACTACAATAAATACTAAAGGAAATTAGCCAGTCTGAAAGGAAACATTATAGATGGAAACAGAATTGAATGAATAACGAAAATAATCAGAAAGTGAACATATGTAGGTAAATGAAAATGAGCATCAGTTGTAGATTACACACTAATAGTAATGGCTTGTACAGTTTCAACTATATGTGGACTTGAAATGGATAGTAACAGTAAAGCAAAAGACAGTGGTCAATACAGCTGAAAGGCTCTAAAGGTCTCGTAACGTAACAGAAGTGGTAAAAATACAATTTGTATTAGAAAGGAAGACATCAAATGTGTATATGGTATTAGCTAGAATACGAAAAAAATGACAAAAGAAAGATACATGATAAGCTAATTTAAACAATGGAATATAAAAAATATGAGATTAATTCACAGGAACTCAAGAAATGAGCGGAAAATAAACATAAAGCGGTTTGTACAAATAGGAAATGAATGGTTACAATGTAACTGTAAACCCATCCAATTCAGTAAAAACATTGAATGTAAATGGAATCCTGGTGATATTCTGTTTGATCTAGCGGCTCATTACCTAAGAGTGTTCAGACATGGGAACGTAAACTGAAGATTTCAACACTATTCTATTTGTATTCATTTATATTTTACACATCTTTTAAAAGGCACTTTAAGCATTATCAAAATGCTTACATTCAGCAAACTATATTCCCAAAATCCCAAAGGTAATGGGAAATGAGCTTGTAAAAAATATTTTCATATTTTATGTTTATTTTCTGATATTTTAACAAAAAATTTGTGGATTTTGCATAGTTACCAAAAATTAAAATGGATATCATTTTTTTTACTTTATTAATACTAAATACACATAAAGTATACAGTAGAATTCCATGAATACAAAGATGGTAGTGTCATCTGGCCCTTTCCTAAGCCCACCATTCTCAACATCTCACATTGGATGTGCAAGAAACATTCACCCCTTTCCTGCATCTGTCAGTCCACCAGGGTTCCAAGTTTCAGAGCAGAAACCAAAAAATAAATTAGATTGGAAATGTAGGCTTGTTAGCTATTGGAGAAGCAGAGAAGATGCTTGCACACCTGCAATTTTTCTTTTCTTCTCTCCTCTACCCTGGCCCTAAAAAACATAGCAGGATGCCTGAGCAGCATTTGGTTTTCAGCAGGACAAGAGGCATCACACTGATGGACGTCAAACTATATTATAAGACTACAGTAATCAAAACAGCATGGTACTGGTACCAAAACAGAGACATAGACCAAAGGAACAGAACAGAGGCCCCAGAAGCAACACCACACATCTACAACCATCTGATCTTTGACAAACCTGACAAAAACAAGCAATGGGGAAAGGACTCCATGTTTAATAAATGATGTTGGGAAAACTGGCTAGCAATCTGCAGAAAGCAGAAACTGGACCTCTTCCTGTTACCTTACACTAAAATTCACTCTAAATGGATTAAAGATTTAAGCATAAAAGCTAACACCATAAAAACACTTGAAGAAAATGTAGGCAAAACCATCCAGGACATAGGCATAGGCAAGGACTTCATGACTAAAATACCAAAAGAAATGGCAACAAAAGCCAAGATAGACAAATGGGATCTAATTAAAATTCAGAGCTTCTGCACAGCAAAAGAAACAATCATTAGAGTGAACCAGCAACCAACAGAATGGGAAAAAATTTTTGCAATCTACCCATCTGACAAAGGGCTAATGTCCAGAATCTACCAAGAACTAAAACAGATTTAGAAGAAAAAAACAAACAAACCCATTCAAAAGTAGGCAAAGGATATGAACAGACACTTTTCAAAATAAGACATATATGAGGCCAACAAACATAGGTAAAAATACTCATGATCACTGGTCATTAGAGAAATGCAAATCAAAGCCACATTGAGATACCATCTCACCTAGTTAGAATGGCAATCATTAAAAAATCTGGAGACAACAGATGCTGGAGAGGATGTGGAGAAATAGGAACACTTTTACACTGTTGGTGGGAGTGTAAATTAGTTCAACCATTGTGGAAGACAGTGTGGATCAAGGATCTAGAAATAGAAATTCCATTTGACTCAGCAATCCCATCACTGGGTATATACCCAAAGAACTGTAAATCGTTCTATGATAAAGACACATGCACACATGCGTTCATTGCAGCCCTGTGTACAATAGGAAAGACCTGGAACCAACCCAAATGCCCATCAATGATAGACTGGACAAAGAAAATGTGGTACATACACATCATAGAATACTACACAGCCATAAAAAATGGTGAGTTTGTGTCCTTTGTAGGGACTTGGATAAATCTGGAAGCCATCATTCTCAGCAAACTGACACAAGAACAGAAAACCAAACACCACATGTTCTCACTCATAGGTGGGTATTGAACAACGAGAACACATGGACACAGGGAGGGAGCATCACACACTGGGGGCAGTTGGGGGTGGCAGGGGAGGGACAGCAGGGGATGGGGAGGGTAGGGAGGGTGGGGAGGGATAACATGGGGAGAAATGCTGGATATAGTACGCACCTAAAGTAAAATTAAAAATATAAAAAAAAAAGACTCTATTCAAGGCCCAAGGCAATAGATGTGGCCGCTAGGGCTGGGATTAGAGGCTGCAGAAGTGATCCACAAAGTCATTTCTGTGTGAGTGATGGGAAATTAGAAAGGGAATTCTTTGGCCTTTCTTGTTGGCTGAAAAATATTAGAGATTCTTTCTAATGTTTCGGAGAAAAATTACCCAATTTTAGTTCAGTGGCTGGAGTGTCTGGAGTTTTCTTCCACACAGGGAGGAGATTTAGCCTTAGGGAGCTCTGTGTCTCCCCCAGTCCAATTCCTAGGAGCAAAAATGTTGATGCCAACAAACTCTAGAAAGCAAAGCGTAGCTACAGGCGCTCAAGCCTGATTCCTAGGTGGCTAAAGTCAAATAAACCTCACCATTATTTCCTCCTGTTCTTTCCTCTCATAATTCTTATGAGCAACCTTATATCACTTTGAGCAACTGTATGAGGGAATGAATGTGAAGGGATGGGACATGAAGGCTCCACTTGCACATTCTATGCGTGCCCCAAATCCAACACATCAGAATTAGGCTTATCCCCTGTACTCCTAAAGCCTACTTCTCCTTTGGTTTTCTTTCCCCCATTTGCCCGAACTAGAAACTTTGGGGTCATTGCTGATAGCCCTTATACTCTTGTTTTTCCTGTGTAAAATTCTAACAGGGACTTGTTCCTACAGGCCTCGCCTGAGAGTGCACTTAAGTCTGTCTCTTTCTCTGCTTCCCCTTGGTCTTCATCATCACCATCATCACCATCATTGTCATTACCACCATCATCACCATCACCACTGTGAAAGAAAAGTATTCTGGGTCCACAAAATCACTACAGAAAACTCAAGCTGAGAACTACTTAGGAAAAACCTGCCTCCCATGCTATTCAAGTCACCCCTCTGCTCACTGAGACAGATACATACCAGATTGCCTTCTTTGCAAAGGCTAATCAGAAGCTGTCACTTATCTGTGACCTGGAAGCCCCCTCCCCACTTCCAGTCTTCCCGCCTTTGCTTCAAGTTGTTCCGCCTTTCCAGATGGAACCAATGTACTTCTTACACACATTGACTGATGTCTCTTGCCTCCCTAAATGTATGAAACCAAGCTGTGCCCGACCACCATGTGCACATGTCGCCAGGACTTCCTGGGCCGTGTCAAGGGCGCGTCCTCAACCTTGGCAAAATCAGCTGAGACCTGTCTCGGGTTTTCAGGGTTCACACCATCGTCATCACTGTCACCATCACCATCATTGTCATTACCGTAATTATCGTCACCACCTTCAGCAGCAGCATTATTGTATTATCACTGTCATTGTCACCATCATCACTGTCAGTATTGTCATTGCTGTGGACCCATCACACTGGCCTTCACCTTCTCCCTCTTCAACACACACCCGTCTGCCAAGCTGGCCCCAAGAATCTCAAATCTTATAATGTCAACTTTATTTTCAAATTCCTGAAGGTCCCAGGTGGCTGGCGGGGTTCAATCAACCACTGAGGCACAGCAGAGGGGCTTGTCACCATGAGGTTGTCACTGGCATTACTGGCCTCACTCCTGCTTTCCTTCTCTGTGCGTGGCCTTGCAGAATTTCTCTCCAGCACTTGAAGAAGGCGTACTATTTGGCATCTCTAAGTTTTGGTTTATGCTCTTTCCTCTTCCTGCATTCTGACCCCTCCAACTCTTCCTCCACAATCTGGCACAGATGTCACCTCTCCTGAGAAGTCCTTCCTGGATCTGCACTCCTGCTGCTATGCTTTTATCAACATTTGCACATGCATTTCTCTTTTTCATTGTCAATTTTTAAGCATTTACTACATATGAAATATCATACTAAGTGCCTTAAATAATATAGCTCATTTAATTTAATACCCATAACAATCCTTCAAGGCAGGTACCTTAATCATCCCCATTTCACTGATGAAGAATATGAGCCTTAAGTTAAATAACTTATCCAAAGTCTTGGCCAGGTGCAGTGGCTCATGCCTGTAATCCAAGCACTTTGGGCGGCCAAGGCAGGCAGATCAACTGAGGTCAGGAGTTCAAGACCAGCCTGGTCAACATGGTGAAACCCATCTCTGCTAAAAATACAAAATTAGCTGGACGTGGTAGTGGGCACCTGTAATCCCAGCTACTCGGGAGGCTAAGGCAGGAGAATCACTTGAACCTGGGAGGCAGAGGTTGCAGTGAGCCGAGATCATGCCATTGCACACCAGCCTGAGAAAAAGGCAAAACATCATCTCAAAAAAAAAAGTCTCAAATCCAGCTATAACTGAGATGTTGACCCAGGTCTGAGTGCCTCTGAGTCCTGGCCTTCTCAGCAAGTGGAGTGGTTCTCATGGCCTTGTGCTGTGCCCGCACTGGCTGTGGGCTTGCTGATGATGGAAATGAGTGGTGCCCGCACAGAGCAGAGGATCTGTCACTCTTTCTGAAGCTGGTGGCAATCCCACCGTGCCTGCAATGAGGAGCACTGGAGGAGCCTCTAGTCTCCTGTTTTAAATGCCACTTCAGATCATTCACAGCAAACTTTACAACATAGAGCCCACACTATGGGGCCGGATGCACAGAGAGGAACAAACACCATCCCTGTCCTTGAGGAGCACATTTCACAGCACAATCCGGCTAAAGAGGTAGGAATGCTCAGAAGCCCACCAAGTGTCAGGGCTGGAAACTGCCCGGGCCTTACCTAACCTCCAGCCCCTCTCAGCAGTTCTCTAAAGGGAAGGCTCCATCCCTGGACCTACCTCGGAGACGCCTCAGACCCACCATCTTAGCCAGCTGAGCTCCATTCTGAAAATGAAGTCACCTTGAGGGAGGCCTCCCGGCCCCTCCCACTGCCCCCACCAAGAGCTGGCTCTCCTTCCTCATCGGCTGCCCCACCTGACACCTGCCATCCCCAGCCAGTCCCACAGCTGGTCTCTGAGATGGAACGTTCCCCATCTCAGCCTCCAGCTTCCCCAAGGGCCCAGAGCAGCACTTCGACCCCCTATGAACACCAGGAGACAGACCACCCAGCACTCCCCGGCTATCCAGGGCAGATCACCATGTCCTCTGGTGAGGAGGGGCTGGACAGCCACCTGGGGCAGTGGGACAGCAGTGTATTCTGGCGCCAGCTTTGAGTCTCCCGGGGCAAGCTGCAGAGGTGAGGAGAGGCAGAGACACGCTGAAACTAGGGAGCTGAGAAGGCCTTTGTTCCCAGAAGAAGGCTTGTGAGCACCGGTGAGCACACACCAGGGGACTGTGGGGCCACGAGTGAGTGGACTGTAACTGCCACCCTGTGCTAGCAGCCTCAGCAGGGAGCCATCCACAGCCTGGGGCGCAGTCCGCAGAGGCCCCCAGCTGTGGGGCCCTGGGCAGGTTAACCAGCCTTGGTGGGTCTTTCTTTTGCCTTTTCTAAAATGGACACTGTAATAATAGTATCTTCCTGGTAGAGTTTTAGAAGGATGAAAGAGTTATCGTATGTAAATTAGGTAGTCTCAGGAAAATATCGATGGTGTCGTTTTATCCTTGATGTGGGGGCCCACGCAATGGGGCTGTGTAGCCACAGGGAAGGGATTAGAAAGAGGGATTTCCTCGGACTGTTGTGCTTTTCAATCCACAGAAGAGGCTTGACTTCCTTTCTCTGCTTTTGCCTTCATATTATGTCAAACTCCAGGAGCCCCCGTACACCTCATCCCGGTCCCCTTCTCCCAGAACAGGGGGAGAGGCAGCTGCTTAGACCCTGAGATGAGATGCCTGGACAAAAACTGCTGGCCACAGAGGCGTGGAGAGTGGGCAGTCCCAGCCCAGGCTGTCCTTTCTCTGACCCCCAAGAAAGGCTTGAAAGCTGTTCTCTGAGCTCTGCCAAAGCAGTAGTTGCTCAATAAATATTAGACGGATGAATCAGTGAATGAATGACGTTTCAGGATAAGATTGGGAAGATAAGAATTGAAGCCACAACAAAGAGCCCCCCCCAAACCCCTGGGGCCAACATGCTGCTGGGTCCCTGGTGTGAGAAAATCCTGGGGTGAGACCCCTTCATCAGCAGCCATACCAGATGGCAACAGCTTCCAATGAAGAGCGTGGCAGTTTGGGAGCATCTTTGCGGTTCCCGTAACAGTCACTAAATTAATGTTGCATTTGATGATTTGTGGATTAATATCCCAATATAATTTATTTCTAGGTGTGTTGGAAATGTGTGTTTGCAAGTAATGATTTGACACAAATATTAAACAAAGTAAAATATGTACAGAATTCTTTATCTGAAGACTCTAGAAAAATCCATAGCTCAGTAACTTGGAAGCCTGTGAAACTTCCACTTTGATAGGGAGACGCAAACCGCTCCAAGGGCACCAGCAGCTGTCAGACCAACCCTGCTCACGAGCTGAAGGGCCTGCCCTGGAGAGCACCCAGGCTTCCCAGTGGGGACCAAGAGGCTGGACAACAAGAAAACAAGCCCTGGGCCGGGCGTGGTGGCTCATGCCTGTAATCCAAGCACTTTGGAGGCCAAGGCGGGCGGATCACCTGAGGTCGGGAGTTCAAGACCAGCCTGACCAACATGGTGAAATCCCGTCTTTAAAAAAAAAAAAAGAAAGAAAGAAAACAAGCCCTGGACACTTGCAAAGCACCTTGAAACGCAGCCCTGAAGAAGGAGGAAGGCGTCTCACTCATGCCAGTTGACAGCTAAGAAAACTGAGGCTCTGTGCAATTTAAGTGCCAGCCACTGCAAGACTAGACCCCAGAAAGGAGGGTGCTCCTGGGAAAGCCTCTCCCAAAGCTGGCCACTGCTCTTCAACCCCTCGGAGCCCAAGCCCACCCACCTGGGCATATCCTGGGGCCCCACGAATCCCCCCTCACATGCAGTAAAGGGCTTTGACAAGAACATTCTCATTCACCACCCCACAAACATTCCTGAAATGCCCACTGTGGGCCAGCAGAGCCGGCCTGAGACCTGTGTCTGGGACAGCTGCCTGTCCAAGGGAAGCGGGATGCGTTCCTGAGATGCAGCTGGCCCAAGGGGGCCACAGCCCCAAAGCAGTAGTGCTGGGGGTGGTGAGCGGTTGAGAGCCTTCCCTGGGCGTCCACTGGGATCTGTGAGCACTGCCAAGTGTTCCCCAGGCCTTCCTAACCACTAGCCACCGCCGCTCAGCCAGGCCAGTTGGGGGCTGAGGTTACAGAGGCCAGGGAGGAGACAGCCCTTCCATGCCTCCCTGCGCCCTGCTGGCCCCCTCTTGCAGGCTGCTGCATTGCAGAAAAATAAAACCTCAATTTTTTTTTTTAAGCAAGAGGAGGAGGGGGTAAAAAATAGCAGCACACAATTAGGGAGCTGCTGAACTTCTGTGCAAACTAATGAATAAACCAGCCCTTGACAACTTCCCCCAACTGCCGCCGACAGGATAATTGTGCCTAATTTCTTAATTTTAATGCCGTTGTTGCATTTGGCTTCTGCTAATGAGATGTAAATACGTGTTGCGGGTTTGTGGATTTGTTTAATTGCAGGGTATCTAAACTGAGATTGGCCAGAAGGTTAGTCTTACTTATTTTTTATTTTTATATGCCCCTGCATTTAGCAAAGAAAGCGCAGCTGGGAGGTGGCGGCTGTGGCTGTCTGCCTCTGTCCCTGACCCCCTTTTCTCTGGAAGACAGAAAGGAAGACCTAATGCCTGGTCGAGGACTGGTGGTTTTGTAGTATGGGAAGGGGAATGAAGAGAGGACGACCAAAGCCCCTCCCTCCCCAGACCAACCTGCTGCTATGTCTTGCCCAGGCTGACCGGAAGGACACCGGTCTCCTCACCAAGGAAGAAGGGCGATGTGGGCTGGGCCCCTCGGCTGTGGTCTGGAGCAGCAGGTGGGGTTCAGATCAAAGCTGCATGCAAAGTGGCAGCCACGCAGCAGGGGCGGGAGAGCCTGAGGGCTCATGTCTCATCTCCGACACACCAGCCTTGGGGGCACAGAGGAGCCAGTCCAGAGACTGGGAACACAGTGGACGTTCAAGCCTCCCGGTAGCACTGCTTCCATTTCTGAGTGCTGGGAATGTTCTCATCACCTCCCATCCTCGGCTGGGATGGCTATCAACAGCCCTGTGAGGAAGGGGCCATTTGACACATGGGGTAACAAGGTAAGCGAGGTTTGTAAGTTTCTCAGAGTCACAGAGCCAAGCAGTGCAGAGGGGACGGAAGCTGGCACAGCCCTACAGCAAAGCTGATAGTGTCTACTGGGGTCTCACTTCCTCTTATCTATGCAGTCAGTCTGCCATGGAGCACCATGCCGGCCCCCACAGAAACCCACCTCTGTGCTTGGGTAACTTACCACAGCAGCAGCGTGGGAGAGAACTTGCTGGGCCAGCAGAGGAAGTGGTTCCCAGGCCCCGACGGGAGGCCATCTCGTCCACCCACTCCATGGCAGGGCTGTGCCTGGTCACCCGGCAGAGCCGGGGCCTCTCCCCACACTCACCATGTCTTAGAAGCAGCCAGGTCTCCTTCGGGCTCCATGCCAGTGCTTGCATCCGTTGGGAGAAGGGAGTGCTTCCTCGTGCCTGAGAAAAGTCCTTGATCCAAGGTTTTAAGTGGCATCTTCACCAGCCTCTCTCAAGAACAATTTCAGGTATTTAAAGAAAGACATTTGGCACCCCCTCAGCCTTCTCTTTATAGGGATGAACCATCTTGATTGCCTCAACCTCTCCTTCTGAGCTAGGTTCCTCTGAGACCCTCTGACGACTCCTCCCAAGTGTCCTCTATACTTCAGACTCTAGACTGACTTGAGGACCACTTTAGTCAGGGTGACAGTGCAAAAACATTCCTTCCTGGTCTTCACAAGGAGTGATGCTTAGAAATCAGCAACGTGCTTTGGAACCCTCCTCCCTGCCCCGTCCTTGCCTCCCTGTCCCCTAACCCCCACCTCTAGTCTGGGTTCCATTTCCAAAGAACTTTGCTGTGTTTTGGGGAAGAAGACTGATGAAACACTGCCTCCAGGTGACGCTTTGTGTGACGCTTCCCCCTCCCCCAGGTATCTGCATTTTAATGAGGGTATTCTGATAGACTGAGAAGATGTTAACACCCAACAGGAGGAATTCCTAAAGGTGGAATTTCCCAGTCAACAAAGAAATATAAACTTAAAAAGAGAGGCCTCAAAATATCTCAATATCAAGGTGAGATGGGCTTGAATACCCCCTGCCGGGGCAGATGTCCTGCCTGTGTGCCTGCATCTCCCCATGTTTCTTCTCCTCTGGGATCTTTGTTCTACTTCTGTGTTTTCCTTCATGCGATCATCCCAGCATTTGCTTTTCTCCTTTGCCTTCATGAGAGCATCCAGATGAAGTAGAAGGTGCCCTCAGGACACCCACCCTCTAGTACCAGCTCAGATGCCCAACACAGGTCTGCAGAAATACACTCCAGGATGCTTTTCCAAGGCGAAGACTCCCAGCATGAAGAGGAAAGGCATCTGGTCTCCCCATTCATCTACAGCTGAAACATCTTACCTCACATTCCAGGCAAGAGCTTGTCCAGCCTATGCTTGGATCCTTCCAAGAACCCTCTTCTTCCCAATGCAGACCCTTTCATCCATGAGCAGTTCTGAGGTAAGGGTTTCACTCATTGGATGGATCTCCCAGTACCCTGGAGCAATAGGTTCTGGTCCACCCTTAGAGGGTCACATGGGCAAAATGGGAGCTGGGGAACCTGGGCTCGTCCTTCCCAGCAGCCATGTGCTCTTGGGCACTCATTTGTCCCCATTTGCAGAACAGGAATAGTAATCTCTAACTTGAAGTGCTGGACAAGATCAATCACTTTTCAGAGCAATAAATCCCAAAGTTCTTTGACCAGAGTTTGCGTCCTGAAGCCACCGCTCCTGCCTCTGTTACCATAGGGCTAGTTCCACGTCAATGAAGGCAATCAGCACCTGTGTCTTTCTCCATAAAATCATGCAGCCTGACTTGGAAAATGCTATGGCTTGCATTCTGGCCATAGCCTTGTCTTCCCAGGGCCAAACTCTGTTCTTCCCCGACCCAGAGACGGTTGCTTTGAGAGATGGGAGGTGACAGGGGTAGGTGTGTTCTTCCCGACAACTGAGAGGCGGAACACCTCAGTTTCAGCCCTGTTGATTCCATTTGCCCTGTGTGACCTTGAGGAGAGTCCCTCATTTCTCTGGCCTATACATTCTTCATTGAAAAAAGAAAGAGGTGACTTGAGATAGTCTTGGAGGCCTTATTAGCTCCAGTTAACCTGTGGCTCATAGCGGGGAGGTGCTGGTAAAAGGGCTGCACAGGACCCTGTCGGGGACAAATTTCTCCACACTCTTGTAAGCACCAAATCATCCCAAATATTTGATAACCTCACGTGGACTCTGAAACTTTTATGCAAAAAGACTTTTTAAAAAGCTTATACATTTATTCCTCCCCAGTTTCAGTCTCTGGGATCTGGCCTCTGTGCAGACATAAGGATGTTGAAAGAAATGACGGCATCCACCAGCCCAACCTTCCACTGGCACAGTCACCTGAAGCCTTGTGAAAATCTCCGTTGCATCAGCCCCAGTATCAAAGCCTCAGAGTGCCTCACTTTGCTAGGAGCGGTGCCACACCTCCCATCCCTGGACAGAGAGAGGGCTCCAGGAGAACTGAAGCGTGGGAGTCCCTGTGACCTGGAAGGAGAGGAACTGAGGACGTAGTGCCAGGCACCGAGCATCGTGAGGCTTCCAGCTACCGAAGCGGTGCCTGAGGATGGAAGCCAGAGGCCAGGACCAGGTGGACAGCTCCTAACCAAGTAACCAACAAACAACAAATTGGGCACGCTACATTAAAAATAAAAAGAAAAGACTGTTCAAGTAGGAGATAAGTAAGCTCTAAGTCAGTTCAGGGAGAAGAGGAAAACGCAGGTTGAAAATGGACAGTAAATGTAGGGCCTGGATCTTTTTCTTGCACTGCAGTGAAAGTGGCTGTGGGAGTTTTTACCCAGTTCCTGAGGCATTTAAAGGGGAAATGCCAGAGTGGACCCACAGTGCATGAGCTGGTACAAGATGTGCTTTTTCTTTCTTTCTTTTACTTTCCAAAGAAGAGACCTCCATTTAGAGCCCCAGCCCCACTCTGTCAAGCTTCATCCTGAAGCTCGGTTCCCAGGTCCACAAAAGGCCTCCGCTCCCCAGAACGGCCATGTATTGGCCTCACAGATGACACACAGCTCCAAGCCCATGTCAGAGTCAAAGCCAGCATGCCTCAGCCTGTGGACCAGGTGCCAGTCTCAGTGCATTCAGTGGCATGAGAGCCCTGAGCAGCCATCCTGGAGCCACTGGCCGAGCCCACGGAAAACCACCTCCTTCTCACTCACCCGCTGTCACTCCAAAGAGCTGGGGAGTCTGCACCCTGGCAGCAGGGGAAGGGGTCGGATGTTATGTGTTTTTCAATGAACACTTTTGTTCTATGTATTTATTTTTATATTTATTTATGCATGTATTGATGATTGATTGAGAGACTGAGTCTCGCTCTGTTGCCCACACGGAGTGCAATGGCGCTATCTTGGCTCACTGCAACTTGTGCATCTCAGATTCAAGCAATTCTCCTGCTTCAGCTTCCCAAGTAGCTGGGACTATAAGCATGCGCCATTATGCCAAGCTAATTTTTGTACTTTAGTTGATACAGGGTTTCACTATGTGTTTGTCAGGCTGGTCTCAAACTCCTGACCTCAGGTGATCCACCTGCCTTGGCCTCCCAAAGTCCTGGGATTATGGGCATGAGCCACCATGCCAGGCCTATTTATTTTTAATTAATAGACTTTTTCTTTTTTAGACGGAGTCTTGCTCTGTCACCAGGCTGGAATGCAGTGGCATGATCTCAGCTCACTGCAGCCTCCACCTCCCAGGTTCAAGCGATTGCCTTGTCTCAGCCTCCTGAGTAGCTGGGACTACGGGCATGCACCACCACGCCTGGCTAATTTTTGTATTTTTAGTCAGATGGGGTTTCACCATTTGGCCAGGATGGTCTCAATCTCTTGACCTCATGATCTGCCGGCCTCGGCCTACCAAAGTGGTGGGATTACAGCCATGAGCCACAGCGCCAGGCCAATTAATAGAATTTTTAAAGCAGTTTTTCATTTACAGAATAGTTGAATGGAAACTCCAAAAGCTCCCATAGATCCCCTTACCCTCCTCACACATCTTCCCTAATTTTAACATCTTGCCCAGATGTGGTATGTTTGTTACAACTGATGAGCCAACAGTAAGACAATATTATTCACTAAAAGTACATACTTTACATTAGGGTTACTCTTCATATTATATACTCTATGGATCTTGACAAATGTGTAATGACATGGGCCCATTACCACAGTTTTATATAGAATGGTTTCACTGCCCTAAAGGTCCTCTATGCGCCACCGACACATCCCTCCCTTTCCCCCACGCCCACCAGCCCCTGGCCCTCAACGACCTGTCTTCACACTTTCTAGAGTTCCTTATAGTTGGAATCAGACAGAATGTACCCTTTTCAGATTGGTTTTTTCGCTTAGCAATATGCATTTATGGTTCCTCTATGTCTTTTCATGATTCAATAGCTCATTTCTAAAACTCCACGGAAAATTTCATTGTCCCGGATGTACCACAGTTTGACAGACAACTTGGTGGCTCCCAAGTTTTGGCAATTATGATTAAAGCTGTTACAGGCATTCATGTGCAGGCTTTTTTGCACACATAAGTTTTCAATTCATTTGCATAAATACCTAGAGAACAATTGCTAGATTTATGGTAAGAGTGTGTTTAATTTAAAAAAAAAAAAAAAACTGCCAAATAGCTGTAGCACTTTGCATTCCCACCAGAAATAAATAAGAGTTCCTGTTGCTCCACATCTTTGCCAATATTTGATGTCAGAATTTTGGATTTTGCCATCCTCATAAGTAAATGTATAGTGGTATCTCATTCTTTTACTTTGCCATCCTCTGATGACATGATGTTGAGTATTTCTTCACAGGCTTATTTGCCACTGCATATCTTGTTTGGTGAGATGTCTGGTCTGATATTTTGCCCATTTTTTAATTGGGTTCTTGGTTTTTTTATTGTTGAGTTTTAAGAGTTCTTTTCAGATGCCAGTCCTTTACTGATAAGTGTTTTGCAAACATTGTTTCCCAGTCTGACTCATGTTTTTATTCTCTTAGGAGTGTCTTTTACAGAGTAGAAGTATTTAATTATAATGCTGTCCCATTTGTCAATTTGTTCTTCCATGGATTATGCTTTTGGCATTGTAACTAAAATGTCATTGTCAGAACAAAGGTCACTTAGCTTATCTCCTATGCTATATTCTAGAACTGTTACAATTTTGCATTTTACACTTAGGTCTATGATCCTTTTGAGTTCATTGTGTGAAGGGTGTAAGGTCTGTGTATTATTTTGCATATGGATGTCCAATTGTTCCAACACTGTTTGTTGAAAAGCCTCTTTCTCCATTAAGTGGTCTTTGCTTCTTTGTCACAGGTCAGCTGAGTATATTTGTGTAGATCTTTATCTGGCCTCTCTATTCTGTTCCATTGTCACAGGTCAGCTGAGTATATTTGTGTAGATCTTTATCTGGCCTCTCTATTCTGTTCCATTGGTCCATTTGCCTATTATTCTGCCAGGAGGACACTGTCTCATTTACTATAGCTTAGTATTAAACGTTAAAGTCAGGTAGGATTTTAAAGTCAGGTCCTCCAACTTTGTTCTCCCAGTGAATTTTTTTTTTTTTTTTGCCTTTTCCAGTAATCTTTAGAATCAGTTTTGTTAAAATAGCTACAGGTTAACTTGCTGGGACTTTAACTGGGATTGCATTAAATCCATAGATCGAGTAGAGAACTGACATCTTGATAATAATGAGTATTCCTGTCTATGTACATGGATTATCTATTTCATTTATGTCTTCTTTGATTTTTTCGTGAGACTTTGGTAGTTTTCCTCATATGGATATTGTACATATTTTGTTAAATTTTTACCTAAGCATTTACTTTTTGCTGATAATATAGCCAGCATTGAGATTTTAATTTCAAATTCTAGTGATTCATTACTCTTATATAAAAAAGCACAACCTTGTATCCTGCGACCTTGTCGTAGCCACTTATTAGTTCCAAGAGTTTGTTGTTGGTGGTGATGATGGTGGTTCTTTGGAATTTTCCACATAGACAATCATGTCATCTGTGAACAAAAACAATTTTTTCCCAATCTGTATACATTTTATTTCCCTTTCTTGTCTTGTTGCATTAGTTCAAACTTCCAGTACAATGTTAAAAGGAGTGGTAGGAGAGATATTCTTGCCTTCTTCCTGATCTTAGCAGGAAACTATCTAATGTCTCACCATTCAGATGCCTCATCGTGTTAGATGTAGCTGTCATGTAGATGTTCTTTATCAAGTTAAGGAAGATTCCTCCCTCTATTTCTTGTTCACTGAGAGTTTTTATCATGAAGACATATTAGATTTTGTCAATTGCTTTTCCTGCATCTATTGATGTAACAATATGTTTTTTTCCTTTAACCTGTTGATATCTTGATTTATATTAATTTAATTTCAACTCTTGAGCCACCCTTGTATACCTGGGATAAATCCTACTTGGCCATGGTATGTAATTCTTTCTTTGCATTGTTGGGATTCATATTTTACTGAGATTTTTTGCATGTGTATTTATGAGAAATATACATTTGTATCTTTCCTTTAATGTTATGTCTATCTGGTTTAGGTATTAACATAATGCTAGTCTGATAACTGAGTATGAAGTACTCACTCTGCTTCTATTTTCTGAAAGAGATTGTTAAGAATTGGAATAATTTCTTCCTTAAATGTTTTGTAGAATTCACCAGTAAAACCATGTGGGCCTTGTACCTTCTGCTTTGGAAGGTTATTATTTATTCAGTTTCTTTAGTGGATAGAGACCTATTCAAATTATCTATTTCTTTTGTTGTGAGTTTTAAAAAATTGTGTCTTTCAAAGAATTGGTCTATTTCACCTAGATTATTGAATTTGTGGGTATGGGGTTGTCCTTGTAACATTCCCTCATTATCACTTTAATGTCCATAAGATCAGTGGAGATTAGCTCCCTTTCATTTCTGACAGCAGTCATTCGTGTCTTCTCTCTTCCTTTCTTACTTAACCTGGTTAGTGGCTTACCAGTTGTATTGAGCTTCTCCAAGAACCATCTTTTGGTTTTGTTAATATTCTCTACTAATTTCCTGTTTTCAATTTCATTGATTTGTGCTCTACTTTTTATTATTTTTCTTATACACACTTTGAATTTAATTTTCTCTCCTTATTGTAGCTTCCCAAGGTAGAAAATTTAATTATTGACTTTTTCTTTTGTAATATACGCATCTAGTGCTACAAGTAGTCCTCTAAGCACTGACTTAACTATATCCTACCTATTTTGATGTTGTATTTTAATTTTTCATTTGTTTTGAAATATTTTTAAATTGCTCTTGAGACTTTTTCTTCGACTCATGTAGTATTTGGATGCGTGTTGTTTAATCTCCAAATATTTGTGGATTTTCTGGCTATTTTTCTGTTATTGGTTTCAATTTTAATTTCATTAATGTCTTAGAGATGATCTAAGACACCTTGATATAATTTCTGTTATTTTAAATATGTAAAGATATGTTTTATGTCCCTCAATTCTTTCCATCTTGGTGACTATTCCATGTGATCTTGAGAAGAATGTGCATTCTGCTTCTGTTGAATAAACTATTCTACAAATAGCAATTAGACCCAGTTGACTGATGGTGCTATTGAGTTCAACTATGTCCTTACTGATTTTCTTCCTGGGGTCTGTCAGTTACTGACAGAAGAGTGTTGAAATCTACAACTATCATAGTGGATTAACTATTTTTCCTTGCAGTTCTATCAATTTTTGCCCGTATATTTTGACACTCTGTTGTTGGATACATACACTGTAAGGACTGCTGTGTCTCCTTGGATAATTAACTCTTTTTTCCATCTTCATCCCTGATAATTTTCCTTGCTCTGAAATCTGGCCTTTTTGAAATTAATATAGCTATTCCACTCTTCTTTTGATTAGTATTAACATGTTATCTATTTCTCCATCTATTTTTACTCTGTGTCTTTACATTTAAAACAGGCTTGTTGCAGACAAAATATAGATTGGATCTTGTTTTTTATCCCCTCTTACAGCCTTTGTCTTTTAATTAGTGTATTTAGAACATTGATATTTAAAATTATTATTGGTATCCATTTTTTGTTGGTATCTATTATATTTGTTACTCTTTTCCATTTAATTCCTTTGTTCTTTTGTGTTTTTTTTTTCTTTTTTTGTCTTCCACTCATTTTCTGCCCTCTCTGGTTTTAATTGAATATTTTGTATAATTCCATTTCTTGTTCCCTCTTAGCATATAAATTATAGTTCTATTTTTACTTTTTATAATGATGGTATATTTTTATACTTTTCTTGAGTTTCTGATACATATTTATAACTAATTTTAGCCCTCGCTCTAATAGCACTATACCACTTAGCGAGTACTGCAAGTACCTTAGAACAGAGTACTTCCAATTCCTCCCCCTCCTCCCATCACGTATAACATTGCTGTCACCCCTTTCACACCATAAGCTCTAATCATCACATACATTGTGGCCATTATTATTTCAAACAAACTGTGCTGTGTTACTTTAAAAACAGAAAATAAAAAGTTTATTTTACTTTCATTCATTCCTTCTCTTGTACTCTTCTTTATTTATGTACATCCCATTTTCTCTCCTGTATCATTTTTTTATCTCTCTGAAAATTTTTATTTAACATTTCTTGCAAGGCAGTCTACTGATAAGAAACTTTCTCATTTTCGTTTGTCTGAGAAAATATTTATCTGTCACTCATGAAGGATAATGTTGCTGGATACAGAATTATAGATTTGTTGTTAACTTTTAACACATAAAATATTTCACTTCCATCTCTTTTTGCCTATATGGTTTCTAAAAAGAAGCCTAATGTAACCCTTATCCTTGATCCTCTGTAAGTAAAATGTTTTTCTCCTCTGGCTTCTTTTAAGATTTTGTCTTCTATTTTCTGTAGTTTTAAAATGATATACCCAGGTATTGATTTATATGCATATATATTATGCTCGATGTTCTCTGAGTTCCTTATATCTGTGGTTTAGTGTCTTTACTTAATCTGAGAAAATCATTAATCACTATGTCTTTTAATACTTTTTAAAATTTTTTTCTTATTCCAGCATTCCAGTTTTGTGTTTCTTACACCTTTTGTAAGCATCCCACAGCCCTTGGATAATCTGTCTTGTCTTCATTCTTTTTGTCTCTTTGCTTCTCAGTTTTGGAAGTTCATTTTAACATGTCTTCAAGCCTGCTAATTCTCTCTTCAGCTATGTCCAGTTTATTGATGAAACTTCAAAGGCATTCTTCGTTTCTGTCACAGTGTTTTTGACATCTAGCATTTCTTTTGATTGTTCCCTAGATTTTCCACCTCTGCTTCCATTGTGTATATGCTGGCACACGGGCCACTTTTGCCATTAGACCCCCAGCGTATTAGTCATGGATGTTTCATACTCCTGGTCTGATGGTTTCATCATCTCTGCTCAGTCTGAGTCTGGATCGGGTGCTTGCCCTGTCTCCCAGCAGTTTCTTTGCCTGTGCACATGGTTTGCTGTACTGTGGCTATCTGAGTTTAAGATCACTTCTGGATCCTTTTTTTCATCTCTCCTGTTGTCTTAGATTTTCTCAAGAAAGTCTTCCTGAAGTGGAGTCTGAATCTTGCACTAATTTTAGCTGTAATCCCTGTGACAGGAGCCCCATCGGTGTGGGGGTAAGGTGTGTGGAGATGGGAAGCGTCCTATGGCCCTATGAGGGGGTCTCAGGGCTATGACCCTCACACAGCCTTCTAAGTTATGCTTTATTTTCCTCCTAGAGTGTCACAGGATGATTAGAAAGAGCTGGCATTGAATAGTTTTCTTCTCCTGGTTTTGTTAGGCTCTGCTAAAACCCAAGTCAGTTACGCTTCAGCAAAATGATTCCCTTGGGGTCAGGTCTTGTGAAGAACAGCATGCATTCCGCATGTTTCAAAATGGCTGCTTTTCCCTCCCTCTGCTGCAAGCATGGGGGGATCTTTGTCCTGTCTTCAATGTAAAAACCTGGCAGGGCTCCTGAATGTAAAAGTCATGAGAATGTGTGAGCCCCCCACAACCGAGACCCCTCCTGGAGCTTCTAACTCGCACACGCATCCACGCAGAGCCTCCCACTGTTTGCCGGTTCTGGTTTAGGCTGTCCTGCTCTGGCCCGGGGTTCTGTGGCAGTTCCTTTTCTTGGGCATCTTCTCCAGTAAGCGCCAGTCTCTATAACTCTGGAGACAGATATTTGTTTGTGACCCCTATTCTTTAAGAGATCTAAAAAGAGTTGTTAATTTTCAGTTTGTTCAACATTTTCATATTGTTAGGACAGAGTCATGACTTCCAAGCTCCTTACATGTCAAGCCAGAAACTGAAGTCCTTTAATAAGCATTTTTTTTTTTTTGAAGCAGAGTCTCTCTGTGTCACCCAGGCTGGAGTTCAATGGTGTAATCTCAGCTCACTGCAGCCTCCATCTTCTAGATTCAAGTTGTTCTCATGCCTCATCCTCCCAAGTAGCTGCGATCACAGCCATGTGCCACCATAACCAATACTTTTTGTATTTTTAGTAGAGGTGGGGTTTCATCATGTTGTCCAGGCTGGTCTTAAACTCCTGGCCTCAAGTGATCCACCCACCTTGGCCTCCCAAAGTGCTGGGACACATCTGGCCTTTAATAAAGTTTTAATTTTAAAATAGTTTTAGATATACAGGAAACTTGGGAAGACAGCCTAGAGAGTCTTCCTATTCTCCACACTCAGGCTCCCACTGTTAACATCCTATATTAGTATAATTTAGTTGTCACAACTCTTGATCCAATATTGATACATTAATATTAGCTAGAGTCTGTATTTTATTCATATTTTCTTAATTTTCCCCTAATATTCTTTTTCTCTCCCAGGATCCCCATACAGCAGGAGTCCCCCATCCTTGAACCTTGGATCAGTTCCTGTTCACGGCCTGTTAGGAGCTGGCCACACAGCAGGAGGTGAGTGGCGGTGAAGGAGCATGACCACCTGGGCTCTGCCTCCCGTCAGATCAGCGGCAGCACTGGATTCTCATAGGCGCATGGACCCTACTGTGAACTGCACGCGTGAGAGATCCAGGCTGCATACTCCTTATGAGAATCTAACTAATACTGGATGATCTGAGATGGAACAGCTTTATCCTGAAACCTTCCCCTACCACCATCCATGGAAAAAGGTGGCCAGAAAGGCTGGGGACCGCTGCCATCCAGGACATGACATTACCTCTTACCATCATGTCCTCTCAGACCCCTCTTGGCTGGGACAATTTCCCAGACGTTTCTTGTTTGTGATCAGTTTTGAAAAGTATGATTTGGGTATTGCAAAGAACAACCTTCAGTCGGAGTTCGTCCGATGGTTTTGTTATGATTAGGCTGCACTGTGCACTTTTGGGAGGAAGACCCTGGAGGTAAAATGCCAATCCCGTCCCATCCCATCAAGGGCACTCGGTGTCAGCATGACTCATCCCTGCGGATGCTGCCTTGCTCGCCTGGCCGAGGGAGTGCTTGTCAGCCTCTCCACCGCGGTTACTTTCCTCCTCCTTTCCCTTTTTGGAAGAAAGTCAGTATTTGGCACGATTTTTCAACTCGGGATTCTCATAGAGGGCTTTCCTTCCAGTTTCTTCACAGGGAAAAGCAAACCAGGGATCCACACGCTCTCACTCACTCACCCACTCATTCAGTAACGCTCATCTGATGTCCACCCAGACCCCCTGTGGGCCCTGGCCACCAAGTGGAGAATGAAGCAGAGATGGGCCTTGTCCTCAGGAAACCTGCAACCTACTGGAGAGACAGCCTCTAAACCAGCAGTCACAGCCATCAGAGAGCCATGAGGCGGAGTGCACAGAGCAGGGGATGGGAGAAGGGGTCCTAACTCACATAGGGTGGGTGGAGGCAAAGACTGTCGTAGATCCCAGGGGACAGAGGCCAGGAGCTGGCTCACGTGAGGCCCAGCCCATGCAAAGTCCCCGGGGTTGGGTGGTGGAAAGTGGCTAAGCCGTGCTGCTCTCAGCCCTCCAGGCCACCCTTGTTCATTCTTTTCATCAGACTTCGCTCTACTCTAGGTCCGACACCACATCTTGTCCTCTCTTTCTCTACCTAATGCAGGCTGACTGACAGAATAGGGGCAGTCATGCAGATCTGCGAGGTCTGTTCAGGGGCCACCAAACACTCCATAGGCCTGAGTTTCTGCAGTTCTAAAGACCTTGTGCTAAGGAAGAGGGAGGCAGTGGGTGGTCTGGCAGCCGGAGAGCAAAGGTAGCCGGCAGTCAGCAAGGATGCAGGCGCCTGCCCATGGGCAGAGGAAACAAGCCCTAGGAGCGAGGAGTGTAGAAACAGGCCCAAGACGCTTTGGGGAAAGTAGGTCAGATCTTAGATTTCTGAGCTCACTGTTCAGCCCCCTGATAACTTGATAAAGCTGCAGTTTGCCAGAGACAGTGCAAGCAGATGTTATCCGGGTGTGCTTAGCTTCCAGGCACGAAGTCCCTGCATTTGGCTGGGACAACACCTGTACCTGCAGGCCTGAGCATGGTGTGAGCATGGGGGCCAGAGCACCCTTGGGAGAGGGGGAGATGGGAGAGAGGAGGAACGGAGGACAAACTTTCCAGTAGCAGAACCTTAGGTGATGAAAGTAACCTCCTTCCCGCTGAGAGCACAGGAGGTGTGCAGGCTGCTGGCCTGTGAAGGGGGCAGAGATGGGACTTTTGGCAGCCAGGCCGTTTGTAACCAGCCTCATGCTCCCCCGCCCCATTTCCCTTGGCTCCAAGCCCACTGTGTTCCTTTGTACCCCCTTTTCCTCTGATCCACAGGCCCACTCCCCGCTCAGCCTCTTTGCAGGGCCACCTCCTGCACACACGCACACATGTCCATATGCATGCACACGCTGGGGCTCAGAAAACAGTGCCCAGAAATGAAGGCCTCAGCCTCACGAGCGGCCCCATTCTCCCCGAAGGCTACCATACAAATTAGAATCCCTCTTTACCAAGGCAAGTCATAGTCACCAGACCCCCTCGTCGCCAATGCCAGCCATCAAACTTCTGCGTTAAAACTGGCCATAAAAAAAAATGGTCTGACCTGCCTTGTTCTACTGTAGGACTCCCATTCCAGAGGAAGCCCTGCCCTGTACCCAGCAGGGAGAAATGCTGCTCAGAGAGGCCGGAGAGAATCTTCACAGACAGCCCTTGCTGGGCTTCCCCACTCGCTCTGTTAGCATTGGATCACACCCTTTTTGTCCAATCCTCTTTCTACATGACTGTCCATCCTTTGCTGAACCTAGCATGAAAGTGGACCATTTTCCCTGTATCTTTGGGTCTTCATTCTGAAGGCTCCTGTGAACACACATCAGACACATTTATTTGTGTGCCTCTTCCCCTATGAATCCATCGGCCTCACGTCGGTGATTTTAAGTGAACCTTGAGGGGGACACCTGTGCTGGCTCCTCCTGCTCACCCTGGATGCAACCTTCACTCATTGATTCAGGCCACACTCACACCTCCCTGCCAGCTCTTATGAACCAACCCCGCCTCTGCAGACCCACGGCCAGTGGCTGCCGTCCATTTCCTGCCTCCCTTGTGACGGGCCCGGCAGTCCTGTGTCAGTGTGAATGTCCCCACTTCACAGTGGAAGGTGCCGTCTCTGCAAGAGGACCGAAGGGCGGCACTGTGATGCAAGTCCGTCTGGCTCCTGAACCCATGCTCCTTCCACCACACTCATGTGGTCCCTTGCTGCAGTAACGGGAATATGAAAGGAAAAGGCAGGTTCCTTCCGGAAAGGAGCAGGTTGGGCGGGGCGGCTGTCTCCAGCTGTGTGGGTTACAGCACAAGGCCACAGTGTCTGACCAGAGCTGAGACAGGCGTTCCGTGGGGTCATGCCATCAGAGTTTGTCATAACCTTGGGACGTCCTCAGGTTGGGACTGCCTGCCCTCTGGTCCCAGCTATACCATACGTCTGCTGTGTGACTCAGGCAAGCCACTCAGCATCTCTGAGCACAGATTCATCTACATAACAGGGGTGTTCTCGTCACTCAGGAGACTCGGGTGAATTAGAGAAATGTGTGCTCACAGAGCGCCCAATGCAGGCCCTGCTCAGGGGGTGTGCCAGGTAAGCACCTGCTCCCATGGCTGCCGTCACCCAGCCCTGGTCACCCAGCCCCAGAGAGCTTCCCGGGCATTTCTCCAGGCCCAGATGGTACCAACCCACAGGGACCTCTCATCCGAGGTGGGCAGTCCGTCCTAACTCACCCATATCACAACTCTTCGCACTTCCTAAATGGAGCACAGCCCATCACTGCCATTGCTGAAGGGCCCTGCTGGGTGGACTCCCTGCTTCTTAAGATGAGCACACAATGAATAAAAAAATGGGTGCAGAGTGCATGCCCACTTTGGATTCCTCCAGCCTCGCTGTGATTAGACAGAGCTGGTGATTAACTAGTTATGAGCTCTCCTTTACGGAGCAAGGAGCTGTGGCCTGGAGAGTTGACTAAGTGGCTTGATTAGAATTATACAGCAGGAAAGAGTTTAAGTGTGGCCTGCAGCCTGAGACGGAGAGGCGGGAGGTAAAGCAGCCATGTCTCAGCTTTGGAGACCAGCGGCCCTGACTGCCAGTGCTGCCTTCAGTAAGGCCCCTAACCTCAGTTTCTTCGTCTGTAAACTAGGCTGATGATACTTACTTTCATCTATTTTATCTTGCTATAAAGGAATATCGGAGACTGGGTAATTTACAAAGAAAAGAGGTTTATTGCACTTCCAGTTCTGCAGGCCGTGCAAGGAGCACAGAGCCAGCCCCTCGTAATAACTGTGTGACCTATGGCAGTCACCCCCTCACTGATGAGGCCCTCAGGGAGCGTCCATTCATGGTGAAAGGTGAGAAGGAGCTGGCTTCACATAGTGAGAGAATGGGGAAGAGAAGAGAGGGGAGAAAGTGTCAAGCACTTTTTTTTCTGAGATGGAGTTTTAGCTCTTGTCACCCAGGCTGGAGTACAATGACGCGATCTCAGCTCACTGCACCCTCCACCTCCCAGGTTCAAGCGATTCTCCTGCCTTGCCCTCCCGAGTCGCTGGGATAATAGGCCTGTGTCACCAAGCTTGGCTAAGTTTTTGTATTTTTAGTAGAGATGGGGTTTTGCCATGTTGACCAGGCTGGTCTTGAACTCCTGACCTCAGGTGATCCACCCGCCTCGGCCTCCCAAAGTGCTGGGATTACAGGTGTGAGCCACCACACCCGGCTGGTCAAGCTCTTCTTAACAATCTTTTTAACAATCACATCTCCAGAGAACTCTATTAGCAAGAACTCACTCATTACCACAGGAAGGGCACCAAGTCATTCATGAGGAATCTGCCTCCATGACATGCCCCACCTCCAACATTGGGGAATCACACTTCAGCATGAGATTTGGAGGGGACAACTGCTCAAGCCATCAGTGCTTCACAAGACTATTCTGAAAATCAAGCTAGGTGATGTATATGGCATCTCTGACACTGAAGGGCTTGGTAGAAGGCGCCGTTACTGCAGACAACGTGGGGGCTGAGGGCGGGGACCCTGCCAACCTGAGCCCCCGCAGAGAGAATCATTTCCGGCTCCCTGTTGCTTAGCCCTTCCGCACTCCCTCCTCCTCCTCCAGCAAACTTGAATTCTGTATGAAGCTGTCCTCCAGCAGAAGGGTTATAATTAATTTATGTTGGGGCCATAATAGATTCCAATACAAACTCCATTTCATTGCGTCCAACTCCACTATGACTGCTGTTTGCTGCGAGGCATAATTCCATAACTCACCGTGAAATGTGGCCCCATGCATGCTCTTCCCCAGCCCCCGGAAAGGAGAGTGGAGGCACGTGGCTGTCTTCCGTCCCTTGGATGGAGGCTCTCCACTCCCACCCTCCTAGGCAGCACGCACTCTGGTCATGAGGTCCTCCTGTAACAACCATGCGACCTGCAGCATCCCCCACGCTCTCTGACCCTCAGCTTTCTCATTCACAGAAATGGAACAATGCAGTAATGTATGCCTTGTGAGGTATTTGTGAACATAAAATCAGACAGACTTCTGTAAAATACCGCAGTGTCAGGCGCTTGCCATGTGCTTCATGATAACAACTGACAATAGCCGCTAATATTTAATGAGCACTCGCTGTGTGCCCGCAGTGTGCTGGCTGCAGCAATCCTCGGGCCCACCTGTGAAGCTAGTCCCATGCGCACTTCCCTAGGCGTTATGGGGAAAGGCTGTCCTAACAGCGTGGTTTTTCTTTAGTGAGGCCTCCATCGGGTGGGCAGAGCAGGAAGAACGGGCCCAGGGCCATCCTGGAAGACGAGATGGGCACCTGAGCTCCCCGACCAGAGTCATACCTGGGTATTGCTACCCAAGATCCTTTCAAGGAGCAGGGGCAGAGAGAGGCAAAGGCTGTCTCCATCTCCAGGCCCTGGGCACTTAGCCCCTCCTCTCACTCTCAGATTGAAAGGAGCCGAGAGTAAGCAACTCAAAAGTAGAGATGGCAAATGGATTATGCCTTAAAAGATGAGGGAGGGGCGCCGTGGCTGCGGACTAAGAGTGGAGCGGGCGAGGAAGGACGCCTGCAGTGAGCTCAGTGGGGCTGCTGGCCAGTGCAGAGTCACAGCAGCGGTCTCCTTCCCTGAGATCCTCAGCAGCCCGTCCATCACCCAGGGTTCGAGGCAGGAGCTGCTCCCCTGCTCCCAGGAGGCTCACTTCAACTCCACGAGGCTCTTTGTCCGAGGCTTATTTGCATGGTCAGCCACTCCTCACACAGCAGACCCCACTGCCCGGGCATTGATCTTCTTCCACTGGGCATCCCTGTGGGTGTCTGGAGCTCCTCACTGCCTATGTGCCCTGAGCGTGCCCTGGCCCTGCTCCCAGGCCCCCGCCCTTCAGCCTCCCATGTCTGAGCCACTTCTCTAGGCCTCCCCAGCATTGCATGAGAGCTGTCTTCTGTTGGACAGGCACCTGCCAGCAAGCCTCTCAAAAGCATCACACTTCCAACAGCTTTCTTGATTTGCACCCCCAAACCTGCTTCTCCATGCACCGCCCTAGATTTCACCAAAGTGCCCAGAATCCCAGATGCGCCCTTGACGCCTCTCGTCCATTCACATCTGCATTCGCTCTATCAGGAAGTCGCTGCTTCCTGCCATTAACATATCCCTGGAAAGTCACTCTTCACCTCCTCAAGGCTGCTGGCTGGCACCGTCCTACACTGCAGGATCCTGCCACCGCCTCCCAAAGCTAAAGAGCCCCTTGCCTCCCTCTGCCCCACCAACCCCACTGCATCCCCTGTTGCTTCTCTGCTAAACCTTCTCAGCTTCTCAGCATACCAACCCAAGTCAGGATTTGAATGTAAGTCAGCTCTCATCAGCTCACTGCTTAAAATCAGCTTCCAGCAGCTTCCATGACATTCAGAATAGAATCTCTCAGGTCCTCAAGAGCTCCAGCCCCTGCCTGCCTCTCCCGGTCCCTCATGCTGGCCCCTTGGTATTCATGGAGTAAGTCAAGCCAAGCCTGGGCTCTTTCTGCTCTCTGGCCCCTGGATGTCTGCAGAGCTCAGCCTTAGCTCAGTCAAGTTCTGCTCAGACGGCCTCGCCACAGAGGCCTCCCCACACTCTGGGCGAAGTGGTCCCTCTACCTGCACCCGGTCCCTGTAGCCCTTAACCCTGACTTATTTGCCTTCATAACACCTAAAACTATCTCATATTTTTAGATGTATTTTTTTCTTTGGTTATTGTCTGTGTCCTGCAATAAAATATCAGACTTGGGTTATGGGCTATATAAAATCTAAAACCTTTTATTTAAAAACTGTATCCCCAGAAACTATAACAGTGTCTGCAACATAGCAGGTTTTCAAAAAATAGGTGATGAATGAAAGAAGGAGCAGAATAATTTGTCTACAACAAAACAGGTGAAATTGTACATCTGTTTATACACACATGCACACAGGTACCTAAACATGTACACACGTACAAGCAGTGTATGGATAGGGGAGGACCAGCAGGAGAAAACCTAATCTTCATGCTCAGAAAGCCACACTCCAGGAGAAAAAGTTGTCACATGCTGGGACAAGGAAGACATTAGACCAACAAACCGCTCTCCAAAGAACGAGCGAAGGGACGCTGGCCAGCGTCACCATATCTGAGTGCAGAGGGAGTGGCCTAAGCAGAGCCGGGATGGAGGGGAGCTTACTGGGTGGCCAGCACGCCCCGCCTGGCAGTCTGTGGAGGGGACTGCAGTCTGCTTCTGGTCAGATTTGACCTAGAAAGAGAGCAACACTAGGCTGCCGGTAAATGAAGGAACAGGCAGGTAGGAGGCAGCCCCAAAGCTGTGGGGACCGTGAGCTGCCTTTCAGGGGGTCCTTGGGGTTTCTGCACTCCCCAGCAGAGTGGAGGACGGCACCCCACTAGCCTGCTGGCCCGGCCTTGGAGCCCACAGTCAGAGGGCAGAGGAGGAGCTAAAAGCTTAGCATTGGAAGCCCTAGATTTGCCTCTGAACCTCAGGTGAAACTAACTCACACCGCGGAGTCTGTTTTGCCACCAGTGAGTTCATCACTCAGTTTGCCTGGGACCCTTACCGTGAACGTTCTGGTGTCCCAGCGTAATCATTCATCACACTGCTTTCACTTCCAAGGGTCTCAGCTCAGATAAATAATATTGTCACTAAAAATCCCTTATGCATATCCCTCGTGGAGTTTCTGGGAGGACTGAACGAGTGGGTGGGTGTGACTGCGCCCAGCACCACCTCTGACACACAAGTCCCACTAATGTTCACGCTGCCTGCAGAGCCCATTGTGCCCTGCCCACGTTGCCTGTGCCCTGGGTGTCGCTGCCCCGCTCCACCTGCTCTGGGCCTGCTGCCTCCTCCTCCCCCACTCCCTACACCACAGCTGCCTGAGCCTGAGCTGAGCGATTCCTGGCCACACTGACGGCTCCACAGAGAGCGCATTGCCCAGGATGAATGCGTTCCTGTCCTGGCCACACAGGTAATGAACGGCCGAGGCCAGGCAGGGAGACACTCCCTTATCTCACCCTGGCAAGTCTCCCTCTTCCTCTTCTTGAGCGATGGGCAGCAGGCCCATCTGGGAGCCGTGGCCACACTTTACAGAGCCTTCACTGGGAGTGATGGATGCAATTTCTTCTCTTTCCAAAGAGAAATTTCACAGGGCGAGCCTCTCCCCTGAGCTTTGCCTGCCTCCCGCGGAGGAAGCACGAACTGTGGGAGCTGCAAGGAAGCTGTTGCGCCCAAGTTTGCTTCTACAGCCAAGGAAGAGTGGTTCAGAGAGGAAGGGCAGGCACGGGGCCACAGAGCTCCAGGCATAGAACCCTGGGCAATACCCGTGGGTGCTGGGACCATGCTTGGTAGGAACCTGAGCAGCTGTAAGAGCAATAGGAGGGGCACGAAGCCCCAGTTGGGGTATGGGGGAGCATCCCGGCCCTGCTCTGGCGGGGATCCCCAGCAGCCTGCACCCCTCCATCCCATCCGTGTGAGGCCCCTGCCCACACCCTGTGACGCTGGCAGCTGACCCAGTGTTCTGCCTCTGCCGGGTGACCATACCACAGACACACACATGCACATACACAGTGTGCCCTGCAGTGTGAAAGACACACTTAGGGTTTTTAAAGTGCTGTTATCTGAAATGCATGTTGAGCCTGGCAGCCCAGCATGCACCGGGCCTCCTCCACTCTGCCTGGAGTACAAGCAGGTGTGGCCAGGGATGTCTGCTCACAGGGAACAGGATCCAGGGCCAGGGGCTCGAGGCCTTGGAAGAGGTCCCAATAGCCAATGGCAGGCAGGGCTCCACACAGTGTGGGGAAGGGGGCCCCAAAGCTCTTGGACTGCCAGGCCTCAGGACATGGGCCAGTCTCTAGCCTGGAGAAAGGTGTCTGCTAGAAACCGAGAGGGACCATAGGAGAAGGAAGGGTTGTCTTGGGAGCAGGTGTCGGGGACACAGGGTGCCTTCGCCCCTCTGCTGCCTGGCTCTGGCCGCTCTGGAGCAACAGGCAGAGTGAGCAGAGCCCAGAGGGAGCAGACAGCCCTGGCCCCCAGCTCAGCTGTGCTGCTCCCTGACCACAGACCAGTGACAAACCATCAAAGCTCTCTCAAAGCTACACGTGAGCTCAATACTCCTGCACAGATTACCTCGGATAGGTATATACCAAATGCCCTGTCTGGGAGGTGCTCAAAAAATACCTGCTGTCTGAATAAATTGACTCAGCCCAATAATGTAACAGTTATTTGATTTCTGTGCTTATATTTCCTCACTCTGAACACTCGTGTCTTTCATTGATCCCACTAATTTATCTGTCGTATTTCTTTCATTTTATTTTTATTTTTTAAAGATGGGATTTCATTCTGTCACCCAGGCTGGAGTGCAGTGGTGTGATCATGGCTCACCACAGCCCCGAATTCCTGGGCTCATGGGATCCTCCCACCTCAGTCTCCCAAGTAGCTAGGACCGCAGATGCCCGCCATCACACCCAGCTAATTTTATTTTTAATTTTAATTTTGTGGGGAGATGGGGTCTGCTATGTCTGAGATTTAGGCTGGCCTCGAAATCCTGGCCTTAAGCGATCCTCCAGCCTCAGCCTCTGAACGTGCTAGGATTAGAGGTGTGAGCTACTGCACCCAGTTTCTGTTGTATTTCTCATCTCGCCTCCCCATGCTGCACCCTGGGTGATGTCCTCTAACCAATCTTCCCCTTCACTCATGATTTTCTTCACTGCATTTAATGAGCTGTTGAACTCGCCTGTTAAGGTATTAATTTTAGCGTTACCCGTGTTATCTTCAGAGGTTCATTTTTTCAAGCCTTCCTGTTCTCGTATCTTAATGTCCTGTTCCCCCTTTAGGGTCTGTGGACCTCCGAGCTCTTTAATAATCTTTATTACCCTCCCATGGTGCCACATCGCCCTCAGAGTTTAGGGTCCAGTACTCCTGCTTCTCGGGCTGCTGAGTTGAGTTCATAAAGGAACACATGGAATCCGGCTCACGCTGTATTGTGAGCTGGCAATCGTCAAGGACTTTCTTCTCAACACAAATCCTACAAGACCGAAGTGTTTTGTTGACTTCTTCCTAGCACCTTAGGATATCCCAGGCCTGAGATGACTGATTCTTATGATCATTGCTCTACTTGGGACTTCTGACCTCACCTGAAAACTGTCAGCTCCAACTCCAAAGCAGCGTATGACAGAGGCTTAAGGTGCCCCTTACTCATAGGAGAGTTTTTCCCACCAGAATCCCAAGCAGAGCCATGCCCCTCCCGCCGAGGGGTGGCGGCGGACTTGTTCCACTGGCCCTGTCAGTGATAACACCGTCCTGCTGTACACTGGGGATTCCCTTTCCATTTCCTCCCGAGTAGACTCAAGCCCTCCCCTCCCTGTGTGATAAGAGTCCAAAGCCTTCACACACACGTGCATGTGTACACAAACACGTGCACAGACACGTACAGATCTGTACGCACGCACATCCATGAGGACACACGGGCACAGACACATACACGTCTGCACACACACACATCCATGTGGACACACAAGTGCACGCACAGCCGCTGCAGCACTATCTCCAACTCCTGCAGTGCTGGCTGTTAGTGACTTTTTACTGTCGGCATCTGGGGTTTTGAAATTCTTTCTTGTGTCTTCATCTGTACACGTAAAGCACATGTGTGTACGGTCATCTATTCAGCAAATCTGCAAGCTTGTTTGGGGAAAGACCTGGCCCTTGCTTCCATAGGCCATGGAGCTGGTGTGAGAAGTCACACTGTTTTATGGGTGCAATGTGCTCGGTGCCCCCTTCAGAGGGCCACAGAGTGGGGCTTTGGCTGTCCAGGGTCTCCCTGTTCTCTTAGTTGCCATCTGATGGACATTGAGGGGAGACTTGAGCCCAGATCTTCCTTGTTGGAAGAAGATGGAGACAGGATACGCAGGGCCAGCTTGGCACAATTGTCACTTAGAGCATTGGCCCTTGGGCACCCCCGGCTCTCCCTGCAGCCTGAATCCCAGATCCCTGCATCAGGCCTGGCATCCAAGGTGGTGCTTGGCAGCCAGATCCATGACACACAGCCAAGGAAAAGGAGCATGGCGGGGCACCTCAGCTCCCACCTGGGAAATAGAGGGTGCAAGCCCTCCTGGGCCGGAGCCTGAGCCCACTCTCCCCAGTTACACTGTGGCCTTCAGGCAGGGGCTCCTGTTGACCCTCCCTGACCTGTGGGCTGGCCTGCTACGCTGCCACAGCAGCTCTTTGCCACCCCCATGCCTGGGGAGGATGTGCTTACATGCTCAAGGCCTCTGGTTGGCCAGCCCCCGTCCGTCAGCAGCAGCCCCTCACGTCCCCGCAGTGCAGCAGAGTGAAAGGTGCTTCACAAGCAGAGTCGGTGCAGGGTCCTAGGTGGCCAGACAAGCCCTGGGAGCACAAGTACGGGAAACCATGGGGCCCAAGTCCCTCCTCCCAGGAGACCATGGAGCCCAAGCCCCTTCCTCCCAGGAGACCATGGGGCCCAAGCCCCCCCTCCCAGGAGACCATGGGGCCCAAGCCCCCTCCTTTCAGCAGATCATGGGGCCCAAGCCCCCCCTCCCAGGAGACCATGGGGCCCAAGCCCCCCCTCCCAGGAGACCATGGGGCCCAAGCCCCCTCCTCTCAGCAGACCATGGGGCCCAAGCCCCCACTCCCAGGAGACCATGGGGCCCAAGCCCCCCTCCTCCCAGGAGACCATGCTCCCAGGCCCAAGCCCTTCTTCTCAGGAGACCTTCCTCCTTCCGGATGCTCCCTGGGCCCAAGCCCCCCTCCTCCCAGGAGACACACGCTCACTGGACCCAAGCCCCCCTCCACCCAGGATATCATGCTCACTGGGCCAAGCTCACCTTCCTCCCAGGCAGCAAGAGGACAGCCAGGCCTTATGAAAGGGCCAGCTCTGAAGGTCATCATTTCCCATCCTGCTCCTCAGCTAATGCACTCATGCCCAGGGGCAGGCCAGCTTTGCCAGAGGGAAGGGCACCCCCTCAGCCCTGACCACATAGGAGCAAGCCCTGCACCCTGACTTTCTGCCCCATGGCCCACAGTGAGGATGCCCTGAGAGGCACGGGGACAGCACTGGGCTCCTCCTATACCTAACTATTTAAAGGGGGCCTGACAGAGTAGAGAGGTGGGAGAGGGGTACGCTCTGCCAGTCTGAGTGGAGCCTGGGATGGCCTGGAGCTAACCCGTTGAGTCTCCCCCTCACCTGGGCTCAGCACGGCTCTCCAGCACATGCCAGCCTGCTATCTTGGCACACACAACGCACGTCCATCGCTTGTTCCAAAGAAGAGAAAGGCCTGCCTCCCTTCCTAATTCCTCACTCCCTCCTCCCTTCCTTCCGCTGCCCATGAATTCATTCACCCACGGTTCATTTATTCATCAACTCTGCGAAGCCCTCTCTGTGCCAGGAGAGGCCCTGGACCCTAAGGAAACAATAAGAGGTCACAGGCCTGCTTGGAAAGGCTGCAGTTCAGGAGAGAGCCAGGCACGTAAACAGACATTCCCACGGATTTGTTGCAAATGTCCCCAAAAGAAGCCCAGGGGCAGGAGCGGCCAGCCAGTCTGGGAGGGGCCGCTTGAGTTGGGCCTGAAGTGGTCGGGACTCAACACAGGAGGGCAGGAGGAGGGTCCGGCAGAACTGGGAGACTGGGACAGACAGCACCAGTCACCGAGGAGGGGCTGGGTGGTACGGGCTCCCACAGCAGCCGGGGAGGGCGATCTTGGTCCTGGGAGCAATGGGAGCCAGACGAGGGCCCTGAGTGAGGCTGCTTCAGGGTCAGATGGGTCTCAGCAAGGTCACCCCCATGCGGGGTGGGGTGGGTGAACTAGAGGTGGGGGGCTGCAGAGGCCACGGGCTTAGTCCTGCGGGTGCAGTCAGGGCCAGGATGCAGACAGCGGCTGTAAGGGAAGGAAACCAGAAGGTGAACTGAGGTCATAGAGCAGCAGAATTTAGGACCTGGTAGCCCGGGGATGGGGAGGAGGTGAGGACAGCCCTTGGGACATGGCCTTCACTTGGTGGTGGACAGCAGGAGAGGACCAGGAAAGGCTTCTCCCAGGCAGCAGCCAGGCCTCTACGTGCCTCCACGCAGGCCAGCCCAGACCTGCTTCCCAAGCTGGGTGCCCTCCAGCCCCCCCACCCCCTGCCAGCCCCTCATGAGTCCAGGACAGGACCAGGCAGGCCCTTGGCAGAGAGGCTCCTCTGCAATGCCCTAGAAGGGAGGAGGGATGCAGAAGGAAAGGCTCATCCATTATTAATTCCTCCTGGAGACTCTGGGGCCTCTGAAGCCAACTGCATTATTTAAAACTGGCTTAAATTTGGCCTAGAATAAAGAGCTTCATCTCT
Organism: Sapajus apella; assembly: GCF_009761245.1. Lineage (NCBI taxonomy): Eukaryota > Metazoa > Chordata > Mammalia > Primates > Cebidae > Sapajus > Sapajus apella. The sequence continues at coordinate 738,530 of NW_022436956.1, forward strand.
TGTTGATGGTCTCCCCCTTTCCTGGGTGGCATCCTAAGGAGAGATGCGGGGCTTCCAGTGAAGTGTCGGGCCTGCGCCTCTGCTGTGCAGCTTGTGAGCCACCACGCACACCACGTCGCACCCCTGCCCAGCTGCCGAATGCGCCCAGCTACTTGTCCCTCCTTTAGCCACTGGGGTTCACAAAGAGAGTATAGTACATGCATTTCCAGTGGCCTCTGGGCAGAAATTCAAGGGATCTGAGTTTCTCTGGCTGACCACCCTGAGTTAGACAATGCTGCCGCTGTCATGGGCATCACTGGGCAGAGGGACTGGCCTGTCCTCTAGAAGCAGCAGCTTGGGTAGCTGCATCCTAAGAGGCTTGAGGTCTCAGCCTGGGGAAGAAAGAACGACAGAGCCGGGAACTGGTTGCTATGGAGATTTGTTCCCCAGCAAAGGGAGCAGTTGGGGCTGTCAGTTGGAGCTAACCTTGAAGGACTTAGGACTTCACCATGAGAGAAAGGAAAACAGACACAGAAAAATAATCACATCACAGACACATATATGCAATGTGAAATCTGACCTTTCCCTGGAGGCTGGGGAGAAGAGACCTGTCAGAATAGATACTATGGGGAGGGGCAGGGAAGAGGGGAGGGAAATGGAGGGAGGAAAGGGGGTAGGGAATGGAGGGGGGGGGGGGCAGGCAGGCCACACTCACCGAGTGCCTGGTGTGTGCCACGCTGATAACAAAGCCTGGTGTGTTTACCCGGTTTAGCCCTCACCTACGCCCTGTGAAGAAGCTGTGTCTAGTCCCACTTTACTTGCCCAGAGCCTCAGATCAGTAGACGCTGAAGCTGGAATCCAGGTTTCTCTGACTGTGAAGTTCATATTCATCCTCTTCCTGCAGGATGCTGCAGAACCACCCCACGGCCCGCTGAGCGCTCTGGGAGGCAGAGGCTGCAGGCACGCCAAACAAATCGGGCAGAAGAGATTCCTCATCTATGTTGTCCTGCTGCCCGAGCCCCCACAGCCCCTCCACGATCTGTGAGATGGTGCCCCCAGCCTTGGGCTCTGGTCCTCACCAACGTCCACAAGTCGTCTGCCATTCCTCACCCCACCTCTCCATGGGCGTGCACGGCCCTGCCCAGGGGTCTCCTCTCTCACCTGCCTTCGGCTCTAGGCTGGCCGCCCCTCTGCACAGCTCTCCTTCTTTTAGAAAGTTTCTCCCCAGTCCACCTCCAGGAACTGTCCCTGAGCTCTGCGGCTATTCTGGCTCTGGGGAAGAGCTCTGTGTGTGTGTTCACCTCTTTTCTGAGAATTCCTGCTAAGGACTCAAAGTAAGGAGGGCGGAGTGCTCACATCCACAGGACCAGAGGAACCCGCCAGTAGGACGGGGCTCTGCATAGCGGGGTGCTGAGCGGAGGGCAGGCAGGCCTCTGAAGAATCCAGGCAGTGGCTGCTGTGAGCAGAGGGCCTTTCCAGCCCAGGTGCCACTGCATTGGCAGGGACTGACTTGGCCCAGGACGGCCCGCCAGTCAGGAGCTACAGCCTCGTGCTTTGTCTAACTTGGTTTCTGCATCCTGGTTGAAACACTTAAGGCAATCTGTTCCCACAGAGTATCAGCACAATGGTAAATAATCACCGCTATTCTTCTAGATAAAAGGTAAACTACCCTGGGATCCCCAAGGCCTGGAGTCTCGGGGAGCTGCTGCCCCGGAGGCTTTGTTGCTTTAATCAAGGCATTTGTGTCATCCGCAGAGTTCCGCTCTCTCCCGGGCTCAGCACTTGAGATCTGGGAACTTGTGTTTCCAGGGACGGAAACAAGCTGCAGCGTGGCCATGAGTCCCGAAAGCACAGGCAACTGTAGATAGTACGTGGCTTTGACATTACAGCACAGGATAGACCGGAAGGCGCCACATGCTATGTTCAGGTCTTGTCTTGCATTCACGATGTGTGGTCAGTACTCAGTGCGGAACTGCAAGGAGCACGTTGCAACCTGGCGCAACCTCTCCACTACCACTGCACGTGCATCTGCGAGACCCTGCCGCGCAGGATCCAGGCCCCCTGTTTTCAAAAATACCCCTGTGCCTATGCCATTCCAGAAGAAATCCTCAAGGGGGTTCAGAACTGGGGGGCACCCAGCCTCCTCTACCCAGTCACCCCACCCAATCCAGGCTGGGACCTCGCCATGCTCCGGCCACCCGCAGCCTCTGGCCCCTCTGCTGTGGTGTGTGGCCCTCCGTCTTGAGCAGAGACATCCTGAGCCGCCTCTCCCTAGGCTGTCCAGCACAGGGAGTAGGGATGGGTCCCTAAACACGGCCATATAAAGGGATAGACAGCTATGTTTCTGCAACTAATGGCCAAGTCACAGCTCAGTCCAAGGGGGACTTGATTGACTTAGTGTCAAGTTGTAGAAAAGGAAAGGGCAGATCTGGCCTCAGCGGGGGCTGCATGCAGGGCTTGATTCAGGCCGCTCTCTCCCTCTCTGTCCCTCTCCCTCCCTGTCTCTTCCTGTCTGTCTCTGTTTCTCTGACACACACACACACACACACACACACACACACACACACATTCTCGCTTCCCGTGGACCAGCTGTTGTCCCTGTGAGGCTTCACCGTGGCAGTACATCCTCACATGCCCAGAGCAGAGAGCAGAGAAGCCTCTCCAATAAGCTCTGGTTAGAAAATGCCAAGATGGGGCCTGGGATTGGTCCCAGCCTGGTTCACTCTTGTCCCTGGAAAGGTCAGGCCAGGCAGGAGTGGGGGCACTGAGATGGGTGGTGCTACCAGGCACTCCCCACGTCAGAAGGGAGCACGCTGATTAGCCACGCCCAGCCCAAACCATGTGGTTGGCAAAGAGGGTCCCTTCCTCTAAAGGAAAGGATGGTGCCTGGCCAGCACCAGTAAGAAATGTGTGCTGCAAGAACCTTTTCATAGTAAAAATGGTTCTGACTGGGAAAGGCAGACCACCCCCAGGAGACCCCCACTGGGCTTCTTTTAAAACCGTAAGGTTCACTTTAAAGAGCATCTACAGTCTTCAGGAGGCAGTCCCATACTCCTGTGAAACTTAGCTGGGCACACGGCCTTCTGGAAACTGTTCTTAAGGAGCAGCTTAAGCTGCTGGTACCTCTCAGCATCACGGACTCACTGAACACCCTGCCCTGCATCACACTGTGTAGGAGACAAGATTTAGCAAATGAAGCAACAGGGCACCCAACTAAACTGGAATTTCAGATAAATAGCAAATAACATTTTAGTACAAGTATGTCCCATGCAGTATTTGGGACATATTTGTGCTAAAAAAGTTGTTCCTTGTTTATCTGAGATTCAGATTAACTGGGCAGCGTGGGCTGTATCTGGCAGCAATCCTGAGGCCTGGGCTCCCCTGGGCCTGCCTGTCTGGGACTGGGAACCTGGCATGTGCTTTCTCTGTCAGTGGCACTTTGCTGGGAAAAGGAACTTTCTTCCATTTGACATACCCTGATCCTCTTGCTGAAGGATGCTCCCCTTTAAAATCTCATATATTGAAGAGACAAGAATCTTTTCTACTGAATATTTTATATTCACCAAGTAAAACACAATGTAATTTAAACATGGTTATGAAAAACATCTTCACACTTATTTCAAAAAGTAGGTTACACAACAAACAACCCAATTCAAAAACGGGCAAAGGACTTGAGTAGACCTTTCTCCAAAGGAGATACACAAATGGCCAATAAGCACATGGAAAACCTTCTGCACGACTAGTCACTGGAGAAATACAAATCGAAGCCACAAGACATCGCCTTACACCCAGCAAGATATTATCAGAAAAACCAAGACTACTAAGTGCTGGTGACGATATGGGGAAATTGGAACACTTGCGCATTGTTAGTGAGCATATAAAACTGTACCGCCACTGTGGAAAATAGTACATTCATTCCTCAAAAAAATAAACTTAGAATTATCACATAATCGAGCAATTCCACTTCTGGGTATATGCACAAAAGAACTGAAAGTAGTGACTCAACCAGATATTTGTGCCCCCACGATCACAACAGCTTTATTCATAATAGTCAAAAGGTGGAAGCAACCCAGTTGCCCGTGGATGGGTAAGTGGATAAGCAAAATGTGTTCTACGCATATAGTGGAACATCAGGCAGCTCCATGGAGGAAAGAAAACCTGACACCTGCTACCACGTGGTTGAAACCTGAGGCCATTGTACTGGTGAAGAAGCTAGTCAGGAAAGAACAAATACTGTATGGTTCCACTTATGAGAGGTCCCTAGGGTCACCACATTCACAGAGATAGAAAACAGAACCGGGGTTATCAGGCGCTGGGGCAGGGGAAAGTAGAAAGCTAGTTTTTAATGGGTGCAGAGGTTTCATTTTACAAGATGAAAGCGTTCTGGAGATGGACATTGGTGATGTTTGCACAATCACGTGAATGTACTTAATGCCATTGAATGACTTTAAAATGGTTAAAACGCTAAATTTTATGTTATGCATATGTTCTCACAATTAAACAACTTGGAGAGGGGTATTTCACTTATTTCCATGCCTTTGAACACTATCAATGCAGATATTTTGCATCCTCTGAAAAGCTGGCCACATACATATGTCACTTTTTACTCAAACTTGAATCTACTCGGGCCCTCATTTGTGTACTCAATTTGCAGAATATATCCTTGTCTGTACAGTCATATGCAGTTTTGCCCATGTTCATGCCATTGCATGACAAACTGCATAAATAAAGATGGTGTCTCTTCCTTGGGCGACATTCGCAGAACTTGGCGTCAGGTAGAGTAGGGACGGGCCTCTCTGGAGTGCCCTGCTCAGACTCGACCGTGCGGTGCTCTGCTCTGCTCCAATATCCCGCAGAGAGACGGCTGTGCACAAACAGGGTGTGCGCTCCGCTGAAGAGTCAGGGCAGCAAGAGACCTAGAGACTGTTTCTGATGGGGCCTGGGAAAAAGAGCACAAAGCTGGGTGTGGCTCCGGAGGAGGGGCCGGTGGTCTGGGAGCATCCGAGAAGTTGCTGTGCAGAAGCCAGATTTGATTCATTCCACATTTCTCCAAAGGACAAGCTCCACCCTGTTTGGAGTTGTAAGAACTGCTATCAGTCATGCCATGTGCACACGGATACGCTTCTTTGTGCATAATGAGCCCCTTACCTCTCAGATAGGCCAAAGGGATGTCAGAGCTCAGGGCAGCAAGCGACAGCAAGCGCTTCTCGCTTTGGGGAAGAGCTTGGGGTAAAATTCTTCTCAGTTCCTTCAGGATCATAGATTCCAGGACCCGACTGACTGGATACCTGCTGCGCTCTCTGGAATCACCTTGAGTTCCTTTCTTTTGTTAGGGGTCCAGCGTTAAGGCATGGAGTCTCCTCTTTCTTTGTTCCAGTCCCATAGCTCCTTGGACAGAAGCAACTGAACCATGTTTCTGAGGCACCATTCAGTGCCCCAGCACAATGCCAGACACACTGACAAGCAGGCCTGTAAGACACGTTCCCGCCCCTAATGGAACTGACATTCAGTGAAGGAAATTCTTAGGAAAAACGTCTGGCACATGGCCGGTGCTCAATGACAATGACTTAGTTGGATTAATTATACAATACAGGATTAATTATACAGGGTAATCATGAGGCTCAAACTCAACAGGGTCCTCAAGGAAGCAAGGGAATCCAATTTAGTGTACATTAGTCAGGGTACATTTCAAGAAAGAAATGGGACTTAAGCTAGTCTGAAAGATTCAGAAGGAAAGAGCAGGTTAAATAACGGGCAAACTCCGTTAGAGGTGAAATAGAACATTTTAACTACCAGTTACTGGTGCTGGGCATTGAGCTACACGTCATCCCATTTACTCCTCATGTAGCCCAAAGAAATCAGGGTCAACACCCATTTTGTGGTTAGGAAACTGAGGCCTAAGGGGGTATGCAACTCGCCAATGGTCACGTGGCTAGGAAGTCAGTGTGGCTAGATTTGAGCCCTGGGTGGAAACCGCTACACAGCTGGCCCCTCCTGGGCTGGGGGCAATTAAGAGCAGTCTGGGCCGGGCGCGGTGGCTCAAGCCTGTAATCCCAGCACTTTGGGAGGCCGAGGCGGGTGGATCACGAGGTCAAGAGATCGAGACCATCCTGGTCAACATGATGAAACCCCGTCTCTACTAAAAATACAAAAAATTAGCTGGGCATGGTGGTGCGTGCCTGTAATCCCAGCTACTCAGGAGGCTGAGGCAGGAGAATTGCCTGAACCCAGGAGGCAGAGGTTGCGGTGAGCCGAGATCGCGCCATTGCGCTCCAGCCTGGGTAACATGAGTGAAACTCCGTCTCAAAAAAAAAAAAAAAAGAGCAGTCTGTACAAAGACAAGGTGGCTCAGGAGAAGACCGGGGATCAAGGTTCAGGAGGGAAAGTGGGCCTCGGTTTGGGGTCTTGGGATCCAGGGAGAGGGGACGTCACAGGCACCAGCAAGAGCTGCCGCAGGGCCCTGAGGCAGGAGCCTGGCTGGTTCTGACTGAGCCTGCAAGGGGCCTCCCTGCTGCCCAGCCAGCCTCCTTGGATTCCCAGAGTGCCTCCCCATCTCAGAGCCAGAACATCCCAGAATGGACAATGGCAGACAGCTTGTTTCTTCCCTTCAACAATAAACAAGACAACCACTTGTCAGTCCTCCCCCTGGAGCTGGTCTGTGCATGTGTGTGTCTGTGTGTGTGTCTGTGTGTGAGCTTGTCTATGCATGTGTCTGTGCATCTGTGTGTGTTTGTACATGTGTGTGTCTATGTGTGTGTCTGTGTGTGTGTCTGTGTGTGAGTAGATATGTGCATGTGTTTGTGTGTGTGTCTGTATGTGAGCTTGTCTGTGCATGTGTGTCTGTGTGTGTGTGTCCCTGTGTCTGTGTCCGTGTGTCTGTGTGTGAGCTTGTCTGTTCATGTGTGTATCTGTGTGTGTGTCTGTGTGTGAGCTTGTCTGTGTGTGTGTGAGCTTATCTGTGCGTGTATGTCTGTGTGTGTGTCTGTGTGTGTGTGTCTGTGTGTGAGCATGTCTGTGCAAATGTCTGTGTGCGGGCGTGTCTGTGCGTGTGTGTCTGTATGTGTGTGTCTGTGTGTGTGTCCGTGGGTGTGCATGCCTATGGATTGCCAACTCCATGTCACCACATTCTGACCCTCCCTGATGCTAACTTCAGCATCTGCCAAAGTAAGCGCAGATGTTGGATCTCCCTGGGGGCCACCACCTCCTACTCCCCAAGCACTGCCCCTTCCTCTAGGATTTGGAGGTGGCCTGTAACCCAAAACCTCCAGAGAAGGATCTGTCTCTCTGTCTCTGCCCTCACGCTGGGCCCCACTGCTTGCTCAGTGTGGAAGTGAGCTACGTTCAGTCCACACTATAGATAGAGGGGACAGACGGGAATCACCCCGCAGTCACTGCAATGGACAGAGGGGAATCAGCCGGCCCGTGGGAAGGGGCGGCCAGCGAGAAGAGGGGTCTGCACTGCTTACCCTTCCACGTGGACTGGGACAGCCTGGAGACCCCAAGGCAGGAGCGTGGTGTGTGGAGAGAATGACTACCAGCAACGTGGCTGGGAGGCGGCGCCGGACTCAGGCCCAGGTGGGAAAGGCAGATGGAAAGCTTTTACAGGAGAGAGAAAAGGGTAGGAAAGCGTAAGTGTGGAATGAGGAAGCACTCCAATGAAACAGGTACGGTGGCTGAAGTCCCCGCAGCAGCCTCGAGGGGCCCACGAGGAGAACATCATGTGTTGAGGAAAAGCCCACTGGCCGTGCGTGTTCACAGCACCGCGGTGAGCTGTCCTCTGCCGGGCTCCACTCAGCACGGGCACAGTTTCAGGGGTGCAGGGACTCTGAGGGGCTAGCATCTGAAAATGGGGCCCTCTACCCTACCTGTAGAGGAGGGACTCTTTCCTGCCTGTCGGCTGGAGATGAATATGGTCTCAGGACACAGGATGAACCCCCTGTCTACGGGGCCTGGCGCTGAGGCTTTGGTGTGTCTCTCTGACTCTAACTAGTGCTCCAAACACCTGGTCACCTGCACACCATCGTCACAGTTAAAATGCTCCCTTGAAAATGAGTTTTTCCTCTGCCTGTGGGCAGGTCTGATGGACCTGTTTGAAAGATGTGTGTCATTCCGAAAATGAGCCTGCTTTTAATATAGTTGAAGATAGACTGACAGAGGCAGATAGATGGTAAGATAGATGGATGATACATGATAGATACATAGATGGGTGCTTGATTAATTGAAGATATATATTAATAACTGGTTTTGAAGGATGTCTTAGTAGAGAAATAGCTAGACAAAAATTAATAAAATCGATAGAAGAAATAAATGAAAAAATTAAAATTGGCAGGAAAATTAGTATAAAGAATATATTTTAATTCGGTGGGATTAAATGATTGGCAGTGGGCACCTGGCACAGGCAGTGGGAGATGGGTGGACGGTGCCAACCCTCACATCTGTGGGCTGTGGCCTATGCACCAGGCCCTGAACCAGCAGGTGACGAGCCCCCTGCCATTTAGACCTCCCGACAGGCCTGGGAGAAGACACTTCCATTATGCCATTGAGGTACAGGGCGGTTAAGGGATTGCTCCAAATACCACAGCATGTTAGAAGAAGAGATAGGATTTGAGCCCAGGCCTGTTGGAATGAAAAGTCAAAGTTTGTGGCCATTTGGCTGTGCTCCCTCTCCCTGGGACGGGCAGAGGCAGACAGGCGAAGGGAAGTTGGATCATCCACAGAAGCACATGGCGCCACACTGGCTCGATTCTTCCAACCCCCCTCCTGTCACAATCTTCCTAACGAAACCACAAACCAGAAACCTTCCAATCTGTGTGCCCCAACACAGAGACTCTGATGCCGCCTTTGCCAGACAGGAGCGGAGCCACAGCGTTCTTCCCACAAGCTCACCTTCCCTTCAATCCCAGCTCGCTTCCTTGCTGTGGAGAGCCCCTTGTCCTGCTCCCAGTAGAGCCAGTCCCTTTTGTTGTGACCATTTCCAACCACAGGCCATGCCAGAGGGACAGGGAGGGAAAGGAGGGCACCAAAGGCATCCTCTGTGAGGTCCCCAGAAGGCTGCGGGAGAGAAACAAGTCAGCTCTGGAGGAGCAAAACATTGGCTCTGCTCTGGTCAGCAGCTGTGGGGGGAAGGCCTGGAGGAGCAAATCATCGGCTCTGCTCTGGTCGGCAGCTGTGGGGGGAAGGCCTGGGACCTGCTTTTCCTGCCGGGGCAGCCAGGCCATCCTCCAGCCTCACTCAAGGCAGAATGCAGAAGGCTTTGGGCTCCTTCAAATGCAAATGGGCTCCCTCTTCCCAGGCCCAGGGGTGTGCACTTTGCCCTTAAACCTCCGCTGAGCCTGCAGATCAAAACCCTCATGGAAGATAAAGTCTAGAAGGAAGGCCAAATCTTAGAGTCAGGATTCATCAGCTTTTTAGTATTAACTGAAAAAACGGAGGCCCGGTGAAGTGAAGTGAGCTGCATGTGTGATTCTGCCTGGGGCCCCGTGTGGCCTGGATGCACAGGACCCCACAGGGATCCCTCTCTGTCTCGTGAACCTTGCCACCCAGCCCTGGGTTATAGGTGCCTGAACTCAGAGCTTACTTAAATATGAGCTTCAAAATAATAATAATAATGAAGAAAGTCAACCTTCCTCCTATCCAACACATAAGTCTTCCAGCCTCTTCCTGGATAACCTGCTCTGTCTGACACCAGCTGACCTTGGCAGATTGCAGAGAACCACAGGGCCTTCCCACCCCGAGCCTGCCCTGCAGTGTTCCCCGTGGAAGGGCCATCAGCACTTCTGCACACTCAGACCTCCAGGCAGCCAGCAGGATGCACACCCCGTCAGCGCTGGCACTGCCAGCATGAGCTTCCTCACTGCTGCTGGCTGTGTCGTCATAGTCAGGGGTCCAGACCGCTGGAGTGTTCACTTCTAAATGCCGTCCCTCGGCCTTAGGAATCAGCATGGTTCTTGGCAACATGTAGTATATGGGGACCACCAAATGGGGCACTGGGAAGTAATAGTGATGCTTTCCATGCCACATGGGGTGAGAAGCAGGCAGGGTTCCTGGGAGAGGAGCGGGGGCGGTGGTGGGAGTCAGGAGACTGCATGGGCTTCTGCCATTTTGCCTTCATGACAACCCTCTGAAGTGGGTGCCACTGTCCTATTTCACAGATGAGAAAACTGAGGCTTAAGAGAAAAAGCAGCGACTGGCCCAGGCACGCACACATTGTGAGGGTGACTTTGGCTTTGAAGCAGACTGCCTGGTTCCAGTATGCTCACTGGCTCCTTGGGGCACACACAAGGAAGGGCAGTGCCATGGTTAAGACCACACATTCCAGAGCAAGACCAGCGGGATTGGAATTCTGCTCTGCCACTTTGGGCTGTAGGTTCCTTGGGCCAGTTGGTTAATAGCCCCTCTGTGCCCCTGATTCCCCATCTCTAAAATGGAAATAATAATAGTGACTACCCTACAGGACTATTGCAAGAAGTATATGCTTGGAAGCAGGCTTGTCGCATAGTAAGCTCTACACAAGTGTTAGCACTGCTCGCATTCTCTCTGTATCTCTTCTCCTTACTTCACACAGCAATGTCACCAAAATCAAACCCTCAGCTTCAAGGCCCCCGCTGTCCCCAGGGAACAGGGTCTACAACAAATCAACTCGTCTAGTGAAAGCTGGGATAGACTTCTAAGCAAGAGAGGCTGCTCAGGGCAGAAGGCACACTTGGTGACAGGCAGGGAGTCCCCCAGAATTAATTGCTCAACGCTATGTCACTGCTGGTGACAAATTTGCAATTACTGTCTTCCTAGGAGAAAAAACGGCCCATCCCTCCCAGCTCCAGTCCCCACAGTCTCAGGCCTGATTTTAGTAGGTATGAGAAGCAGCACCTGCCAGTCCCAAAGTGTGAAATGAGCAGGAGAGAAAGAGATTCTGGGCTTTAAATGACAGGCTGGCTTTTCCTGTCTGTTCCAGTCTGTGATGGGACCTGGCCATGTGCTGGCATCCTTCCAGTGGGGTCTGTAATTGAGATGGAGCCTGTGGGAGTCTGGGAGGGAGCACGAATAAGAAGCACAGCATTTACTAATGAGGACGGGTCTGGGAGGTGCGCTTGAATGCTCTCTATTCTTACCTGGCCTCAGACTTTCGCCTCAACATGCATAAGAGCAGACTCGAGGAAAGAACGAGAATAAACATTGGGTCTCCTGCCAGATTTCCTAGAGACAGGGACAGTCCCTAGGCAGGCCCAAACATCAGCCTTGCTTCTGTTGTTTGCGTCTGAGCTCAGCTTGTGTCAACATTGCAGAGAACAGAGCAGGAGAAGCGCTAACCCTCCTCGACTGGGACACTCCGCAGTGGAGCAAGCTTTGTTTGCACCGCCGAAGTCCTTTGCAGACTCTTCAGCTGAGGTGTCCGGGGTTCCACCAGGCCCCTGTGTCAGCAGAAGCCTGAAGCCACATGAGTTTTCTTTCCTGGGTTTGTAGCATCAGCCCCAACACAACCAACAGCACAGGCAGGTGAAGGCGGCCCCAGGTCTTAAAGTCACAAACCCAAGGTCATAGACCTATAGATGTCCCTCAACTTAATGGTGGGATTACAACCCCATATACCCATCATAAGCTGAAAATATCCTTTTTTTTTTTTGAGACAGAGTCTCGCTCTGTAGCCAGGTGCCAGGCTGGAGTGCAGTTGGTGCGACCTCGGCTCACTGCAACCTCTGCCTCCCAGGTTCAAGCAATTCTCCCGCCTCAGCCTCCCGAGTAGCTGGGACTACAGGTGGATGCCATCACGCCCGGCTAATTTTTGTATTTTTGTAAAGACGGGGTTTCACCATGTTGACCAGGATGGTCTCGATCTCTTGACCTCGTGATCTGCCCACCTCGGCCTCCCAAAGTCCTGGGATTACAGATGTCAGCCACCGCGCCAGGCAGAAAATATCTTAAGTCAAAACCACAATTAATACACCAAAGCTACCAAACATCATAGCTTAGCCTAGCCTACATTAACACACTAGAACACTGACATTAGCCTACTATTGTGCAAAATCATCCAACACAAAGCCTGTTACATAGTAAAGTGTTGCATATCTCATGTAATTCATTGAATACTGTGAAAGTGAAAGGCAGAATGGTTGCATCCATTGTACGGTTTCTATTGAATGTGTATTGCTTTTGCACCATTGAAAAACCAAAACACTGTAAGTCAAACCATCATAAGTTGGGGACTGTCTATAGTTCCGTCAGTGAACAGGTATGCCCAATGCACACCAGGGCAGAGCTGTAGCCTCCCTGAGCTCCCTTGAGCATCTCTCCCTCTGAACCCAAATAAACCCACCGTGTTCTCCATCCCAGTGACGCTGCCCCCAGCCCAGCATGAGCAGCTCTTTCTCTGGGTTAGCTAGGCTTCCACCTCTGGTCCCTCACTGATACTGCTGTCCTCCTCTCCACTCCACGCTCCCTGCAGGCAGGAACTGTCTCTGCAACCTTATCTTCACAGCACAGTGCTTGGCATGTTGCATGCGCTCAACAGATGACTGTGACTGGGTGGAGGCATGCCTCTTGCAGAACAGATGGCTGGGGGCTGAGTCTGGGCACTGTGCCAGGCAAGGGAGTCCCAAGAGGCACACAGGGAGCTGCCGCTTTTGAGGCACCCACATCTGTTTGAGGAGTTGGAGTTTAGGCAGAAAGAGATGGTGCAAAGCCCAGGCAGCAGATGCCACATGCTCAAAGAGCAGCTCAGGTGGTGAGGCCATGGCATGTGCGGTGATCCATGCAGCCGGGAGGGGCTATAAAACCACAAGGTAAGTGCCCAGCGGCCTCAAGGATGAGGATGGTGACTTACTTGGGGTCCTTGCTTGTTCAGCTAAGAGTGTCTGTACATGTCCCCTGCTCTGGGAAGTAGGAGGGGAACCCAGCAGTGAGGTTAGGGAGCGGCTCAGCCTCAGATGCCAAGAAACAGCTCTGCTTCCTTTCACAGACACCCCAGCTGGGCAGCCATGGAAGCTTTCTCCTCCTATTATCAGTTCTCACCTGCAGAGTTAAGGCTCCCAGGTGTGAAGGGAAAGGATTCGCCCTGCTTGGAGAAGGGGGAGGCTCTGCAGCTGCCTGTGACATTGCCCCTGAGAGACCTGCAAACCTGGTGTCCCAAACTCTTCCGACCACCCAGTCTCTCTATGTGGCTGACACAATGGTCCTACCTACCCAGGAGCTGCCCGCCCTTCAAAGCCAACTCAGGCCTCAGCTCCTTCAGGAAGCCTGCCAGGACGCACACCAGAGGTTCTCACCTTTCTCTGAACCCCTCGTCCTTACTATCTGTCCCCTATTGCAATCATTCATTCATTCTTAAAAGTATTTGCAAATATGAACCATAATATTTGGATTTACTATTTCCTCTCCAAAGGTAGCGGGGACTGATGGCGGGGCGACGTGGAAAGACAGGATTGGAAATCAGGCCCTGTCCTGTAATTTGGGGGCGTGGAAAAGAAAGAGGAGGTGCACATGAGGGGAGCATGAGGGAGAGGGCTGTCCTAAGACCAGCTCAGCACAAGGGAGAGGCGGGAGCAGGTCTCCCGGCAGGAGGAGGCTCTGGGTGTGCTCCCCACCCTGGGGTCAGGCACCTCCCAGTGATTCTGGCCTCAAACCCACGAGCTGGGTCAGGGGTCTGCCTCTGCTGCTCAACACTGCTGACGCTGGGGCTGCTGCACTTAATCACCCACCAAGCGCCCAGTTATTTCTATCTCTAGCAGGAGGACGGATCAGGAGGGGCAGAGTCCAGAAATAGAAAAAGCAATTAGCAAGCCGGCTTTGGAGGGCATAATTACTGTGCACGAATCAGGCCCTGGCAGGTAACCCTCGGCCTAGTTACTAGGTAGTGAAAGGCAGGGGTGCCAGCGTGCCCTCTCCAGCCCCAAAGCGGTGCTCGGCGTTCAGTGCGCAGGTCATGGTGTGAAGGAACACCAGCTTCCAGGATGCCTCCTCCCTCAGGGCCCTTGGTGGACCCAGAGCTCTGGGTGAACTGAGGAGTCCTGCCTGGCACATACTCTGTGCCCTCAAGATGGGCTAAGAGGCCTGGGAGACCCTGGAGGGTTGTGCCAAAGATCACCTACTGTCATCCCCAGGAACTTGGGAAAACCTGAAGGGAATAGCCTCCATCGCCTCCGCCTCACCTTCCACCTGCTACCGCCACCTTCTTTGTGTCAGTTTCTGTTTGCAGTCCCTGTTAGGTGCGGGTTCCCTGCCACAGGGTCAAAGTGCCGCTAAGGTGGGGAAGTCACCCTGGGCGGAAGCAGGAGAAGAGAGGGAGCCCAGAGTACCCCCTCTGTGCCCTCAAGAGCTCGCTCTTCCCCTGAGGAGAAAGGACAAGAGCAGGACTTCAAGTCAGTGTTTCGCGATGTCTGCCCACCAGGCTGCAGAGCCAAGCGATCTGGGAGTGAAATAAATCAGGGAAGACTTCCTGGGAGCGAATGCCTGCAGAGTGAGCCTCCAGCCTCCAGCCCTCCTCAGCCTCACTGCCAGGCCCAGCGGTGCCTCTCCCTCCACCAAGCTGCCCTCTTGCTTCTTCAGCCTGCCCAGCTCTCTGGATGCTTTCCCAGGGGCCTGAGAAAGAGAGTGGCACCACTGCCCTCTGTGTAGTTGGACACAGGAGATAGGGGCAGGTGGCGGGAATAAGGGAGTGCCAAGCCAAGTTCCAGCTTTGCCACAGGGGACTGTGGGGGCTCGGCCATCCCCTGACACACTCAGGGGCCTTGTGTAGACTGGTGGGCATTGCCAGGACTGTGAAGGCACCCACCGTGTCCAGCTCCTGAGCAGCCTGGTGTGGTGGGAGCTTCTCCACTTCTGCTCCACCAGACCCGGGCAGGCCAGCCCCAGGTCACTGACGCTGCCCCCTGCAGGCGCATGTCCACCCCAGGTGCGTCTCCCCCAGTAAAGACCCAGCACCGCCTCACTGGAAAGGCAGCCTGCGTTGGTCGCTGTGCCAGCAGCCCTGGCCTGGGCACCCCTCTAGCAAGGAACTCCAGTCCCTGCCCTGCGGCCGCTCCCAGGGACCACAAGCTTCTTAGCCGGGCCCCTGTCCCAATTTATGAGGCGAGAACAGCATCGCTCTCACAACACACAGAGCCGAGAGGCAGCTGCTCCCGGATCCTGCTGGAGCTGGCATCAGAAACTCTGTCCCTGGTTTGCAGCATTTGTGAGGCCCTGAGCGAATCACTTCCTAGCTCTGAATATTAGTTTCCTGTCTATATGGGGGAGGGCTCCCTCCCGCCTGCCCCACGGAGTGACTGTGAGGAAAGGTGGGGTGAGGCAGATGAAAATCCGCTCTGTGGTCGGGTTTCTTTCTGGCCATCCGCTCCAAGACTTGAGGGACAGGTGAGAGCTGGAGCTTAGAAAGGTTAAGGTAAGATTCACTAGCCAAACCCAAGGAAGAGCACCAAAGCCACCGGGCTAGCCCAGACCCCTCCTCTGCACTGCCCAGCCCGTCTCCCCAGTCTCTGACCCCTCAGCCAGGCTGGCCAGCCCCGCCAGAGCCCTGTCCTCTTACGGCCACACGGCAGACACTGTGAATAATGGAGTGCCATGTTTGCCTAATGGATTTATCACGATTACGAATGCAGCTTCATCAACAAAAGCAGGTGAAAATCAATGTCAAGGCAGCTAAGTGAGCTGCACTTTCCCTCGCAGCTTGGCATGTATTGATAATCTTTTGTCCACTTGGTATTTTGCACCCAAGGCGGCGTGGAAAGCAGGAATAAAAATGACCCTGGCTCTTCTTGCCAACAGTCCTTGGCTCCTGTTCAGGGCAGGGTGCTGGAGTGATGTGCCCCCCATCCAGCCCTCACTGTCCTGCCCTGGAGCAGTGCATCCCCTCAGGGGGTCCTCTCTCCAGAAGAGAAGGACAGCTCCTCTGCGGCCCCACATGGCTCTTGCTCATACAGACAAGAACATCACCTGCAGAGCTGGGGAAAACCACCCACCCTGAACTGGACCAGAGACAGGACGGGCATTTGTTTCTGCATGTGCACATGCATGTGTGTGCATGTGTGTGTATGTGTGTGTGCATGTGTGTGCAGGTGTGTGTGTGTGTGTGGTTGGTTTGCTAGTTGGTTTAGTTTGGTCTGGTTTTTGGCTGGAGTGGGTATTGCCTGGTTGGGTTGGAAGAAGATTTTGGAGGAATGTTGGGTGCTTCTTGGCAAAACCGCATTAGGATTTGGAAACAAAATGGGACAGGAAGGCGGTGATGCCTTAGAAGCTGTGCTAGGTTTCTGTCTGTTAGAGTATGTTCCGGGAGGCTACCCCGGCTTCTTCCTGTGTTCAGTGTCTGCTGGGGTGAGTGCGGAAGACCGGGAACTATCCAGTGGAATGAGCTGCAGATGACAAGTGTTTAAAATGCTTTCAATTAATTTTGTTTATCTATTAATTGCCAATTAAGGGCAAAGCACCATTCCAAGTTCTGGGGAAAATAGAAGAGGTACAGATGGAGGAGGGCTTCTTCATCTGTCTTCTCATTTGACAAGAACTTGTGCCAAGAATTTCCCATATGTTACTTTCAATGCCTACAAGGACCCTCAGGGTAGGCATTATTACCCCATTTTAGAGATATCAAAACGGAGGACCGCAGCTCCCCCAAATCACACAAACAACAAGAGACTAAATTGGGATTTGAATTCAGATTTGCCCACTACCCAAACTCAAGCTCTCTGCACATTGAGATGCAGGAAAGCAGACAGTGGCCATCGTACAATTCAGAAGATGATGTCCACAGTTCTCTCTTCTGGCTGACCTGAATCAGCACCCCCAGGAGGGCTTGTTAAAACAAGGATTGCTGGCCCACCCCGGGAGGCTCTTCCTCAGTAGATCTGGAATGGAGCCAGGGGTGTGCACTTCAAAAAGCCCCCAGGTGAGGCTGACACTGCGGGTCCAGGGATCACACACTGAACACCACCACCATGGACTATCCTGGGTGCTGGAGACTCTGGGAGGGTCAGGTGGCTGTTCAATGAAATTGCTGTGAAACGTTCTGGGATCCCTGGACTACTGACGGGCTCTCCTCAGCAGGAGCACTGCTGCCAGCCAGTGGGACGGGTGGACGGCTCAGTGCCCGGGTTCCCAATCCGCAGGAGACCCATAGGCTTCCCTAATTGGGCTCTGGTCTCCCCTTCCGCTTTCCCTTCCTTGCTCTTAATTAAGATGCCTTTCCTTCCTTCCAGATGGGAAGCCCTCTTAGCAAGGAGAGAACCGCCTCACTCTCCCTTCTTGTTTTCCATTCTTCTCCTAGAGGCAGAGTGAGGATTCTGTCTTATTTAAATAGGCTTGAGGGACTCGCTGCTGATTTTGTGCAGGGCAGATTTTTTATGTGTGGTAATGTCTTGTATTTCTGGGTTTATGTTCCCCGAAAGCATGTACACGTTTTAGATAGATGTACACGTGCATTATTCTTGAGAAACAAAGAAGAGGTAGGACACAGCCCTGATCTGACTGCCAATCACAATCCTCATCAGCAGCTGGGGAGCGCACCTGCTGTGCTGCAGCACACGCTGGGATCTGTTCAACCCGGCCCAACCCTTCCAGTTCCTCAACATAAATCACATGCATCAGATACATACAGTGGACCTGCCACTATTCGAAGCCCTCTGCCTAATTCATTTCCTTTAATCTTCACAGTTCCTCAATGAGACAGATTCCATTCTGCCTCCATTTTTAAGAAAGGGAAGCTGGGCACAGAGAGGTGAAGTGACTGCCCAAAGTCACCGGGCTAGCACATGGTGGGGTCTCAGAGGGGCTCCTGAGCCTGTGTCCTAGCCGGCCTCCTGAGGGAGGTGCTATTACCCCACAGTGTACTGTTGGGCCAGAAGGTGTCACCCAGGCCATATGTGAAGTCACAGCACAGGCGCAAACCCAAGGCAGTGTGACTTTGGAACCCATGATCTTAACCCGCACACTCTGTGTGATGTCAGGTCAGCCCCAGGCCTCTGGGATCCTAAGCCAGATGTCTAGTCTCTGGAAATACCAAGCAGGATTGTGCACCCCAAACCCCAAAGCCACGGCTAGAGCCGATGCCTCCTGATGCCTCCCGATGCCCGCAGTGTCCTCACTGGCCAAACTGAGCATGCTGCCTCTCAGTGTACAGCGTCCCCGCCCACCTGCCTTTGAACTCAGTGGCCGGCCACGCTTTCCAAGACACAAAGCGACTCAGAAGCCGGCTTGCAGCAGAGACTCCCAACTCACCACACATACACAACCTGCCTCCTCAAAATCCGTGCTGGTCAATGCCCTCAGCTTTACCAAAGTGAGGGCACCCTGCCACACAGGTCTCAGGGGAGTCCTGCCCTGGCTCAGGGGCGCCAGGGCTCACACACACTCCCGGAGGGAGGGGCGTCTCCAGTGTCTGTCAGGAAAGTGTTCTTGTTGGCTTAGGGTTGCTATGGTGTTTTCTCTCTTGTGAATATGCACCCAGCCTCGCCATGTGGTTTCTGGTCTGTGGGGTGTTGGGGGGTGGGGCGAGGAGAGGGTGAGCAGGGACAGGCCAGGGCAGCTGGGAGCTGGAGAAGCAGGGAGAGCTATGTGTGGGAAGGGGCCAGGACTCCCTGCTCCCAGCCTCTGCCCTGCCTGTGGGGCTCCAGGGTCCTTTTTGGGACAGAGGTGGCTGAGCTGCCCCGGCAGGGCCGGGGAGCCAGTCCCCCTCCAGCCCTGAGGCAGGATGCCAGGCCAGTGGAGGAGGTACCATGGGCTTCACATGGACTCCTAGGCTCGATTCCTTCTCCAACAGCAGCTGTCTTGAGAACACATGTTTGTATGAGGCCGAACAGGGTGAGATTCCTATGCATTTGCCCATCAGAGGGCCAGTGGGGCCGGAACCTCTCAGCGGAGGCTCACCCTGGTGCTTCCAGTCTCCCCAGCCACCTGCAGTCCTCGCCCCTCCCAACTGCTGGCTGGGCAGGGCAAGATGCTGGTTCCACAGTGTGTGTTTGTGGGCGCTGAGAGAAGAATCCCATCCCGCCAAGATGGGGTCAGAACCCCCAGTGTGAGTCACCCACCCTGCCCCACAGAGGGAGTGCTTCCACTCCCTGAGTGTCTCCGCTGGTCGCTGTCGCGCATGCGAGGGTGGGATTCTTTTTCCTGTGAGATTCCAGAAGACAGAACGAGAGCCAATTGGTGAAAGATTCAGGAAGACAGATATTGACTCATTAAAAGGAGTCACGTTCTCACATCGAAATTGGAATCTGCTTCCCCAGGAAATGGTGAGAAATCTGCCACTCAAGTGCTCAGGCAGAGCCAGGGACTGCCGGCCTGGGAGCTAGGATGTGGAGGGACGCCTGCCACAGTGGCGGGCTGCTCTGACGGCCAGGAGGCCCTTCTGCGCAGACCCAGCTTCTCAGACTGCAGTCCTGGGCTAAGCCAGGCGGCCTCACACCTCACTCCCGGCCCATCAGTGAGTTGGGAAGCATCTACCTAGAGAATTGCAGAGGCCACGGAGAGGGGTAGGCAGAGCCTGGCCTCAAGAAGTGCACAACGTGGCTGGGAGAGGTGGCAGCTCACAGGAGACAGCTAGGAGGGGCCGACGGCAGGGGCTAGGGAGCCCCTTGGCACCCTGCAAGATGCAAACCACCTCGCAAAAAGGCGGCAGTGCTGGGGTTGGGGGCAAGGGGCAGTGGGCAGGAGGCAGCTCCAGAATCAGCCAAGAGCACAGAGTCTGAACTGGGAGCTGGAGGGGCACCAACGAGAAGGGCAAGAAAGGCAGGCCTGGGGCGTGGCTGGCTGAGGGCACTGGCACAAGCAGCTGAGCCTGGCTGTGGCTTGGAGAGCCCCCGGGTAAGATCTGCCTGCCGCACTGTGGCTTTCATGATAGGGATTCAGGGATCACCCGTGGCCAAGTGCAGTTCCTGGCCCGGAGAGAGGTAAAGCTCTGTGGCCTCCCCTGTGGGAAGGAAAGAAATGATGCTGATGGCCTCCTCTGCCCCTGCAGCCCAGGAGCAGTTCCCTGACCGCTAGGACTTAGTTTTCTGCATTGGACAATTATCTGCGCAAGTGTCTGACCTCTCAAATTAGACTGCGAGTTTCTCAAGAGCAAAATCCATCTTTTACCCACTCCTTCACACCCACCCCGGCTGCACACACCCTCACATGTGTGCGTCCACACACACACACACATACACACACACAAATTTGTTGATGGACTGCTGCGTAAGCAAATAAAGTGAGGTATTTTCCTAGGAACGTTTTTCAGAGCTGAGGGGTATGAGCCTAATCCCTTAGAAGCTGGCCCCCCGGCTGGCTGAGCAGGTGAAGCCCCAAATCCACATTATGGAAAGTGTGAGCTCATGACCACACTGAATATTTCTGAGAAGAGGAAAGCTAAAGGAAGCTACCCTACAGGACTGAGCACCAGCAAGGAGATGGGTGAATGGCAGCTGCCTCTTGGGCCTCCACCCTGCCCCACACACAGTCGCTTCCCACAGACTTCCCGCACCAACGCGGCATAGGCACCTCCCAGCGTGTTCTCCCACCCTCACCCACAGACCTTCCCTGGCCCACCCCTTCACGCCTGGAGGGGCACAGGCAGCATTTCTGGGCTTTGCAGGGGACCTGGCAGGTTGCAAACCCCATGCCCCTTTCCCCATCCCTTCACCCTCTGGGATCCAATGCTGATGGGACCCAATGCTGATGGGACCCACTGCTGATGGCCTCTTGGCTCCCTGGTGGTCAAGCTCTACTCTTTTCTCCCAGAACAGCTGACTGGGCCTCACTCTTCTTTGCCAGAGAAACTTCCCCCCATAGAATACCAAGGTCTCAGCTCAGTGGCAGCAAAATCAAAACAGGACCTGGTCTTCACCTTGAGCTTCTGCTAGACTGGCTCGTGGATGGCATCTTGGGCTCCAGGGCCTCCAAAGGCGTCCAGAGAAGAGTCTGCTGCTCTTAGAACGGTGGGGAGGCACCATGTGGCACTGAAAGCAGGAATAAAAATGCCCTTGGCTCTTCTTGCCAACAGTCCTTGGCTCCTGTTCAGGGCAGGGTGCTGGAGCGATGCGCCCCCCATCCAGCCCTCACTGTCCTGCCCTGGAGCAGTGCATCCCCTCAGGGGGTCCTCTCTCCAGAAGAGAAGGGCAGCTCCTCTGCGGCCCCACATGGCTCTTGCTCATACAGACAAGAACATCACCTGCAGAGCTGGGGAAAACCACCCACCCTGAACTGGACCAGAGACAAGACGGGCATTTGTTTCTGCATGTGCACATGCATGTGTGTGTATGTGTGTGTGCAGGTGTGTGTATGTGTGTGTGCAGGTGTGTGTGTGTGTGGTTGGTTTGCTAGTTGGTTTAGTTTGGTTTGGTTTTTGGCTGGAGTGGGTATTGTCTGATTGGGTTGGAAGAAGATTTTGGGGGAACGTTGGGTGCTTCTTGGCAAAACTGCATTAGGATTTGGAAATAAAATGGGACAGGATGGTCACATCACATCTCAGAGGCAACAAATTCAAAACAGGACCTGGTCTTCACCTCGAGCTTCTGCTGTAATGGCTTGTGGAGGGCGTCTTGGGCTCCAGGGTCTCCAACGGCATCCAGAGAAGAGTCTGCTGCTCTTAGAATGGTGGGAAGGCAGCCTTGTTCTCAGCAACACTCAAGGAAAGAGCAGTCCACACAGCCCAGATTCTCTTACAGTCCCACTTAGGGGTCCACAGTCTACACTGGCCTGGACCCTCAGCTTTTCAGATCTGCAGGAAACCAGCTAGAAGCCTGGGTAGGAGTTAATTATACTTCTCTGTGCACAAGTCAATCACGTTCTCTGTATTTATTTGTGGAGGAGAGAAGGTAGAACAAAGAGAGAGAAGAAAGGAGGAAGATAGACTGAGGGAACCCTTCATCCTTCCACTCATCCTTCTGCTTGGTTTTGGATATGACGGCTTGAGTTCATTCCTGGTTTGGCACCAGTTAACTGGCCCCAGCTTTTCTGAGTCTCACTGTCATCACCTGGGAAGTAAAGACGGAGCCCCTGTTTCTCAGGACAACATGCAAAGGTGGTTAGCATGCTGGGGGGTGATGCTCTAACATCAGGCAGTTCTTGCTAAAGTTCCTGGGTACTGCCAGTGTACACTCTCATCAGTGAAGCGCGACGAGGCCTGCATGTGCAAACCATGGCCAACGCAGTGTCACCCAGCTCCCAAGCTTTAAGGATCTGTTGGGTGAGAAAGGGGATCTCCAGGGAGTTTTCATTTGTGTTTCTCTTCATCTCAGTAAAGATGAGCATCTCTTCACATTTAAGAGCTATTTGTATTTCCTTTACAGTGAATTGTCTCTGTGAATCCTTGGCCTATTTTTATTTTGAGTTTTCAGTCTTATTTTTGGGGAGCTCTTTATGTATTAAAGAAATTGACCTTAGTCTGTGACCAGAGTTCCAAACTTGTTTTCCAGTGTGTTGTTTATTATTTGGTTTTGCTTATGGGTGAATATTGTCATGAACAATTTGTTTTAGGTAGTCAAACTTATCAGCCTTTATTTTATGATTTCTGAGGTTTCTCTGTTTCTTTGTTTACTGTCATAGGTCTTTACTACCCTGAGACATAAATAACTCTCCTGTGTTTCAAGTTTTCTAGTAATACGGCTTTGGTTTTTTTCAACCTTTAAATCTTTGATTCATTTGGAATATATCTCAGTTGAAGATGTCCATTAATAGCTCAGTTATGGGTTCAACAGTAGTCTTCTCAGATGGCTGCTTTACTGTCCCAACACTGTTCACTGAATAACCCATCTTTCTGCCATGTGTTTAAGAATGTCTGAGAAAGAATCATCAATCTCAGATTCCCTCTGTACCTGGTCCTGTTTTTGGACTCTACATTCTGTTCCCTTGACCAGATTCGCTACCCATGCACCAGCATCACACTGTTTAAAATATGTAGCTATAGCCCTCCTCACCTGTTAATACACATCCGTTCTGAAATTTCCTGGACAATCCTTACTTGTTTATTTTTCTATGTGAATTTTAGCAACAACTTGACTAATTCCAAAACATGCTATTTCTGTATAGATTTGGAGATCAAATTAAATGTATAGATTAATGAGAGAATTGATGCATTCATATTGAAGTTTACGCTCTGTGTCAGTGAGGAGGGTCTGTCCAACAGCTAATAGACTTAAGTGCATTGGCTTAACCACATAAGGAGGGGCATGCTGGAGGCTGGCTTTGCAGCTCAGTAGAACCATCAGGGATCTCAGTAACTCCTGCCTTCCTTCTCTGCCATCCTTAAGCTGGCTTGCATCCTCAAGGTCATCCAAGCTGAAGGTCCCCAAATCACCACAGGCTGCGTGCAGTCAGTACGTCCTCCTGATTCCAGGAAGGAGGACGGGGAAAGGCAAATTGATCATTGCCAACTATCACCTCCTCCCCTCTTAAGGAGTTTTCATGGAAGTCCACTCAACAAGTATCACCAGCGTGTCTAGGTGGAGTCGTTCCAGAGAGCTGGAAATGTAGTCTTTTCATCTGGGCACATTGCCATCCCAAATAAATTTAGATTTCTATTACTGAGGAGAAAGGAGGAAATTGGAGATGCAGCCCGCAGACTACGCGGCCCTGTCTCGGATGGGGAGGCAGTCCTATTGTCCAAGTCCCTGCCCTCCTGAATTCCCTCTCAGGCAGGTCTCATCACTGCTGCAACCCTGAAGCCGCTCTTGTCAAGGTCAGCAAAAACGGCCATCTTTCTAAATCCACGACTCAATTTTCACTCTTTATCATCTGCAGCCATTCAGCAGCAGTTGGTTAGTAGCTCACTCTCTCCTTTTAAAATCCTTTCTTGGTTTGACCATAGGACATGCTCCTTGATTTCCTTCTGTCTTGCTGGGCCCCCTGCCCACGGCCTTCTGCTCAGACCTTTCTCAGCTGCTGTACGTATTCACCTGTTATGAGCGCATGTGGTCCGTGACGGTGGAGGTGTGAAAGACACACCCACATATATTGACGCCTCTCAAATTTAAATTTAAGTCCAGTCCTACACACCTATTTACAGTGGCTGAAGTCTTTTAAATGGGTACACCAGGTGCTGGAAAGGACACAGAACAGCCAGAACATTCACACACTGCTGATGAGAATGCAAAACGGAGCAACCACTTTGGAAACAGCTTGTCAGTTTCATATAAAGTGACATACCCACTTACCCTATGGCCCAGAAATCTCATGCCTTGTATTTACTCAATAGAAACGAAGACGTGTGTCCACATAAAATCCAGGTGTGATTGTTCATAGCAGCTTTATTCATAATTGCCAAAAATCTCAAATGTACATCACCAGGTGAATGGATAGATAAACTGCAGTATATTCATAGAATGAAATACTACTCAGCAGAAAAAGGAATGAACTCCTGATGCCTGAGACATGGATTAATTTCAAATGCATTACACTAAATAAGAGAAGCTAGACTCAGAAGACCCAATACTATAGGATTTCATACATCTGATTCCATTCATGTGATATTCTGGAAAAGATAAAACCACCGGGACACAAAGCAGACAGTAGTTTCCAGGGGATAGGGCTGGGAAATGGGCAATGCCCATGAAGAGACACAAGAAAACTTTGTCGGGGTGGTGGAAATATACATCGTGATCATGGTGGTGATTAAATGCCTACGTATATTTGGCAAACCTCAGGCCTGCACACTTAAAAGGGTGAATTTTACTAAGTAAACATTAATAACCCTAACTCTAAAAACTTAGCCCATCTGCTTCCCTGTACTCTGCACTTGGGGGGAAAACATGAAATGGAGAGTCTGTCATTTCAGTAAGTGACATCATTGTTCCTGGGGAGACTTTGGGAAACAGAGCGTGGCAGCCTCCTCTTCTCTGCTCTTTTCCAGTGTCTCATCCTCGCCCACAGCCTGGCAGCCCTCCCTCCTCTGATCTGACCAGGTCCGACTGCGGCCTTGGCTGCACGCCCTCCTCACAGTGCCCGTCCTCGCTGCTCCAGGCTTGCTCCATGCGTCGGCGTTCGAGTGGCTGTCGCCTGTTCCTCACAGGCTGGTGTTGGTTCATGTTGCCTTTTTCAAAACATAAATAAGATCACATGTGTTACGTGCTCACAATCACCCAGGCGCAGGAGGCATGAGGTCTGAGTCTTTCTCCTGCCTGGCAGGAGCTGGCCTGCCCACTTCCCAACCTTGCTCCTCTAGGCCTGGAGCCATCTAGAAGCCCAGGCCAGGCCCTCGGCAGGGTCTGTGCGCCTGCTCAGCCTCTGGGTGCAAATGCGGCTCAGAGGCTCACGTGTCCGGTTCTCAGCACTAATGTCATCTGTGCGAGGCTGTCACAGCAGCCACTCTTGATTTCCTACTTTGTTTTCACTTTGTTTAATCTTGTCGTTGACTTAGAGTCTCTCATTGGGGGTCATTGTCCCTCTTCCCCAACAATATGTAGGCTCACTCACAGCAGGCATTGCTGAGTGCATGCACGCCCGAGCAGCCTCAAGAAGCCCTATTGCTTTTGCCCGCTCTGCAAGGCTATGGTCCTGAGTTGATTCTCCATGACCCTCGTTGTTCAGCCTTCCTCAGGATAACGCACCTCCCAAGGAGGCCTCCCTTCTCCTTCTCTACTTCCTCCTCTCTTGTGATTGCATTCCTGCAGATGCCGTTAAAACAGGCAGCCCTGGCTCCTTTTCCCCGCCCTACCCACACCAAATGCCCTCAGCAACGTGTCCCTGTGCGCGCAGCCCGAGAGCTGAGCTGTAGACACTGGCTCCTCAGGGGCACAGCCTGCCAAGGCGCCAGCATCCCTCCAAGCCCACTGCATCCCCCCAAAACCTGCCTACCCATCCTCACCCCGGGATCCATCTTCAGGGTATTTGGAGAGTCATGGCATCAGGCTAAGGAGCAGGTCACTGCGTAGAAAACACCGCCCACCCAGCCTCCTCCTCCCCAGGCCTGTTTCTCTGGCCGCTTTACTGACAGACAGCCAAGCCCATTTCTGTGGCACCCGAGGGTTCAGTCCCAGGACTAAGCCAGAGCTTCTCCTTCCTCCAGGAAGTGGAGGATGTGGGGTCTGCAGAAGCAGCCACTCAGTTTTCTGAGACCCTGCTTCCTCAGCAGAATCAGTGCCCTGGTCCTGCGGGGCTGAGAGTCCCATCCCGATACCCTGGCAGGAAGGCGGGCTCTGCCCAGCGTGGAGGACTTTGTGAGAGTCCCTGAGACAGGACAGGCCCTGCATCAATTGTTCATTTATTCACTCCTTTATTAATTCACTCACAGTAAACATTCACCTGTAACATGTATTTATTTACCGCCTACTATGGCCAGTTTCATGACAGAGTGAAGAGAAGAAAAAAAATATCAAGTTTCCAAAAAGCACAGTCAACCTGTGCAGCCCTGGGCAGCATTTCCTCCTGGAAGTGCCAGGGCCCAGAGTCCCATGCAGTGTGACCCTCCAGTGTCCATCTGAAGACAGAACCGTGCCTGCTTCAGGGCGGGCCATTGCCTCAGCCTCTCTGGGAGATCTGAGAAGCCAGCGGCCACTCCTGTCTGCCTCCCCACTGCCCACGCCTGGATGTGAAAACTCTTAGTCCCCTCCCCTGTTAATGAAGCTGAGGCGAAGCCACACTGGCAAGTGAGGCTGTTCCCGCCAATGGTAACAGTAACAGGGGCTGGACAGGCCTCCCCACCCTGGCTCCTCCACCCCGTGAGGCAGCAACTTCCCTGCCTGTTCCTGCGTCCGCAACAGGAGCCCTGCCTGCAGCTCCGCATGCACCACAGGTGTGGGGCTGGACCAGGACTCCGGTGCAGATTTCTGGTGGTGTGGCCCTCCGAAGTCCCGTGCCTGCCTTCTCCATCTCTCTGCGTCCATGTGCCTGCCTGGGCCCGGGGTGACGGATCAGCAGGTGTCCAATGCCGCGCTGTTCATTTAATGCACTGAATAAAACATTACTCACAGATTAACTGAGCAGTTTTAAATGAACAACCATTTTCATCTGTTTTAAATTTTCATGGGTACTTTTCTGAAGAACAAGTACATTGTTAATAATTGAGGGGAATGAGACCTTGTTAATCTCTCTGTATTTTAATAAAAGCCTACTGTGCCCTGGCCATTTATATTTAAAACAGCTTCATTTTTTTCCTAAAGCTGCCTCCTTTGAGGAGCGTCCTGGTGGGGCAGGCGGGGTGGGGTCATTTGAGTGTGGAAGGCACATTGGGAAATAAGTTTGGGGAATCGGGGAGGATGTGGGATCAGGACCCATGAGGGAGGCCCAGGGAGACCCGGGCATGCCTGGCAGCCCCAGGAGCCCTTGCTCCTGTCAGGGGCCTTGTTCAAGAGCACGTGTGTCACACGTCATTGTGGAAACAGCAACCTCTAGATGGCACGTTTCCAGGATGCCAAAAACTCTCCTCTCAACCTGCCCTAAATTTCTCCCCCATTAAAGTTGCGTCTAGAATTTCAGCAAAGCATCAACAGCAAAAGTAACCCCCACCCCCACAGCGACGCCGTACCTTCCGCTCCTCAGCCTTGCCCTCGGCACGGCCCTCCCTGTGTGAGCTTCTGTCCCCCTTCCATCTGCTTAGGAAAGCAAAAGACCTAACAACTAGAAAACAAATGCATCTCTCAAACATCTCTAAAATAAATGCAACTTCAGCCCCCACACACAAAATCCAGAAGAATGTACAAGCCATCGGCCCTGGATACCGGCTTGGGGACTCTGAATCACTTCGAATATCAGAGCTTTACTTCTGCCATTGATATAATTAGGGGAAAAGAGCGTGGGTCTCTTCCTGGGCCTGGGGCTGCATGCCCCATTTCATCAGCTCAGGCAACCTGTGAGAATAAGGCCTTGCAAATCCACCCTGGCACAAGAGCACAGCTCTTAGAACAGCTCGGCCTGCATTCGGCAACAAGGAATTGCTCACATTAAATTCTGATGACTGTCTGCATAGCACTCTGAACGTTACTAGCTCCTTCCACCCCACCACCGTGTGTAGTAGGCCAGACTGGCAGATTCAGCCTCATTTTATAGAGACCAGGGATTCAGTGGCCGGTCCTTGGCCAGGTCCTGGGCAAGGCCCACTCACCTGACTCTCTGGGCAGCACTCCACATCCACAGGTGGAAAGAGGCAACGCTCCTCCACACTTGCCAATAAGCTGCTCTTCCTGTGTCTCATCTCACTGGAAGAAGTTTCTGCCACCCCTCCTGTTATGTGTGAGTTGTGTCCCCCAAAAATTCATACGGTGAAGTCTTGACCACTACTGCCTCAAAACGTGGCTGTATTTGAAGACAGGGCCTTTAAAGAAGCCGTGAAGACAACAGGAGGCCACTAGAGTGGCCCCATCCAGGATGATTGGCATCCTGATAAGAAGAGTAGCCTGGGACACAGAAACACAGAAGGACGGCCACGTGAGGGCACAGGGAGAAGATGGCCACGTGAGGACACAGGGAGAAGACGGCCACTTGGCCATGTGCAAGCTGAGAGGACAGGACGCCTCAGAAGAGACACAGACACACAGAAGGACGGCCACGTGAGGACACAGGGAGAAGACGGCCACTTGGCCACGTGCAAGCTGAGAGGAGAGGACGTCTCAGAAGGGACACAGACACACAGAAGGATAGCCACGTGAGGACACAGGGAGAAGACGGCCACTTGGCCACGTGCAAGCTGAGAGGAGAGGACACCTCAGAAGGAACAAATCCCGCTGACAGCTTGATGTCAGACTTCCAGCCTCAGGAATTCCTTGCACGATTCTGAGAGCTGAGCCGCCCAGCCCCTGGGAGGGTCATTGTAGGGCAGCCTGAGCCAACTCACACACCTCTGGTTTGCATGCTGGAAGTGCAGACAAAGACCCGCTGCCCTCCACAGTTAAGAGCCAACACTCACCTGCAGCCTACCATGTCCCCAGCAGCTCTCTTCAACTTCACCACCTCCTCTCCCCTCCTCGCCAAGACCAATCTTTCCAATCATCTTTAATGCCTCCAAGAGGCCTCCTCTGACTAGTTATTTGGGAGTTCCTTCACTCAATCTTCTACATTTTCATGCCCTCGCACATGTGCACGTGTGTGTGTGTGTGTGTGTGTGTGTGTGTGTGTGTGTGTGTGTGTGATGTGCTCAGGTAACTCTTTGACCCCTGTTTGTAAGACATACTCCCTAAGGGCAGGGGTCATGTCCAGACTCATGGAATGTCAAGGTTCAATGGCACTTGGGGGACTCTTTAGTCTACGATCATGGTTTTACAAACGAGAAAACCAAGGCAACAGCCTGAGGTCATACCACTGGTAGGAGCAGAGTGAGGGTGATGGCCAGATTCTGAGTGGTCCCACCAGGCCACTCATTGGCTCTTTCAGGGACCTGAGAGTCCTGTGCATGGCTTTGTCTCCTGGGGTCCATCAACAGAGTCTCCAGGACATCCTCAGACATTGCTCCCCGCTCTTTCCAGATCCTCAGATTCAGTGCGTCGTGCACGTCCAGCCTTCTTTTCCGCAGCCCTCTTGCAGAGATGAGGTGCGTGGGAGCCGGCATTGGTGTGCACAGGCACACACAGGAGCACCAGCAGATGCGAGTTCCCTCCCAGGGGCACAGACACCCCTCAGAAGTAAACATTCACCACATGAAACTCACAGGAGCGTCTCACATTGTCAGTTTACATGTAACCTTTAGATGCTCAACTCAGATCCGCCTCCCCTGTTGGACTGAACCGTCCATAAGAGCAAAGGAAGCACCGAGTTTGCCGTCCCCCAGTGCTCTGCAGCGTCCGGCCTGCAGCAGACTGTCAGTAACAGGTCTTTGATAAACCTGGGTTGGATCGAGTAATACACAGGCCAATGAGCAGACACACGGGAGTGTGCATGTGAGCCTGGATGTGTTGTGGGACACACACAAGTGTGCACCTGCACTCTCATACATGCACACCCACGCCGCACATGGGAGGCATGGGGCACACACAAGACTCTCGCATGCCAGTGGTGCCTTCCTCTTCACTGGTGGAGGGGTGAGGGGCAGCGCCTGCAGCCCCCAGTCCACCATGGGCTGCTCCCAAAGTGTGTTCCGGCAGGGCCTGCTGTTTTTCCCCATCCGCAGGCTGCGGTGAGCTACAGAGATCATCTGTAGGGGTGCTGAGCCCCGCTGGGAACTAACAGCAGCGACCCAGATGGCAGTCGGTGGCCCGCAATGATAAAATGTGTCCACCTGAAGGCCTGGCCTCAGCCAGCACCAGGCACCCTACCCCATGGGGCTGTGGAACTCTCCAGAGGTCCCCACACCTCCAAGTCCACGGTGGCATTAAACTGCCTGGGCTCAGAGCCCAGCCCAGGAGCCAGAGTCGAAGCAAAGCATCACGAGCTGCCTCTGCCTTACCCTAAGATGCCCTCCTGCTTGGGAGGTGAGCTGGGAAGCAGCTTCAGTGCCAGGGCCCGGCACCCAGCCAGCCCACTCTGGTTTCAGCCAGAACATGGCCTCCTTGGGCTCTCTGTGTGGAGGGAGGGGTCTGCACACAGCAATGGTCTGGTTGGGACCATGACACAGATCTGAGCGCAGAGGCTTCTGAGGCTATTGCTCCACCCCGGGGAGCTGGCACTGGGAGTCCCCATTCTGCCTAGGACTATGAGCCCCTCCCCAGGTAACAGATCTCCCTCCTAGCTAAATGCAAAAGATGGACCCCTGGGAAAATGAAGGGAAGGAAAAAGAGCACCACAGAGGAGAGCCGCCCACCCCCCAACATATGGAGAATAAAAAGCGCCTGCAGTGGATTCCAGTTAGCACACGCCCCCACCACACACAGCACCCAGAGCCAGGCCGGCACCTGGGGCTAGAGAGGCCGTGCCTGCCTTCATCCCTGTGCCCCAGGAGCTCGGTTTCACCCCCTGAAGCCCATCCCCCACCCAGGCACCAAGGGACCCTTTTCCGGGCTCTAAAATCATAGTTTGTTACCTTCCTTCAAGCCTCCCAGTGGCTCCCCAAGGCGATCCACACTCACTTCCTGGTGGCACAGCCTCCAAGGCCTGGCTCCTGCCCGCCTCCCTCATGTCTCCTTTCTGCCCCTGCACAGCCTGGGCCTCGGCCCATCCGGTTGGTGTGTCCCTCTCC
This sequence comes from Sapajus apella, assembly GCF_009761245.1. Lineage (NCBI taxonomy): Eukaryota > Metazoa > Chordata > Mammalia > Primates > Cebidae > Sapajus > Sapajus apella. The sequence continues at coordinate 769,506 of NW_022436956.1, forward strand.
AGGATCCCTGCCCCAGCGTCCTGTGTACATAGCCAGACACGCTCTGCCACTCAGCTGTGGTTTCCTTCCTCTTTCGGTTTATCACAAAACACTGGGGGATTTCGAAACCGGACAGTCGTTGCTCCCAGTTCTGGACATCGGGACTTCAAGGTCAAGGGTGGTGCCTGGTGAGGGCTTTCTTCCTAAGCTGCACATGGCTGTCTTCTCACTGTGTTCTCACGTGGTCCTTCCTTCCCTATGTGACACACCCAGCCTTGGTGTCTCCTCCTCTTCTTAAAAGGACACCAGTTCCTATCGGATGAGAGCCCCACCCTGTGACTGCCTCACAGGCCCTGTCTCCAAAGACACTCTGTTGGGGGTTAGGGCTTTCACATGTAAACCAGAGAGGGCCAGAATTCTGGCCGTAACACTTCCTCAGAGAACATTGATGCTGCACCCACTATGTGCAGGTCGCTGTTCTAGACGCTGCAACATCACAGTGAACAGAATCGACAAAGACCCCCTTAGACACTGCACTCTGATCAGGAAAGACAGTACACAGACATAGGGGCTGTGAGCACAAGAGGACCCCCCAGAACGCATACACCGAAATCCAATGCCCAGAGCCATGGCGTTTGGAAATGGGGTCTCTGTGAGGTAATCAGGTCATCAGGAGAAGCCCCATAATGAGAAAGAGGGGGAAACAAAGCATCTGTCCATCTGCCTACAGCTGCATGAAGACAAGTGCAAAGCAGGAAGGGCCCGTCACTCAGAGGCTCCGCAGCCTGGCCTCCAGAGCCATGGACGTGGGGTGTAGGCCTCCCTGCCCACGGTGTGCTCCTCCAGCAGTACAAGCAGGCTCAGAGAGCAGGGAAACAACAGATTCCACGGCACGGCAGTGAGTTCGGGAGGAGCAGAGGAGAGAGCGAACAGAAACGGAGACCCCAGGGCCAGGGAAGGGCTGGCTGCCTCACACACATGGGCCGGAAGAAGGGGATACCCACACAGAAGATGGATGGGAGGCTGGCTAGTGCCATACAGTTGTCAGGGTAGTGCTCTTACTTCCCTGAGTTGTGAGGAGAGGTTGCCAACACTTGTGGCTGTCAGAAGGGTTGCTTTGTCACATGGGGCTGTCAGGAAAGGAATGGCGATGCCACTGGTTGTCAGGGGAGGGGTGGCTGCGAGACCCGAGGTTGTCTGAGAGGGGCGGCTGTGAGACCTGAGGTTGTCTGAGAGGGGCGGCTGTGAGACCTGAGGTTGTCTGAGAGGGGCGGCTGTGTGAGCTGAGGTTGTCTGAGAGGGGCGGCTGTGTGAGCTGAGGTTGTCTGAGGGGGCGGCTGTGTGAGCTGAGGTTGTCTGAGAGGGGCGGCTGTGAGACCTGAGGTTGTCTGAGAGGGGCGGCTGTGTGAGCTGAGGTTGTCTGAG